>NC_057861.1:549015067-549327210 GCF_019393635.1 Dromiciops gliroides
AAATTTTCCAACTTCTGTGCTAAAATAGCAATGTTTTGTTTTTTTCTCTGTGTGAGCTTTAATGTCATCTCTTACATTTTTCTTTTAAATCTTTTCTATTACGTAGGTCATATAACTAGCTACTCAGGATTCTTGTAGTGACTCCCTTCTGTTTTCTGAGGTTCTAGTTATAGTTATTAAAGAATTATTGTTTTCCTGTGGAGTTTTCTTCAAATATCCTCTTGTCCCATTCTCATCCCCCATATAATAACATTTTTATTGTATTCAGAACATTTCCCTTTTTTTCCCTCATTTACTCATTCTCTGGCCAATAGTGATATTTGTGGTGTTTATATTATTTGGGACAAGCAATAACTTTGATATGGTTTAATTTAGGAGAGCAATAGTCATGGATATGTGCTTCTACTGATGCTATGCTGACTCAGGACCTTTGACCTGACAAGATATAATCAGATGGAACTTGCCTTTTTTACTTCTTTTATCAGTTAAGTGCTAGATTTCACATCATGAATATGTCTCATTGGTCTCTTGTTGTGTTTTAAAATGTCATTATTTAGGAAAGCTATTATTCCAAGAAAATGTGCAATAGTTGGAGCTCTTAAGAATCACACTTCAATGACCGTTAGAGCTATTTCAGTAGGGATCATCCAAGATTATGATGAAATAACAACAGTTGAACCGAAGTGCAAAGAAAAGTGCAATTGAAAATGAAAACAGCACCAAGAATCAACAAAATAGAGCTGTAACACAACTTACTTAATGTTTAAAGAATAAGCAAAGTCCTTAATAAAGAACTGACAAATTGATGAATTTTTATAGATTACTATGCAAAGTGGCATAGACTTCTCCAAGTTTTAAGGACAGCACAGGGACAAAAGCAGTGGCTGATTGCTGTCATGAAGATAAAAAAGCTTCTTGTGGACAAGAAAACACAAAGTTTGGATTACTGAATATTGTAGAAAGGTAATTTCTACTGACAAAACTCAGCTCCAAAGCTCCCAGGTATGAGAAAGTGTTTGCAGAAACCAGGAAAAGATATTACGTGACAAGGAACTCCAGGTAGAATCAGCATGTATGACTACTCACCATCAACAGTATAAATAACATTGATATGGCAATGTAACAAACTTTTTCTTAACTATGACAGAATGTCATAACCACAAGCCCAAAAGTTAAAGGACAAAGGCAATGTAGCAAAACTCTTGTTAGAAGAAGTACAGGTGACTCTTAAAATAGGCATATCTCTATCAGATTATAAAACATCTTACTCAAACCATGTTTTGGGGATTTTTTAAAATTTCAGGGGTGATGGTAATCTTGTCCCTGTTGAGGACATGATGAACTCTGATAAATATACTGATATCCTGAGAAGTAGAATTGATTCAGAATTGTAGAAATTGCCAAGCTGAATTGTCAAAATGGAATACTGCAACACAACTTTGCAATGTATCAAATATCACAAAAGGCTAAGTTTTTTTCAAGATATTAAAAAATATATGCATCATTGTCCTGGAAACTCATCTGATTGAAATTCCCTTGAAAAATCTATGACTTGCTTTATGTCCTCAACATAATTGAAAAAGGATTGCTGTAGTATCTGTCACTGTTCTTGCCATGTTGAATTAAAGTCCCCCAAGAAGATTGAAAAGCAGCAAAAGTTCTTCATTAGAGTCTTAAGATCCAAGACTTCAGATGTGAGTCTTAAAGTGTCATATGAGCAATGAGTCAGGCTTCTAGACTGTATAGTAATGAGGGACCCAAATGCCAAGAAATCAAGGGGATTTGGTTTTTTACCTATGCCAAAGTAGATGCAGCCAGGAATACAAGGATTAATAAAAATCTATGGCAGAGGTGCTGAATCAAAGAGAGATACTTCAAGAAAGGATTCTCAAAAACTAAAAAAAATAAGTATAGGTGGCATTAAAGGAGACATTGAGGAACACCATTTAAGAGATTATGTTGAATAATAAGGAAAGATTGCAATGACTAAAATTCTGACTGAGCTAAGTAGTGTTAAGAAGAGGGTTTAGCAAGGCACAATGGATAAAATTGTTATTCAAAAATACCATAGTGTAAATAGTCACAACTGTAAAGTAGGGAAAGCCTTGTGTAAACAAGAAGTAGTACTTTATGTAATTAAAGAGGGGACATTTGGGAACTTTGGTGATAGCCATGGAAGGGGCTTTGGTGGAAATGGTGACTTTGATTACAGTAGAAATTTCAGCACTCAATCGTTTTGGTAGCAGTTGTGGTGGCATAGGATATGGATGAAGATGGAGGTAGTTACAATGGATTTGACCATGATGGTTATGGTGGAGATGGCTTGCTTACTCTGGAGAAAGCAGATGCTATGGAAGTGGTAGAGAGGGTTAGAGAGACCAGAGCAGTGGCTATGGCATCAGTAGCAGTTATGGCAGTTATAACAGCAGTGGAGGTGGCAATGGCTTTGGCAGTGGGAGGAGAAACAAGTCTGGAAGTGATAGAAGCTACAATGACTTTGGCAATTACAACAATCTTCAAACCTTGGGACATGAAGGGAAGAAATTTTGTAGGCAGAAGTTCTTGTCATTATGGCCAATATATTGCAAGTCATGTAATTAAGGTGCCTATCATAATTCCAGTAGTAGAAGTAGTGGCAGAAGATTTTAATTACTGTTAGGTAACAAAGCTTAGCAAAATTGGAGAACTAGAGAAATGATATAGAAGCTATAGGTTACAACAGATTTGTGAACTCAGCCAAGTACAATAGTGGCAGGGACTGGCAGCTACAAAATGACATGTTTTGGACGATTCTTTTTTATGTATGGTCAAAAAAACCCACAAAAAACCACCAGGACTATATTTGTGACTGTATAACAAGTTATTTTAGTTTCTGTTCTGTGGAAAGTGTAAAGCATTCCAACAAAAGAATTATGTGTAGATTTTTTGCACCCATGCTGTTGATTGCTAGTAGTCTAACCATGACGCCAAATAAAAGTTGTTGTTTTTTTATAAAGAAAATATGTGACCTATAATCAAAGTTGGGCTTTTAAAAATGGACTAAGGTACATTATGTCCAATGCGAAAAATGTTGTTTCAAGATGGAGAATTAAAGAATGTGTCAAAATCACATGAACTTAATGCCAAATTTTATAAAAACAAGCAATTGCAATAATCAAAGGATATGCTACATATTAAAAGCTTTTTGAAAAGATGTTTTTTAAAATCAAAGTTTATTTTATGTCGCATTTAATTATTTTACTTTGCCTCAAGTAATTCAGACATTTGATATTCTCCACCTCTAGTTCCGCATAAGGATTGTTTTCCTTGGCATTTTGTTTTTTTCTTTTGCTCAGTCCAATTCTATGTTTTTGAAGACAATGAGAAGAATCTATGCTTACACATAACTTCTCATTGAGCCATCTTGCAAGAAGACTTCTCTTTTGGGAAAAGTAGTTTCACTAGAGTAGGGTCAGAGACCGGATTTGAAGAGTTTGAGTAAAGAGGTGGTAAGGAAGCTCCCAGACCACTTTAGACCACAAAAAAATCTCTCCTTCCTCTGAATTCAGTACTTATTATTTGTACCACCCATTTATCAATTAACCATGTGCTACTTCCTCTTGTATTGCATTGACATCTTATATATTTTTATTTATCTAGGACTTAAACCCAGCCTTTTTCAAAATGATGTAAGGCGGTTTACACTTTAAATATAATTCAAAATGAGGGCATTTGGGATAAAAACAGAATGGAGACTATGCAATGGAAACAGAGGAACTAGAAGCTACCAGGCAATGAAGATAAGTTGATTGCTACATTTGGGTACTAGATTTGGCTCTACATTTTCAAACTGCCTAGTTAAAAATAGAAGCACGTGCTATGTAGTTTTAGTGTTCTGACAAGATAGAGCATACAAATTCATCTCCAAAGAGGAACTATTTTTGGAAATAAACTTGAAAAGGAATTAACTGTATCAGTCCTCATATATAGCAAGTGATATCTTATTATCAGTGCTTTCAGTGTATTTTTTTCCTTCACAAAAGGTACAGGAACCTTGATCAAATGGATAATTTTTTGAATAGGGCCCACATGAAAGCAAAGGGCTCAAGATTAAGTTATAACTTAATGAATTTCTGAAGGGCATTAGGATGATGATGTGATGATATTCACATACTTTGCTTTCTATTACTAATATTTGATATAGGAACAGACCTATGAGACTCAAGATAAAGGTATGCTTAAGTTTCTTTCTTCTTTTATTTTCCTCTCCCTTCCTCTCTCACTAGCTCTATCTCCCCTCTCAAATATCATGTTTCAAGTGACACTTTGGTAGAGGCTATGTTGAAGTTAACTCAAGGAATGAATTTTATTATCAGTACTTTTGGGGTAGATAATCTAAATGATTGATTAAAGGAAGAAATTCATGTGGTAATTTTGTCTCTGGATGTCATTTAACTTTTTATGTGCTTATTTACAGCTAATATGGTGACATGAAAGGTCACAGAGGAGCCCAAATTCTCTTACTCAGCAGAGATTAAAAAAAAAAAACATAAGACCAAGAAATAGTCAAGATTGAAAGAGAAACTACAATAATTATTTTCTTTCAGCCCAGGATTGCACAAAAAGAAGGCTATGGGACCCTTTCACCAGGGAAGCCAGCTTGAGTACAGGTAATCAGGCTGGAAACCTGCCAGTGCTAGGACCAGAGATGCTTTAAAGATACCTGAAGCCTGCATTATTATGTATGCAGAAGATAGGAAGGGTTTAGAGAACAGATAGGATGATCCCAGAAGGATCACCTACAAGTATCTGACTACTTTAAGAGTGGAAATGGGTATGGAAGCAGGTAGTGAGCTAGCTAAAATGCTCTGGGGGTATGCACAAAGGGGCTGAAGTACAAACATAACATTTTGTTCTGACACTCTCAAGAAGCCTCAACTGGAACTGTTCTGCCCTGGAAGAAAGGAAGTTGAATCCTTGGACAGGGAAACTTCTGGAAGGTCAAAAACTTATCACAGTCTGACTGCACAGACTGTGAAAACAGAGCTGGGAGTCAGAAACACTGAAGGGACAACTCCAGGGGAGCCAGAGTGCCATTGTAATCCAAGAAGACTTGAAGGATGATGGAATTTTGAACCTAGACAGTCTAGAGGAGGCTGAAACCTTTCAGCATTCTGAACACAGATACACAGGGTGAGGGAAAAGTCAATAACAGTAACACACATCACTGAGGGCAGGAGACAAAAAGGCCTGACCATCCCATCCAAGTGAAAATGAAGGGGCAGATATTGGCATTGTTACAAAGTTCCAATTCAGGAACTGAGACTGTAGATATTTGTGAATAGAGGAAGACACTGAATGCTTTAAAAAATAGTATGGGTAAAGAGAAGCCCAACAATTGGACCTAGAAGAAATCAGTAACTTTAGAACAGATACAAACAGTCTTGGGGAGCAGGGGAAATATAGACTACAAGGATCACAATAGTACCTAGAAGAAATGAAAGCAAAAATTAAAAATGATATTGTAATTAAAATAAGATTTTTTTAAAGAAAGAATTAGGGGGAAAATACCTTAGAATAGAAGTTTTAAAACCTTACCAAAGGGGGCGGCTAGGTGGCGCAGTGGATAAAGCACCAGCCCTGGATTCAGGAGTACCTGAGTTCAAATCCGACCTCAGACACTTGACACTTACTAGCTGTGTGACCCTGGGCAAATCACTTAACCCCCATTGCCCCGCCAAAAAACAACAACAACAACAAAAAATACCTTACCAAAGGAAGAGAATCTCTGAAAACTGGAATAGAATAGATAAAACTCAATGACTCCATGAGGCTACAAGAAATATTAGAACAAAATCAAAAGGTGTTTTTTTAAGTAGAAAATATAAGCAAAAAAGATAAGATGGTGAAGCAGGAGGAAGCAGTACAGCCTAGCTTTTTCCCCAAATCACTCCAACAAAAATCAAAGAAGATCTCCAGAGTTAGTGAAATCCAAGGAGGAAGCACAATGGGTCATTATCCCACCCCAGGCCAGAATAAGGAAACGAAGACTTATGGGCATTTGAAAGAGATAGACCAAGCAGAAAACGTGTCCAGATCTTTACATCATGGGACATGTACTAGGGCATACTTGGAATTGGGCTGCAGACAGGAACCTTCTAGCATTGGGAGTAGGCTATAGAGTCTGGATATGTATACTAGGAAAAGAACAATCATGCATACAGCAGGAACAGGGCAGGAGTACATGTATTAGTCAAGGAATAAGAACAGAAGCAAATGACTCTGACCTATAGATTCATTCCACAGAGCAAGGGCTGAGCCCTGTAGTAGCAGCTAAAAGGAACATAGACCAAAGGGAGGCTACCACTTTGACCCTGCAGACCCTTCCAGCTGGGTGACAGTCATTGGGACCAGCAGCAATTTTAACCAGTTTTAACCAGGGGGAAGTTTGCATTTGTGTCATCCAGATTGATATTAGGGTTGGGAGGTTGTGAATCTCAGGCCATGAAAGCAATGATTAGACTTTACCCTAGATCAGAAATTGCAGCATGTAATGAAAATTTGGTCCCTGACCAGAGCCAACCATTAAATCTTTGAATAACAAAGCACTAAGTGACTGGAGAACACAGTGTAAGACCCTAAAGAATAAAAAGAACAAACAAACAAGGCCCCAACATTACCTCCACAAGCATAGAAACCTGGCTATATAAAGTATTCACAAAAACAGGAAAAGAGGAGATCCTACTGAATTCATCCTATAATAGAAATATGATCTTGATACCTAAAGTAGGGGAGCAGTGGTCAAAAGAGAGAAGGAAAACTATAAACCACTATCTAATAAATATTACTTTAAAAATTAAAAAATAAAATACTAGCAAAAAGGCTCTGGAAATATATAGAGACTTTACATCAATGGAATAAAATTTAACTAGAAAGGAGGCCATTTATCCATATATGAGGACCCCTACAGGACATATATTCACTTAGAAAACCACAGATCAACATTTTCTATGTTATATTGTATTTGTATTCATTTTGTTAATCATTTTTCTTTTCTTTTTTTAAAATGAAAGTCTTTTATTATTTTCTAGTTACATGTAGAGATAGTTTTCAGCATTTGTTTATATAAGATTTCCAATTTCAAATTTTTCTCCCTCTGTCCCCTCCCTCTCCTCCCTCCCCCGCTCCCCTAGACAGCAGGCAATCCGATATAGGTTATACACACATATACACATATATAACAACATTAAGCATATTTCTGCATGAGTCATTCTATAAGAGAAGAATCAGAGCAATAAGGAAAAACCTCAAAATAGAAAAACAACAGCACCAAAAACAAAAGAAATAGTATGGTTCAATCAGCATCCATATTCCACAGTTCTTTTTTTTTTTTTCTGGATTTGGAGAGTCTTTTCCATCACAATTCCCCTGGAACTTTCTTGTACCATTGTATTGGTGAGAACAATCCATTCTATCACAGTTGATCAACACAAAATGTTGATGATACTGTGTATAATGTTCTTCTGGTTCTGCTCATCTCACTCATCATCAGTTCATGCAAGTTGTTCCAGGTTTCTCTGAACTCCTCCTGCTCATTGTTTCTTACAGCACAATAGAATTCCATTACATTCATATATCATAACTTGTTCAGCCATTCCCCAATTGATGGGCAACCCCTCAATTTCCAATTCTTTGTCACCACAAAAAGAGCAGCTATAAATATTTTTGTACATGTGGGTCCTTTTCCTTTTTTATGATCTCTTTGGGGAAAAAGACCCAAAAGTGGTATCGCAGGGTCAAAGCTATTGCATAGCTTTATAGCGCTTTGGACAGAATTCCAGATTGCTTTCCAGAATAGTTGGATCAGTTCACAGCTCGACCAACGATGCATTAGTGTTCCAATTTTCACACAGCCTCTCTAACATTTATTATTTTCCTCTTTTGTCATATTAGCCAATGTGATAGGTATCAGTTGGCACCTCAGAGTTGTTTTAATTTGCATCTGTCTAATCAATAGGGATTTAGAGCATTTTTTCATATGGGAATAGATAGCTTTGGTTTCTTCATCAGAAAACTGCCTGTTCATATCCTTTGACCATTTCTCAATTGGGGAATGACTTGGATTCTTATAAATTTGATTTAGTTCCCTATGTTTTTTAGAAATGAGGCCTTTATCAGAACTACTGGCCTAAAAATTGTTTCCCAGCTTTCTACCTCCCTTCTAATTTTGGATGCATCACTTCTGTTTGTAAAAAACCTTTTTAATTAAATGTAATCAAAATCATCCATTTTGCATTTCATAATATTCTCTATCTCTTCTTTGGTGATAAACTGTTCTCCTTTCCAAAGATCTGAGAGGTGGACTATTCCTTGCTCTCCTAATTTACCTATGGTATCACCTTTTATGCCTAAATCATGTACCCATTTTGACATTATTTTAGTATAAAGTGTAAGATGTTGGTCTATGCCTAATTTCTGCCATACTATCTTCCAGTTTTCCCAGCAGTTTTTGTCAAATACTGAGTTCCTATCCCAGAAGCTGGAGCCTTTGGTTTATCAAACACTACATTACTAATGTCATTTACTACTGTGTCTCCTGTGCCTAGCCTATTCCATTGATCCTCCATTCTATTTCTTAGCCATTACCAGGTAGTTTTGATGACTGCCGCTTTATAGTAAAGCTCCAGGTTTGGTACAGCTAACCCACCTTCCTGTGCATTTTTTTTCTCATTATTTCCCTTGATATTCTTGACTTTTTGTTTTTCCAGATGAATTTTATTATTTTTTCTAGCTCTATAAAATAATTTTTAGGTAGTCTGATTGGTATGGCACTGAAAAAGTAAATTAATCTAGGTAGAATCTTTATTTTTACTATATTATCTCTGCCTATCCAGGAGCAATTGCTATCCTTCCAATTATTTAGATCTGATTTGATTTGTGTGAAAAGTGTTTTGTAATTGTGTTCATATTTTTCCTGGGTTTGTCTTGGCAAGTAGACTCCCAAGTATTTTATATTATCTACTGTTACTTTATTATATATATATATATATATATATATATTAGTAAGGCAATTGGGGTCAAGTGACTTGCCCAGGGTCACACAGCTAGTAAGTGTTAAGTGTCCTAGGCCGGATTTGAACTCAGGTACTCCTGACTCCAGGGCCAGTACTCTATCCACTGTGCCACCTAGCTGCCCCTCTACCATTACTTTAAATGGAATTTCTCTTTCTATCTCTCGCTGTTGGACTTTGTTGATCATGTATAGAAATGCTGATGATTTATGTGGATTTATTTTATATCCTGCTACTTTGCTAAAGTTGTTAATTGTTTCAAGTAATTTTTGAGTTGATTCTCTAGGAATCTCTAAGTATACCATCATATCATCTGCAAAGAGTGATAGTTTTGTTTCCTCCTTGTCTATTCTAATTCCTTTAATTCCTTTTTCTTCTCTGATTGCTAAAGCTAACATTTCTAGTACAATATTAAATAATAGAGGTGATAATGGACATCCCTGTTTCACCCCTGATCTTATTGGGAAGGCCTCTAACTTATCTCCATTGCATATAATGCTTGTTGATGGTTTTAGGTAGATACTGCTTATTATTTTAAGGAAAGCTCCACTTATTCCTAAGCTTTCTAGAGTTTTTATTAGGAATGGGTGCTGCATTTTGTCAAAAGCTTTTTCTGCATCTATTAAGATAATCATATGATTTTGGTTAGTTTTCTTATTGATATGGTTGATTATGTTAATAGCTTTCCTAATGTTGAACCAGCCCTGCATTCCTGGTATAAATCCCATTTGGTCATAGTGTATTATCCTGGTGATCACTTGCTGTAATATCCTTGCTAATATCTTATTTAAGATTTTAGCATCAATATTCATTAGGGAAATCGGTCTATAATTTTCTTTCTCTGTTTTTGCTCTGCCTGGTTTTGGTATCACTACCATAATTATTTTTCAATTACATTTTAATCTTGGTTCTGGCTTTATTCAGAAAGCAGGTTTGACACCTCTGCTCTACAATATTAGTAGGTTGGATTTATACTAAGAATGCAAGATTGTTTCAATATTAGGAAAACTAAAATACAATTAGCATTATTAATAACAAAATCATATATCAGTAAATGCAGAAAAAAGTTTTTGACACAATACGTCTATTTCTGCTGGATACACCAGAATATAGAAGCAAATGGACCTTGGCTTAATATGGTAAGGAATATCTATCAAAAAAGCCAGCATGATACACAGAGGGAATGCACCAGAGGTCTATCTTATAATATCCATGGTAAACAAGAATGTTCATTATTACCACCTTTATTCAATATGGTACTAAAAACCCCAGAAATAGCAATAAGAAGAAAAAGAAGTTGAGGGAATATATATAAGCAAGGAGGAAACAAAAAATATTACTTTTTGCAAATGTTATGACAGTTTAATTTAGAGAACCCTAGAAAGTTAGCTAAAAATGTGAAACACTTAATAATTTCAGCAAAGTTGCAGGATATAAAATAAATCCACATAAATTATCAGTATTTCTGTACATTGCCAAGAAAATGTAACAAGGTGAGATAGAGAAATTCCATTTAAAATAACTACATAATGAAAGAAATGTTGTCTATCTACCAAGACCTGAGTTCAAATCCAGCCTCAGACACTTGACACTTACTAGCTGTGTGACCCTGGGCAAGTCACTTAACTCTCATTGCCCCACAAAAAAAGAAAGGAATACAATTATGCAGTCGTATTTATAGCAATAAATGCAAACCTAAGGAAGAAATACTCATTGCTAATGAGTAGGCCGAGCTGGTATGACACTACTATTTAAATTTATTAACTTATTCAGGGCAATATCAATTAAACTATCAAAAATTATTTTTAAAGTTGAAGAATATTAGCTAAGTTCATCTAGAGAATAAAAATCAAGCCTCTCAAGAGAAATAATAAAAAAGTTGAAATTAAGGAAACCTGTCAATACCAGATCTCAAACTATACAACTAAACTCAAAAGCAATAATTATCAAAATTATGTGGTATTGTTTTAAAAACAGAGATTGGTAAGTAGAACAGCTTGAGAATAAAGTATACAAAAGGAATTTATGTTTGTTAAATCCAAAGGCCACAGTTACTTGGGCAAAGCATCACTATTGTGGACAAAAATATTCTAGGGAAACTGGAAAGCAGGCTGGTAGAAATTGGGTTTACATAAGTGCATCACATAATGTACTTAAATATAAAAAGTTGGGGCAGCTAGGTGGTGCAGTAGATAGGGCACCAGCCCTGGATTCAGGAGTACCTGAGTTCAAATCTGGCCTCAGACCCTTGACACTTACTAACTGTGTGACCCTGGGCAAGTCACTTAACCCCAATTGCCTCACACAAAAAAATATAAAAAGTTACATCATAAACAACTTAGAGGGGAAAGAAAAAAAATAACTTTTGGATCTAAGAACAGAGGAAGAATTCATGACCAAACAAAGATCAAAGATCATTACAGAAGAAAAAAATAATAATTTTTATAACATAAAATTATTTTTTAAAAAATTGGTGCAAATAAAATCCATGCAGGTAAAATTAGAAGGAAGATGTTTAACTGGGAAAAATCTTTTAAATAAGTTTCTCTGATAAAGATTTCCCTTCTAAGATATTGATGTATATTTACACAGATAAAAGATTTTTCCTGATAAATAAATGGACAAAGCATATACATAAGCAGGCAGTTTTCAAAGGAAGAAATTCAAACTATTTAGCAGCTGTTAAGGGCTAAAATTCTAGCTAGTCTGTCTAAAATATCTAATGAGTGGTCGCCAATAAATTTTAAGCTTTAGCAAGAGTTAGACTTTTAAGCATTTATTAAGGAGAATAAGAATTTGGTAAAGAGAAAGGAAGGCCTAGATTCCTATCTATTAAAGGGAGAGCACATTTCTAGCTCTGCTCTCCACCAGAGTCCTCAGGAAAGAGAGTGAGACCGAGTGCCAGTCTCTTCCTTCTTCCTCCCACTAGCCCACGTCACTTCCTGACGCCAAAGAAAAGACTCCTGGTCTTGCCCTCAAAGACCTTCACTTCATGGGCAGAACTCTTCTACAGTAAGTCTCCAGCAGGTGGCATCATTCCAATCGTTACACAGCCTTATCTAAAAAATGCTCTAAATCATCAATAATAAGCACAAGTGCAAATTAAAACAACTCCAGCTTTCCACTTCATATTCATCAGATTGGAAAAGATGACAAAAAAGGAAAATTACAATTATTGGATTGGCTTCAGAAAAAGATACATTAATGGATTTTTGCAGAGATGTGAATTGGTCCAGCCTTTCAGAAAACGATTTAGAACCATACACCCTAAATAATGAAAATATCAAGTGACATCACTAATAGGCTACTACTAAGAAAAAGAATTATTTATAAAGGACCGATATGTATAAAAATATCTTTGACAGCTCTTTTTGTAACAGTAAAGAACTGGAAAGGAAAAAGGTGCCCATCAGTTGGAGACTGGTTGAACAAATTATGGTATAAAAATTTAATAGAATGGTATTATGCTATAAGAAATGATGAAAGGGAATAGAATAGTATTGTGCTATAAGAAATGATGAAAGGAAAAATAAAACGTGTGAAGAATTGAATGACTGATATATAGTAGAGTGAGCAGAGCCAAGATAATAATTTATAGAGTACTGTAAAGATAAACAACTTTGAAAAACTAAATAACTTTGTTCATTCATAATTCCATGACAACCAACCATGACTCCAAACAACTGTGATAAAATATCTTATCTACCTTATGACAGAGATGGACTCAAGATTCATAATGGTACAAACATTTTTGGACATAGTCGATGTAGGAAGTTGTTTTACTTGATTATACAGATTTATTTTTTATTGTGTTTTTGCAATGTGGGATAGGAGTGAGAGAAAAAATATTCAAAATAAAATAAAAGGTTAAAATATGTAGATTCCTTGAAAAAGTAATGCCCAAAACAGGTTAAAGAGAAATGATTTGAGAATTGTGTTCCCAAGATACCATATTTCATGAAATTATAAATTAAAAACTGTCCAGATCTATTAGAAGTAGAAGAAAAGTGAAAATAGAGCGAAGCCCTTGGTCAACTGAAAGAAAAACTGAAATGACAGCTCCCTGCAAAGTCATCTCTCAAATCCACAACTTTTAAGTAAAAGAAAAATATTGTATGTACCAAGCAAGCATAGTGAGATTCATAAAATCTTGGTAACTACTACTATAAAAGAGAAAAAATTTTGAAAATGAAATTCAAAAAGGCAGAGGAAAATGGATTTTAATTATAGGGAGAAGAGACAAATGTCCTTTCAGAATTCTAATACCCTCAAGGGACAGAAAGAGCTTGGTGGTGGTTTTATCTTGTATTAATGGTCTTAAGAAAGGAAAGAAAAAGGTATAAAGAATTCATTGTTATTTGAGGTTTTTATGACCTCATCTTTTGGCTAGAATTTTAAAAATAAAACCTTGGCATGCACACTGTCCTCTGGGGCTCTGCAAATGGCACAGTGTTCCACCCACTGGTTGTAGCCATCGCCACGGCACTGGCACCTCACGTCATCACCACTCGCCGATGCCTACATGAGCCTGGCAAAATTATAATGATTGGAAGCCCAGTGAGGGCAGTCATGTGACTGTCAGAGCGGCCAGCCAATTGGCTGGGGGCTGTGTGTGGTCAGCCTGGGGTCTCCTGGGAAGAAGGGAGGGTTTTTTTTTGCCATTCTAGCTTGAAGCTGGAAGGTGACAGGATGCTGCTGTGTGTTCTCAGCTGATTCCTGGGTGGTGGTGTTGTTCAGGTTGTATAATTTCCCATTCCCCATTTTATTTCCTTTCCCTTGATCCTACTGATCCTGTTTGTGTTTTTTAAGTTCATTCTTATTAAATAAATCCTGCTCTATTTTGAGGGAGTCTGTCTATTCCTTGCCCCAATATCTCAGTGAGCCATTTAGCTAACACTCCCCAATTAAAAATTCATCCCCACAAGATAAAGATAAAGGTATACACAATGGAAAAAAATGAGCAAATATATGGGGAGAATAAAACTTACTATTTCTCATAATTGAGATGAATAAGAAAATTCAAAAGAAGAAATAGTGAGGGGAGCAGACTGTGTCAAGATAATGGAATGCGATAGATGAGATTTAGCAGATACTCAAGGGCCTACCTGGAGATTAACTTAAACTGACTGAATTGGATAAGATGACTGACTGCTGACTGGATTACTGGCTCACTTTTAGTTAACTAGATTGTAAGCATATCTGGCTGGTACTTAAGGGTACTTACTGAATTTGAATGACACTAGCCAATCAGCTTGAAGAACCTCCCATTTCTGAGAGGGGAAGAGGAAGCAGGAAGCTGAGGCAGAGGTCTTTCTTGGTTCCCTTTGGCTTTGAGAGATTGGCATGGTGGCAGTTGACTTCAGAAGTGGGAATTTAGGAAGTTTAGGATCACCAGGTTACAGGAAATCTGTTCTCAATCTTTCTCTTTCTTTTACTATCTTTTTTTTTTTTTTAGTGAGGCAATTGGGGTTAAGTGACTTGCCCAGGGTCACACAGCTAGTAAGTGTTAAGTGTCTGAGGCCAGATTTGAACTCAGGTACTCCTGACTCCAGGGCTGGTGCTCTATCCACTGCGCCACCTAGCTGCCCCTCTTTTACTATCTTTCAATAAACTCTTTTAAAAAACCTAAACTCATTTATCAGTGATTTTAGTTAGTTTCCCCCCCAAACTAGGGGGACAGATTAGAACCCACATTTAGAATTTTAAATTACACAAGGCACTACATAAGCTTTGTTCATATCTGAACCAGACAAAGGAGCACTGGACTCACTCATATAATACAAAGGGCTGATTGTAGACATACATTAACACAACAAAAATAGGTAACAATGGGGAGGGTGTCAAGATATTTTATAAAGACATATAGAAACAAATTGTGGGATGAGATTATGATAAAACACTATTGTGCTATAAGAAATGATGAGTAGGATGCTCCGGGAAAAACCAGGAAAGATGTGCATGAGCTGAATGCAAAGTGAAATGTACTGTATACAAAATGACAGCAATATCGAAAGATGATCAGCTGTGAATAACTTAGATATTTTCAGCAATACAATGATCCAAGACAACCCTGAAAGACTTATGAAAAATGTGATCCATCTCCAGAGAAAGAACTGATGATGTCTGAATACAGATTGAAGCATAATTCTTTTTTAGTTTCTTTTTCTGAAGTTTTCTGGTCTGTTTTCTTTCACATATAGGAATGTTTTGCATGACTACACATGTAAAACTTCTATTGAATTGCTTATGTTCTTAAGAGGCGGGTGGGGAGAGAAGGAGGAAAAGAATTTTTAAATGGACATTAAAATTGTTTTTATATGTAATTGGGGAAAATAAAATTCTAAATAAATGAAAAAAGAAAGAATAGAGAATGAAGTTTGCAAAGCAAACTTCAGTTTCATAGGATGGATCATAATGGAAAGGGAATTAAAAATAAAGAAAGACTTGACTCTTTTCAGCAATACAATGATCCAAGATAGTACCAAAGCACTCATGATGGAAAATGCTCACCAAATCCAGAAAAAAAGAACTATGGATTCTAGATGCAGATTGAACCATACTATTTCTATTTTTTTTTGTTTTTCTTTTTTGAGTTTTTTTCCTTTTGTTCTTATTCTTCTTTCACAGCATGACTAATGCAGAAATATGTTTAATGTGATTGTACATATATAACCTATATCAGATTGCTTTCTGTCTTGGGGAGGGGGGAGGGAGGGGAGAAAGGGAGAAAAATTTGAACCTACAAATCTTATGAAAACAAATGTGAAAGTGAATGAGATTACTTGAAGAAAGACCAGAGGAACTTAATTATTGGAATTTGGCAATAGATCTAATACCGTGATCTCAAATAATAATTCAAGTTGTTTTATTTTTTTAATCCTCTAAAAATTCAAATCAATTCAATTTAGTGCCTATAGGCATAAAAACAAATAGTTCTAGCTCTCAATGAACTAAAGAATTCTCTTCTACTGCAGGGGAGGGGAGACAGGATTATGGTACATCATGCAGACAGAGGTTAATATGAAATTATTTGTCCTAAAATAAAGCTGGAAATGTGTGCCCAATGATTTGGAAGTGTCTTAAAAAAACATTTGACAAATTAACATAATATAATATTGCTAAAGATTAATGACAGATAATTCAGAGAAACATGGGAAGACAGAAATGAGACAGAATGAGAAAAGCAGGGTCAAAAGGGAAAAAACATAACAACTAAAGTATAAATACTTATTTCAGTGAAATATAATGGTTGGTACTTTATTTTAAAAATTGAAGGATTCTTCCTTTGCCTTAACAAATGATAAACTGTTTTCAGGAATATGCTTTGTATGAGGGGATATTTGTCTGTTGGAAAGTGTCTGCTATAACAAAATAAAATGTAGATATTGGAAAGAAAGAAAGAACATGTAAGAAACAGTAATTGGGGTCTGGGAAAGGGGAAGAAAGGAGGAACAATAGTGTAGAAGCAATCCCTTCAATTATAGATTATTTGTGTTGATCATATTCTTTCAACTTTCCCTATCTTCTCTATGAAAAGAGAAAGATGAGGAGTAAAGTATAATAGAGGATATTATGAAAGGGAATTCACAATTAATGATCATGTGTCATTTCAAATATTGGGGGATAGCCTGTTTCTGTCTAAATTATTGGGAAACTAGGCTGAGGTTTTCTAAAATATTGCTGCTTATAAATTAAAAGGCTATTGCACCAGTTTTAGAAGTATTTATTATTAATTAATTATTACTAATTAAGATCACATATTACTAAAGAATTGACTAGGGGCAGCTAGGTGGCGCAGTGGATAGAGCACAGGCCCTGGATTCAGGAGGACCTGAGTTCAAATCCGGCCTCAGGCACTTAACACTTACTAGCTGTGTGACCCTGGGCAAGTCACTTAACCCAATTGCCTCACTAAAAAAAAAAAAAAAGAAGAATTGACTATAAGTCTGACTGACCTCCCCACTAGTTACATACCCAGCATGGAGTCCCAGGAAAGCAAGGAGAGGGTGTGTGGCTAGTTCAAGAGCATCTCTGGAGCAAGAGAGAGAACATTGACTGCATTTAACACAAGCCCAAAATCCACCAGCACCGTATTGTCTCTAAGAGACAGCACATGGTCCCAAGTAGAGTTCAGAAACTCTACATTTACCTAAAGAGGACAGCACTCATGAAGCAGACAACCTTCCATGCCTAGTGTGCCACCCACAATGACTTCCCCCTCCTGATCCCAGTCTTTTTTCCTCTTCTGATAGAGGTGGCTCTTACACACTGATCAAAGTTAATTGGCTAGCATCATTCAATTACATTGCTTGACATGACCTGGTCCATACTAAAATGAGCTATTCATCAGGGTCTAGTGCAAAGACAAACCCCCTGAGGGCAAAAGCACTTTAAAATAGGCGTGGTTTCAGCAGGAAAGTAGGAGGGGAAGGGGATAAAGAGGGAGGGGTAAAAGAAGGGAGAGCAGATTGGGGGAGGGGGCAATCAGAAACAAAAGTCTTTTGAGGAGGGATAGGGTGAAAGAAGATAGAAAATAGAGTAAATATCATAGAGGAGGGAATAGGATGGAGGGAAACAGTTAACAATAGTAACAAAACATTTTTGAAGCAGAGGCAAGAGTAAAGTAAGATGATGATGATGGATTGATGGATTGATGATTGGATGAAGATGAGAATTGATTGGTGATTGATGAGTAGGACTGATTGATGATGAGGAGGATTAATTGATGAAGATGGGGATTGATTGATGATGAGGAGAATTTATTGATGATGGTAAAATATATGGTACTTACTTTGCTGGGCTATTGTGATGAAAATTCTTTGTCAGGTATAAGATAGTATATAAATGTTATCTATTACGGTTGTTGCAAGAATCAACCTTATGGGTTTATTGGAAGGAAATCTCTCTCTCTCTCTCTCTCTCTCTCTCTCTCTCTCTCTCTCTCTCTCTCTCTCTCTCTTTTTCCAAAGAGCCCCTTGAAGAGGTTAGCAAATATATTCCCCATGTTCCAAGTTTGATGTTTTGAACGTTGGCAAAAGAAACTTTCCTGCTCTTGAGCCTCAGGCTTCCTTTCTCCTCACCCATGAGAGGCTGCTGCTCCTTCTTTTTATCCACTCTCCAGGCATTGGTTTTGCTCCCATAAGATGGCGGCTCCTGATGGCAGCCCCGTCAGTGCCAGGGAAGGCCATGATGGGGGCTGGGTAATCCGCGGGCTGTGTCACCAATTCGAAATCTCTCTTTAAGGTACTATATAAATGTAGTTTACTATTAAATGGTGAGCAAGATGCTATCAGAAAAACCTGAAAAGACCTATGTGAGCTGATGCAACATGAAATGTACTGTATACAAAATAATAGCAATACTGTAAGATGATCTGCTATAAATGACTTGGTTATTTTCAGCAATGCAAAGATCCAAGACAACTTTGAAGGTCTTAGGAAAAAGGCAGTCCATCTACAGAAAGAGAACCGATGGTGAATGAATACAGATTGAAGCATAATTTTTTTTGTTGGTTCCTTTATCTGAAGTTTTGTTTTTGTCTGTTTTATTTCACAACCTGGCTAATGTGAAAATGTTTTGCATAACTGCTCATGTATAGCTTATATTGAATTATTGAGTTCTTGGGGAGGTGAAGGGGGGAGGAAGAGAATTTGGAACAAAAAGTCTTAAAAAATCTTGATGTCAAAACCAAAACAAAACAAATAGGTGTGGTTTGTATCTCCATTCTTCACTGAGCTAGTCACAAAGAACCTTATCTCTAATGCACTTTTGGGCTGGTTCCGAGAGACCAGCCAGAGTTCCGGAGTTAAACCTCTGAGTGTGGGGGAGGGGGGTCCCTGGGTTCCCCCCAAAACCCATTATTAATAATTATTTTTTCACACTATAAAAAAGAATAAGTTGAACTCTCTCAAAAAATGGAAGATCATTGCAGAATGAGATAGAAATCAGAACACATGGTATTACAAAAATTTTGTGTAGTTTTGAACTTATTATACTTAATATTAAATAAAGACTTTTGGGATACCCTGTATGTTCTTTACAAGAAACACATTTGAAACACAATGATTAACATAGAATTAAAATGAGTAGCATGAGCAAAATTGTTCTAGAGCATAAAAACCTCATTAATAAGTGTAAAAAAGCAGAAATATTTAATAATCTTTTACTGAATGAAATACAACAAATACTATAATCAAAAAAGGACCTTTGAAGAAATTATTCAATTTAAATAGAGAAGAAATTATACAATTCTAAAGAATTGTCAGGTCAAGTAAGAGATCTCACCAAAGAAATGGGCAGCAAGGAGACAACACACCAAAATTTTAGGGGTACAACCAAAACAGCCCTTATGGGAAATTTTACATCTTTAAATTATTTCATAAACATAAGAAACAAAGAAAAGATCAATGAATTGGTCATACAACTAAAAATTCTATACCAGTAAGAAATTAAAAACCTTAACAACTAAATGTCATAGAAATTCCAAAACTCAAGGAAGGTATGTAAAAAGATTAGAAATAAAAATGGTACCACTTAATTGAGACTCAAAACTCTTAGCTGGCTTAAAAAATAATTTTAAAAAAGATAAAGTATTAATTAACTTGATTTTAGAAATAGATAGAGAAAAACCAAATCATTATTACCAAAAATGTAATATGAAAATTCACAACAAATGAAGGCAGAAATATTGGAAATTATTTTACACAACTATATGCCAATACGAGTGATATGTTAAATGAATTGGACTAAAATTTACAAAATGATAATATTCCCAGTTTGACAAAACAATAAATAAGCAATTTAAATTATCTTAACAAAAAAAATTCAACAAGTCACAAATTAATTCCCAAAGTAGGTGGGAGGAACCAGAACCAGATGAATTTATAAATGAATACTTTCAAATATTTAAAGAACAAAAAATTTTAACATTACACAGTTTTACAAAAACGTGAAAAAAAGAGACCTTACCAAACTCCTTTTATGATACAAATATGGTCTTTTTATCTAAATCATGGATAAACAAAGCAGAGAGGAAAAATAAACCAATATCCCTAATCAATATCAAATTATAGTAATATATTCAGTATGGATTTATGCTAGTAAAGCAGAGCTGGTTCAGCATATGAAAACTATATAATAAACCATGTAAATAACAAAAAATACATAAATAAAATTTCAAAACAAACTTTTGCTAAAATAAACTTTTGGTTACACTAAAAATACTGAAAAACATTGGCATAAGTAGATATATCAATAATATGTTAATATTTATCTAAAACTTAGAACCACCACTATATAATCAACAATAATAAAACAATGACTTTTAACATTACTATCATGTAATATTGTTCTAGAAATGCTAACTATAGTGATAAAACAAGTTTAAAATGAGGGAATAGGCATATGCAAAAAGGAAACAAAATTATCATATTTTGCAGATGATATGATGGTCTATTTAAAGAGCCCTAGAGATTCACCTAAATAATTAATTGAAAAAATAACCAGCAAAGTTGCAAGATGTAAAATAAATTCACATAAATTATTAGTATTTCTGCACATTACCAATATAACTAAGCAAGAAGAGTAATTCCATTAAAAACAACCACAGAATATATAGAATATTCCCATAAGTTGCTAAACTACATATGTCCTCTGACCCAGCTTTGTCAGCTAATAGGCTTATATCCCCAAAGAAATAAAAGAAACAAGGAAAGGACTCATATGTACAAAATATTCAAAGCAACATTTTTATTATAGCAAAGTACTAGAAACTAAGGGAGTGGGAATTTCATCCACTGGGAAATTGCTGAATAAATTATGGTGCATAAATAGATTGGAATATTTATCATGGCATAAGAAATGACAGAAGTCATGGATTCAGAACAACTTGGGAAAGTTTACTTGTACTCATGCAATTAAATGAGTAGAACCAGGAAAATAACTTAAACAATTATTAAAACATTACAAAGAAAAACAACTTTGGTTTAAGAACTATGATAAACATAATGACCAAGCACAATTCCAGAGGACCCGTAATGAAGCATGTTATCCTCCTTTTGATGGAGAGACAATGGGTTAGACATGCAGACATATTTTCATGGATGAGTAATGTATAGATTTGTTTGACTATGCTTGTTGGTTGTTTTTTTTTTTATTTGAGGGGCAAGAGGAATTGTGGGAAAGAAGGAAGTTGATAAATTATGCAAAGAAAACAAGAAAAGATCGATGAAACATTTTTTTAAATACTATTAGATGGGACACTAATACACTGTTGGTGGAATTGTGAACTGATCCAATGAATTTGGAGAGTAATTTGGAACTATACTCCAAAATCAAACTGTGTTCACCTTTGATCCAGCAATACCTTTACTAAGTCTGTATCCAAAAGAAATTTTTTCAAAAAAGGGAAAAGGACCAATCTATATGAAAATATAGCAGTTGGTTTTTTGTTTGTTTGTCTTGTTTTTTGTTGAGGCAAAGAATTGGTTATTGTCCATTACCTGGGAGATGGCTGAATAAGTTATGGTTATGAATGTAATGAAATATTATTGTGTTATAAGAAATGACAAAGCAGGTGGATTTCAGAAAAACCTGGAAAGACTTACATGAAATGATACAAAGTAAACTGAGCAGGACCAGGAGAACATTGTAAACAGTAACAGCAAAATTGTAATGGTGTTCAACTATTAAAAACTTAGCTACTCTAATCAAGAAAATAATCCAAGATAATTTCAAAGGACTCAAAATGAAAAAAGCTATCTATATTCAGAGAAAGAACTGATTGAGTTTGAAAGTTAACGAAATCATAATATTTCTGCTTGTTTTCTTTTTTTTTCATTTTTTTCCTTTGGGTCTGTTTTTTCGTTCACAATATGACTATTATGAAAATATGTTTTATATGATTACACATATATAACCTATATCAAATTGCTTACCCTCTTAGACAGAGGATATGGGAGGGAGGGGAAATAGAGAAATTTTGAAACTCAGTTTTTTTAGAAGAATGTTAAAAATTGTCTTTACATTTAATTTTGAAAAAATGAAATACTATATAAAAAAGAAGTTAAATGCTAGTAGAGAATAAGAAATTCAGAGAAATAGAAATGAGACAGCTTTAAAACTATCAATCATTTAGCAATTATTTATTAAGTACCAACTATTTGCCAGGCACTATGTTAGGCTCTGGGCATTCAAGTACAAAGAATGAAACAAATCTTTCCCAGCACTTAGCACAGTGTTAGGCACATAGTAAGCTCAATAAATGTTGATTGATTGCTCACAATGGGGTTACATTCTAATGGGAAAGACAAGTGAATATAAAAATATGCAGCATATATATAAAGTTGTCAAATATAAATATATACAAAGTTGTTAAATAAATACAAGATAGTTTGAGAGGGATAGCACTAGCATTTAGTATAATGAGGAAGAACTGGTGTCCAGCAGTATCCTAAAGGTTGTGTTTTTTGTCCTTCAATCTTTTTTTTTTAATTTTTATTTTTTTTTAGTGAGGCAGTTGGGGTTAAGTGACTTGCCCAGGGTCACACAGCTAGTAAGTGCTAAATGTCTGAGGTCAGATTTGAACTCAGGTACTCCTGACTCCAGGGCCGGTGCTCTATCTACTGCGCCACCTAGCTGCCCCTTTGTCCTTCAATCTTAAAGAGAACCATGAAAACAGGAGGTAGTGTCATGACTTGCAGTGAACTGGATTTAAGTGAGGGAAAGCTGTGCAAAGTTACCAGCCTCACTCTCTCCTCCAGAGCCATCTGGGTCCAGTGTCAAGATATACATCAGGACAACCCTGATTGAGGCAATCAGGGTTAAGTGACTTGCCCAGTGTCACATAGCTAATAAATGTCAAGCATCTGAGGCCAGATTTGAACTCAGGTCCTCCACAGCACAATAGTATATCATCACAATCTTATACCAGAAGTTGTTCAACTGTTCTCCAATTGATGGACACCCCCTCAATTTTCAATTTTTTGCCACCCCAAAAAAAGCAACTATAAATATTTTCATACAGATGAATCCTTTTCATTTTTCTTTGACCTTTTCAGGATACTGACCTAGTAATGATATTACTGGATCAAAGAATAATAACTTTTTTATCTTTATGTATATAAAAACACTTTGTATCTTTACATGTATAAATGTATGTATAAATTTTATGTTTATTCTATGTATATTTTTATATATACTTCTTGTCTTGTCCAATAGAATGTAAGAATACTGCAAATAACAGTTGTTTCATTTTTCATATTTGTATTACCAATAGCTAGCACAGTGACCTGCACATGAGTAAGAGCTAAATAACCATTTCTTGATAGTTTGGTTGATTCCAGGAATGGATTGGGGAGAGGAGTGCAGAGCATTGAGATAGAAGATTGGAATGTTGAAATTAAGGAACAAAAAGGCCAATTCGGCTGGAATACAGAATGCAAGAGGGGGAATAATAGACAATGTTGTTGGAAAGGTAGGTCGGGGCTTCATTGAAAGCTGATTAAAGAAGTTTCCATTTAGTCCTAGAGGTTGGGCAGCTAGGTGGTGCAGTGGATAAAGCACCAGCCCTGGATTCAGGAGGACCTGAGTTCAAATCCGACCTCAGACACTTGAGACTTACTAGCTGTGTGACCCTGGGCAAGTCACTTAACCCTCGTTGCCTTGCCCACCCCCCCCCACCCCGCAATAAATAAAAATTTAAAAAACCCTAGAGGTCACAGGAAGTTTGTCGAGTTCATCAGGCATGGGAATCACTTGGTCAAAATTACACTTACTGATAATTATTTTGGCAGCACTGTATAGGATATAATGTTGTGGGGAGATTTGAAGCAAGGAGACCAATTAGGAGACTATAATCTAGAAGAGAAATGATGAGGTTTTAAACTAAGGTATTAGCTATGTGAGTGAAGAGAAGGCATAAAATATGAGAGATGGGATGAAACAGCAAGATTGAGCAATTAATTGTATATGAAGGGTAAGGAAGAATGAGAAGTTCAGGATAATTCTGAGAGATTACAAATCTGGGATACTTGAAGCATGGTGAAACCTTGACAAAGTTAAGAAATTTTGCAAAAGGAGACACTTTAACAAGAGTTTGGCTTATATGTGTTAAATCTAAGTTTCTCCTGGACAGTTTGAAGGGGTAGGTCTTAAGTTTAGGGTAGAGACTAGAACTGGATATACAAATCTGGTAATTAACAGGCTGAATTCATTATGTACATTTTAAAAAACAAATTGTACATAATAGAAAAAAACCTTTTCACATATTCATATTTCATATTCCCAATTTGCATCTTTCTAATCAGCTCAAAGCTGGGACTACCCACATGTTCTGCTATTTCCCATAATTCTTGTGAAAAGGAAGTAATATCTATGTTATTTACTGATTGCTTAAAACAATACCAATGGAATGCCTTCTTAACCTTCCTAGGCCATTGTATCATAATAGACTTCTCTTCCTCTCTCATTCTGTACTTCTTAACCAAGACTGAAGGCTCTCTCCATCTTGCATTTGAAATGTTCCCACACAATCCAATTCTCTTCCTGTGTTTACCAAATGTCTCCAGTCACCAGCATTGTCTATATATTGGAGGCTTTATTTATGGAGAAATTTCTCTTCTTCTAAGAAGCATACTTCATTTTTATTTGCTCATTAATTAACAAGATGAGAGGGGTCTGACTGATGTGTAGTAAAGAGTAATGACGGTTTATACATTGTGAATCATGGCATGTCACAGTCTGAACTATTTATAATCAGATGAATGGCATAAAATATGCCACACATGCTAAGGATGAACATTAATATTTAGTATTCCAAGTTAAACCAGAATGATTAATTTGACCTTAACTTTATATCTTGCTTCAGAATTTCAAATCCTCTCACCATTTAAAAGAACTATTAAAACATACTTTCTGAAACATATGTAGAAAGAATTTTTACAATAATAATTTAAACTGTACATTTTTTTCTTTCTGCTTTTAACTCCTTATGGACAGATTAATATGCAAATATTCAAACTGATCTCACATATGTGTGTATTCTCTGAAATGATGCAAACTGAAACCTGACCTTGTCCATTCCTCCTCTTTGATGTCTATCTATCTCCTCCAATTAGTTTAGCATGGAGTGGGGGATGTTGACCTAACATGCTGGAGTTCTTCCTCACTTTCTGTTGATATCTTGAATGTATCAGGTTCTCTGCTGGTCATCCCTTTGGACATATGACCAGACTCCTTTCGTTTTTTTGCTCATGGATTTCATTGCTTAATCAATCACTCAATAAGCGACTAATAAATTCTTAGTATGTGCCACACACTGGAGGTAGAAATAGGAAGAATGAGCCAATTCATGTTCTGAAGGAACTTATATTCTAATAGAGACAATTAGTATGTAGGAAAGTATATAACAAAAAAGGAGGATGACATCCTCTATTCCACTTCTTGTGTGTGTGTGTGTGTGTGTGTGTGGCAATGGGGGTTAAGTGATTTGCCCAGGGTCACACAGCTAGTAAGTGTGAGGTATTTGAGGCCGGATTTGAACTCAGATCCTGACCTCAGGCCCGGTGCTCTATCCACTGTGCCACCTAACTGCCCCTATTCCACTTCTTCCTAATACCTTCTTTCTAGAATACTTAACAAGAATTTATACCTTCAGAGATGATGGCATCCAAATATCCTGCCATTTGGATTATGAATCAATGAGAGACACCTATAATCATATTCTGCTTACAAATGTAAATTCTTATGTCATTTATGAACTTCTATGATCCATATCCTCTTTTTTCACTTCAGATATCTCAAGAGTGATCCTCATGGCAATCACCACACAATAAGGAGCTACTTCTTTTTCAGCTGATGATTTGATTATAATTTTTACACTCTCTTCGAGAGAGAGACTATATAGAATCTGGAACTCAAAACTTTAAATAAAAATATTTATTAAAATAAAAAAGTAATCCTTTCCCTCAAAAAACTTATAATGATATAATGGATATGAGAGAATTACAATGTTACATCTAAAAGGAGCCTCAGATATCATCTAGTCTAGTCTAGAGATCTCCAAGCAATGACTGAGATTTCAGTGGATTTCCATTAACACTAGAGCCTTAAATTTACAAGATGGTTGCTGCTACTACATTCCCCTTTCTCATTTAACTTGCATTCAATTTCAGGAATCTAATCATAATGGTGAGGCTGAATGATATTTACCCAATCAGGTCACTCAACCCCATTAAAAGTAAGGGATAAGATGTTCAATCAATCAATCTCAATCATAGGTTTAAAGTGTTGAAAGGTCTTTGAAAGCCATGGGATGAAGTTAACTAGAAAAGGATAATTTTGGAAACTGGAATATGAATGGCATTCTAGATAACCTCTCTAAAAAGGAATCATCTAGGTAGTGGTTGCAGGGAATAAGAGGCTTCATCTTTAGATTTATGTCTCCTTCCTGACCCCTTTTGAGTAGAAGAGGACCTTGTGAGTTTCAAAAGGCCAAGAGAGAATGTTAGATTTCCTGTCTTCCCATCACTCTCCTCATAGTATCCCTAGATCATCGGATGCCATTGTCTGCATTGGGAGTCAAGGTTATACTGGAAGTCACTCAATGACAAAGAAACTATAGTAAATCAAAGAGGGGAACTTCATGTGTACTCCAAAGTGGGAAGAAAGGATTCCTAGTAATCAGGAATTGTAATTTACCCCTTTGACACATGTTCTCTCTAAGCCTGAGTGCACTTTCCTCTGGATACTGTATGTACTTAGAATGTCACAGAAAGTATTTCACATTAACTGTTCTTACAGAATCTTCTAAGTTAATTCCTCTTTCTAAAATTGACTTAAGGCTGGATGACCAATAGATGTTCAACTAATAATCATGATGGAAGCACACCAGTAGCATTCAAGACTCATCTCTACTCCAAATCTTCTAGGTTATCCCTAGAAGGTTGCTCTATCCCTGAGGATTGCTCTAGATTTACTCTAGAATCTGAAGCTCATGTGAAAGTGGGAGTTAGGATAAGGTTCTTCAGAGCCTGTCTGAGCTTAAACAACAAGCATTTATTAAGGGTCAAACATATACAAGGTACCTTGGATACAAAAACAAAATTGAAATAACCCTTGTCCTAGAGAAGCTTAAATTCTTTTAATTAAGTGGAGGGAAGGCATAGACCATGTATGCAAATACATATAATACAAATTATTATGGGGCAAAAGAGGGTTCCGGACAAAATGTTCTAGGAATATCTGAGGAAAGAGACAGTTTTAGCTGAATGGGGGGGGGCTACATTTTCAAAGAGAAGAACTCTGTTAGGGACTTTCTGACAGCACCCCCACCTTCTATAACCTTAATATCAAAAATGTGGGGAAGTTGAAAGTATCTGCTACTCAAGGACAGGTTGGGGAATCCATCATCTACCTCTTCTCTCTCATTTGACAGATAGAGAAACTAAGCATTGGAGTTTAAATGACTTCCCAGAGTCACAATCAGACCATTAGAACAATTTACATTTCGATAAGATCGAGCTCATCCACCTCATTTTGCAGATAAGGAAACTGAGTCCCAGAAAAGTGAAAGATCTGACCAGGGACACATAGCTAGTTAATTAGTTACAATTAATAACTTTAAAGAGCTACAGGTTATGATTGTCATTGTTAGCCCCATTTTACAAATGAGGAAAATTAGGCTCAGAGAGCTTTTTAAAAAAAATTTTTTTAAGTGAGGCAATTGGGGTTAAGTGACTTGCCCAGGGTCACACAGCTAGTAAGTGTTAAGTGTCTGAGACCAGATTTGAACTCAGGTCCTCCTGAATCCAGGGGCGGTGCTCTATCCACTGTGCCACCTAGCTGCCCCACTCAGAGAGCTTTAATGACTGCCCAATGACATAGGTAATCAATAGAAGAAAAGGAACTGAAGTCCAGGCCCTCTGGCTCCCAGACCAATACTACGCTTTTGCTATGCTCCCTCTATGAAATGTCAAGGTTTTTGGTTTAATAATGTTCAGTGTTTATAATTCCTTTCAATCACTGTAAGCATTATAGTACTTACTACATTAATGCACTAATTACAAATGAACCTCATTGTCACATGCTAATTACTATTGGAAAGTATTGTCAATTTACTTTTCCATTAAGTAATTTGATAACATACAAATTGCCAGATCCAGAGAAGGAAGAGAGAGAGAGAGAGAGAGAGACAGAGAGATTCCATTGACAGTGACAAACTGTCAGTGGACCTTATATCATTTACATTTAGCCAAGCAAAGTCTTCTGGAGCCCCCAGAACATTACCCACACAAGTAGCATTCTCTCTAGAACAACAAATCTCAAGGGATATTCCTTTCTCTATCTCAGTGATTGCCTTCCCCAACACATTAGAAAGAAATTGAATTCAAATTTTTAATGACATCATAGAATTTAAGGTTGGAGGGAACTTTAAGATCATCAAGCCTCACAGTTTCTTCTGATCCATGCAAGAACTCAGTCTGGCAACTCTGATAAGTGATATTGTAGCCTCTCTTTAAATATTTCCAGTAATGGAGAGCCATTGCTACATAGGTCTGATGGGTTGGAATGGGAAGACAGGGGAAGAGAGAAAAAGAGAGGGTAGTGAGGTATGGTATAAACAGCACCAGATTTACAGAGCACCTGGATCCAATCTAAGCTCTGCTACCTACTATATAATTTTATGGTAGGATCTCAACAGATTAGAAGGATGGGACAAATCTAATATGATAAGATGAAAGCGATAGCCCTCTTTTCTCCATATATTCTCTTGTAATGATTGGAATGACGCCACCTGCTGGAGACTTACTGTAGAAAAGCTCTGCTGTGAAGGAAGGTCTTTGAGAGCAGGACCATGCGTCTTTTCTTTGGTGTCAGGAAGTGACATTTGCTGGTGGGAGGAGGAAGGGGGAGCTGGGCGCTCTGCCTTTTTTTCTTTTTTTCCTGGGGATACTGGTGGAGAAGGGAGCTAGAAATGTGCTCTCCCTTTAATAGATAGGAATCTAGGGCTTTTCTTCTCTCTTTACCAAATTCTTATTCTCCTTAATAAATGCTTAACAGTCTAACTCTTGCTAAAGCTTATAATTTATTGGTGACGACTCATTAGATATTTTAGACAGTTTAGCTAGAACTTTAGCCCTTATATACTCTCATGTCATGATTTCATCAGCTCCTATTGGTTTACTTGTCATCTCTATGCAGATGACTCCCAGTTATATATGTAAATGTATAAATGTATGTTGTATAAATGTATATGTGTGTATTCTAGTCCTGTGTTACCAAATGACTATTGAACACTTCTAACCAGTTGTCTCATATCTTAAATTCAGTATATCTAAAACAGAATTCATTATCTTTCTCTCAAACACACATATCTAGGGTATCTCCATCTATCCACTTACCACAACCTCAGTGTCATCCTTTACTCCTCACACTCCCCTATCCAACTAGTTACAAAATCTTGTCATTTTTATGACCATAACATGTCTCCTACCCACCAATTTCTATCTATTCATACAGTCATTGCCTAATTTCAAGTCCTCATCATCTCTTGCCTGGACTATTCAATAGCCTCTTAAATGGTCTTGAGTCAAGTCCACTCCAATTCCATTCATCATGGCTACTAGTGTGATTTCCTGAAGCAGCAGGTCTAAGCATGTCATCTCTATTCATTAAACTCCATTGGTTCCTTGTAAACTCCAGGATCAACAATAACCTCCTCAGTTTGGAATTAAAAGCACTTTACCATGTCATTCCTTTCTATCTTTCTAGTCTTCTTACATATTATTCCCCTTCATATAATCTCTGGTTCTTCTATATTGACCTAATTGCTTTTCTTCACATAAATGATCCATCTCTCATTTCCATGTTTTGCACCAGCTATCTCTTATACCTAGAATGTTTTCCTTTTTCATCTCTACCTTTTAGAACTCCTGGATTCTTTCTTTTCATTTTTTCTCCAAATTTTCTTGTCCTTTTTATTCTAAATTTGACAAATAACCAAAAAAGGAAAATATTTCCCCATACAAAATAGAACACAAAAAGAGGTTTGTACGTGAAATAGTATAACTATTACATGAAGCTTGTTTTTATAAAATAATTATATAATAAGTCCAACCTATTATTATCACAGTTGTTTTGCTTATTGTGTTTCCTTCAAAACTTCATTCTGCTCTCTTCTGTTGAATTTAAGTTTGCCTTGAGACTTGGTCTCTTTTTCTCACCCAACCTTAAAGTGCAATAGTAATAATCATTCATGGTCCTGATCCTACTTCTAATGGGCACAGAAGTTGACCTTTTCTGTTTCAGATCTAGGCCATTTTGTCCCTCTTAGGTATTAATCCATCAGCCTCAGCCTCCCCAGAAGCAGGGATCAGGTGTATGTGACTTTACCCAACTCACCTGTTTTTTTTAATGTATCAATGAAACATTTTTCTTTTACTTTTTTTTTTTTTTGCAGAGTTGGGGTAGATAGATGGATAAGTACATACATAGATCTATCAGTTTACACAACCACTACCTCCATTCTCCCTTCAAAACCTCAACCCCTCTCCACAAAAACAAAACAAACCCTCAACCTCTCCAAGACACAATTCTTGTAACAAATAATTATAGTCAAACAAAACAAATCCACAGATTCACCCAAATTGTGTTCCCAAAGTCCCAATTCATTGAGCACTTTGGCTCTGTCATCACTCTCTCCCTGCATCTGGTCAGTAGCTTCAACCTCTAGGCTTCTCTGGCTTGTCCCTGGTTTTAGAGCTAGAAGATTTTTGAGAATCGAACTTCTAGACTGAGCTTTTCTGTCTGGACCTCTTCACTGGTGCTCATAGGCTTCTGGAAGTCTTTTTGTGGGGACCTGGCTTGCAAAATGCATTTGCTATAGTTTCTCTTCTTTGATTTCTTGACCATTTCTCAGTTTAGTGCATCTTTTTTTTCAGTTATAAATACACTGTTTGGTGAGGGGGCTTGTTAGAGGTGAGAAGGATCGTTCTGTACACAGATGATCAATATTAATAGACGCTAATTGACCAGACTGGACAGAGACAGACACAGACACAGACATCTTGTACTCTCCCCCCACCCACCCAGCAGAGCATGGCACGGGGAGCCCCTTGATCACGTCCTGGGTTTGGAAACACTTGGTCAACGGGCGGGATGGCTGGCGAGGGGCAGGTCCTCAGTGGGAGGGGGTGCCGAGTGCCAGGCGATGCCCTCAGAGCAGGAAGAGGGGCACCCTGGAATGGGCGCTTGTGGCTTTGAAGTCCCTGGGAGAAGCCGAGGTGGGCCTGCTGGTCTCCACACACATCGCTCAGGGCCTTGCGGGCAAACTCGGGCAGCACTAAGGCCGCACGGTGGATGTCCGAGTTGTAGTATTTGAGGTTCATTTTCTCTACTTGTTCCTGGGTCAGCTGCTGCAACGGCTCCCGGAAGTTAGTGCTCGGGATCTTGCGGCAGAGCATGAAGCCAATCTGGCCGCTGGGGTAGGTGGGGATGGTGCAATAGGCGTATTCCACCACAGGGAACAGGGACTTGCAGAAGTGACTCATCTCCTTGATGAGGTCCAGATGGTCCATTGGCACTCACCCTGACAACCGAGGATCCCATCATCTCTCAGGGCTGTCTTCATCAGCTGGTAGTAAGACTCTTTGAACAAACTCTCGGCAGGATCCATGGGGTCCGAGGAGTCGGTGATGATGACATCGAAGGCGTCCTGGTTCTGTTGCATGAATTCAAACCCATCGCGAACGTGCAAGGTCAGCTTGGGATTGGAGTAACCCACGGCCATGCCCGGCAAATACTTCTTAGAGACCTGGATCACGTCCTCGTCGATCTCACACTGGGCCACAGACTCCACAGATGGATGCTTCACTATCACCCGAAGGACGCCCCCGTCCCCACCACCAATAATGAGCACCTTTCGTGGGCTGGGATGACTGCAGAGGGGCAGGTTGGCAATCATCTCCTGGTATGAGAATCCATCCCTCTCTGTGAACTGGATGACTCCATCCAGCACCAGGACGTTGCAGTAGGTCTTACTGCGGAATACCAGGATCTCCTGGTAGCGGGAGCGCTGGTGGTGGAGCAGCTCGTCCGTCTGCAGTGACATGGCCTGGCCCGGCCACAGGCTGCACGTCTCCCGGAACCAGCCCTCGCGAATGCCTGGGGGCCCGGACTCCATGGCGGGGCCGGGGGACGCACAGGCCGCGGTAGCCGCAGCACAACGGGGCCTGCAGCGCCCGCCCGTCTGCTCTCCCGCCAGCCCGCGCCACAGCCTAATACGGCGGCCTAGTTTAGTGCATTTTTAAAGCAAATCCTTGTTGGGATTGTTGTGAGAGTTAATATGTTTTGAGGCAGCTAGGTGGCGCAGTGGATAAAGCACCCGCCCTGCATTCAGGAGGACCTCAGCCTCAGACACTTGACACTTACTAGCTGTGTGACCCTGACCAAGTCACTTGACCCTCATTGCCCCACTTTAAAAAAAAAAAAAGGAGAGTTAATTTGTTTTGCTCCCACTCACTGTACCATTTTGAGGAATCTCTCCTGACTTTTTTCAAGACTCAAGTATTACATTCTACCAGGTGCCTTCTCCTGGCCATAAGTGCCTTTACCTCTGAGATAACTTGTAGACTCTATAGGAATTTTGTATATACCTATTTAAATCCAGATCTCCCCAATTAGACTGTAACCTCCTTGAGGCATCTTTTGCATTGTATCTACAACATTTACCACTTATCTCACCTCTGGTACATGGACTTGCAGAGACCTTTTCAGAGAAGCTCATCTACCTCTGATGCCCACCTTTCACCCAACTCTCCCAAGTGGCTTGAAGAACCTGAAGCACGAGCAGCGGCCATACCCCATGAAATCTTCTCAACAGACTGGCTAAACCAGATTGAAGGTAACCAACAGGTCTCAAACTCATAAGCAAGTTAGAGGGAGGTCTATGCCCAAGCATGTAAAGACTTCCTCAGGTGGAATGGGCTGATGAGAATCATTTGTTCCAATAGCTGTGAAGGTAGCTGAAGCAGGCACTGTGGAGTGCTTAGAACTTGGTCAAGCATCAAAGACAACGTCATCCACTGCATCAAGGGCCATGTCCACTTGTCTTGATTTTTGTCTTGCCACTGGACTTGGATGACTCTGAAAGAGATAGTGAGGCTGATGACTTTCCAACTCTGCCTCTTTTCCAACTCTGTCATATTTTTATTATACTCTTATGGGAATGCTTGTTTTATTCCATAAATGAAAAAGAAAATTAAAAGAGAAAAAAGGGAGGGGGGAATAATCTAGGTTAAAGGTGATAAGGACCTGAATAGTAGCTTTGTGAGTAAAGAAAAAGGGATCAGATGTGAGGGATGTTGTGATGAAAGAAACAGCAAGATTTGGCAACTACTTGGGTATGTAGGTTAAAGAAGAATGAGAAACCCAAGGTAAAGTAGGACTACAAATGTGGAAACAGTGTTCCTTTCAACAGAAATAGCAATATTTAGAAGAGGGGAGAATCTAGAGGGAAGGATAATGAGCAGTTTTACAGTTATTTTAATTTATTATGTCTCTTTGACAAGAAACTGGCTTCTCTCAGTAGAAGAGTGATGTCCTAAAGGTTCGAAATGAATCAAACATTTTTAGACAACAGCAGTGTGTGAATCTGTGCCAGCTGATATCGAGTTTCCTTTGTCCAATGGGCAATTGAAGATCTTTGGGGAGAGATTCAGGCTGGATACATAGATATAGAGGTCATCTGCATTGGAATGATAGGATTTGTTTGCTTGTTTGTTTGTTTGAGTTTTATTGATGCATTGTCTTCAAAGGAGAAACATTTGTATATTATTCTCACTTCATTTATTTATCTATCTATTCATTTATTCATTCAGTTATTTATTCATCCATGCATCCATTAATTAATTAATTTGTTTATTTGTCTATTTATTTATCTATTCATTATTTATTAATGTATTCATTCATTTCTTTAATTATTTGCCTATTTATTATTTGCTTCTGTTTATTCATTCATTCATTCATCCATTTATTTGTTTGTTTATTTACTTATTCATTCATTCATTAGAATTCATTATAATAATGAATTCATAATTAATTCATTATAATAGGATAATTATGCATATGATGTAATGTTATAACATAATAATTATGTGTTCTGATAGAATATACTAATAAATGTAATATATCATATTATACATAATATAATTGGTATATGTTATGTATAATTTACATGCATATATGTGTGTATATGTATATGTCTCATTCCATACTCTAAACCTGTCACCTCTCTGTAATGAATAGCACAGTTCATCATTGGTCCTCTGGAATTATGAATGGTAATTAATCATAATTGATCATAGTTCCTATACCTTTTGAAATTGTTTGCTTTTACAGTATAGTGGTTATCATTTAAATTATTCTCTAAATTATATTAATTTCATTTTTCATAGGTTTTCCAAAGTCCTCAAAATTACTGATTTTTATTCTATTGATGTTATAGTATAAAATATTGTTTTGGTTCTGCTCCATTCTACATGAGTTTCTATAACTCTTTCAATGTATTTTAAATAATTTTAATACTTTAATTCATTATTTATATTTGGCATGATTTCCTTTTAAAATTTTGAGTTCCAGATTATTTTCCTCTCTTCTACACTCTACCCCACAGACTGAGATGGCAAGCACTATTGTATCAATTATACATGTTAATTCATGCAAAACATATTTCCAATTTAGACCTATTACACCACAAAAGCAAGAAAAATAAAGTGAGAAAATTATATTTCAGTTTGGACTCAGAGTTCATTATTTCTCTTTCTGGAGGTAGATCGTATTTTTTTTTTTCTTTACCGTGAATCCTTTGGAATTGCCTTGGATCATTATATTGATCAGAGTAGACTATTATTTCTTTTCTTATCTTTTTTTTGGGGGTGGGGGGGTGGGGGGGAGGAATGAGGGTTAATTGACTTGTCCAGGGTGCTCCTGAATCCAGAGCCAGTGCTTTATCCACTGTGCCACCTAGCTACCCCCAGAGTAGACTACTATTTCACAGTTGATCCTCATTATATCATTACATTTATTGTATAATATGATCTCCCAGTTCTTCTTACTTCAATTTGCATCAGTTCACATACATTTTCCCATGTTTTTCTGAAACCATTCCCCGTCATTTTCCATAGCACAACAGTACTCCATAATAATCACATGCCACAACTTCTTCAGCCACTCCCCCATTGATGTGCATCCTCTCAATTTTCAATTCTTTGCCACTGCTAAAATATTTCTGTACATAAAAATATTTCTGCATTTATTTCCTTTTTCTTTGATCTCACTGGCATATAGACCGCATTGTGGTATTGCTGGATCAAAGGAAATGCACAGTTTTATAGCCCTTGGGGCATAGTTCCAGATTGTTCTACAGAATAGTTGGACTAGTTCACTACTTTATCAATAGTTCATTATGCTATTTCTCCCTCATCTCCTCCAGCATTTGTCATTTCTGATGGGTGTGAGGTAGTACCTCAGAGTTGCTTTAATTTACATTTCTCTAATCAATAGTAATTTAGAGCTTTTTCATGTCTATAGATATATTTGATTTCTTCTTCTGAAAACTGCCTGTTCATGTCCTTTGACCATTTATCAATTGGAGGATAGCTCTTATTTTTATACATTTGAATCCATTATTTATTTAACATATATTTGAGAAATGAGACCTCTATCAGAAAAATTTTCTGTAAAAATGTCTGATCATTACTTCATTGTCTATGGTACCTTTTAGCAAAATGCAGTTTCCCTAATTATCTATTTTGCTTAGATCCTTTTATTTGCTTTTGCTTTATCTGAGTTCATGATTGCTATGCCTGCCTTTTTTACTTCAGTTGAAGCATATTAGATTCTGCTCCAACAGTATTTTTAAATATGTGTGTTTCTGTTTGTAAACAACATATTGTTGGATTATGTTTTCTATTCCATTCTATCTAATTCTGCTTTATGGTGAGTTCACCCCATTCACATTCATAGTTATTATTATTGACTGTGTATTTCCCTCCATCCCATTTTTCTCTTTCTTCCTCTCTTTTTCTCATGTTCCTCCTCAAAAGTCTATTTTACTTGTAACCACTGCTTTTCCTAATCTGCCCTTTTTATCATTTTCCCCTTTATCTACCCTTCTCCCTACTATTTCCCTATTGGATATGTTACATTTCTATACACTACTGAGTGTTTTTACATAGTTTCTTCCATCTTTGAACCAATTCCAATGAGAGTGAGGTTCAAGCATTTTCCCCTTCATGATGTTTTTTTTTTTTACGTGTCTCTTTTACATGAGAAAATTTTCCTCATTCCAGATCTCCATCTCCTTTATCCTAATGCACCCTCTTTCTCACCCCTTAATTTTTTTTGGAGATCATTCCAATGTAAACAACTCACATACGTGACCTCTGTCTATGTAAACGTCTTTTTAAACTGTCCAGTTTAATGATAAAGTTCTTAGGAGTTACATGTATCATTTTCCTATATAGAATTGTAAATAGTTTAACTTTATTGAGTCCTTTATTAATTACTCTTTCATAATTACCTATTTATTCTTCTCTTCAGTCTTGTGTTTCAATGTCAATTTTTTATTCAGCTCTGGTCTATTCATCAGTAATGCTTGGAAGTACTCTATTGCATTAAATATCCATTTCTTTCCCTGAAGAAATATACTAGGAGAATATAACTGAATTATATTCAGTTTTTCTGGGTAGGTGGTTTTTGGTTGTAATTTTAGCTTCTTTGCCTTCTGGAATATCATATTACAAGCCACCCACTCCTTTCACATGGAAGCTGCTAAATTTTGTGTCATTCTGACTGTGGTTCCATGATGTTTGAAAGATTTATTTCTAGCTGCCTAGAATATTTTCTTTTTCACCTGGGAGATCTGGGACTTTGCTATAATATTCCTGGAGTTTTCATTTTGAGAAGTCTTTCAGGAGGTAATTGATGAATTCTTTCTTCCTTCCTTCCTTCCTTCCTTCCTTCCTTCCTTCCTTCCTTCCTTCCTTCCTTCCTTCCTTCCTTCCTTCCTTCCTTCCTTCCTTCCTTCCTTCCTTCCTTCCTTCCTTTCTTTCTTTCTTTCTTTCTTTCTTTCTTTCTTTCTTTCTTTCTTTCTTTCTTTCTTTCTGGTGAGGCAATTGGAGTTAAGTGACTTGCCCAGGGTCACACAGCTAGTAAGTGTCAAGTGTCTGAGGCTGGATTTGAACTCAGGTTCTCCTGAATCCAGGGCTGGTGCTCTATCCACTGCGCCACCTAGCTGCCCCGATGAATTCTTTCAATTTCTATTTTACCCTCTGGTTCTCAACCCAGTTTTCCTTGATGATTTCTTGAAATACAATGTTTAGCCTCTTTATTTGATCATGATTTTCAGGTAGTTCAAAAATTCTTAAATTATCTCTTCTCGATCTATTTTCCAGTTCGTTTGTTTTTCTAATGAGATATTTCACATTTTCTTCTATTTTTTATTGAAAAATTTCATGAAAAAAATTTTCATTCTTTTGACTTTGTTTTATTATTTTTAAACTCTCATGAAGTCTTTAGATTCCACTTTTCCAATCCTATTTTTAAGGAATTATTTTCTTCAATTACCTCTTATACTTCTTTTACATTTGGACAATTCTGTTTTTTAAGGATTTCTTCTCTTTCATGGATTTTTATGATTCTTACCATTTGGACAATTCTGTCTTTTAAGGTATGGGCAACAGAAATGTTAATCAGCACCAGCTGTAGCCAGTGCCTGGTGTCACAGACTTCTGACAACCTCTTAAGTTTTCTTAGGCTGGAAAAAGTCTCACCTTGACCTTTTCTTGGTTCTGCTGATCCCAAATTTTATTTTATGCATGATTTTAACATTATTTGAAGGGGAATGTTGGGGGAAATTCAGCTTGGTAGCTGCCTCTAATCTGCCATCTTGGCTTTTTCCATGTCTTTTAAAATAAATTTATTTTTTTATTTCTTAGAGTATAAATAGTTCTCCATCATAATCATATACCATATCTCATTTACTAATTCTACAAGGGAAAAAGATATCTATAGCATAATAGCATATAAAAGTTACTCAAGTAACTATTTAGAGAAGTGCAGATTAAAGCATTTCTAAGATTCTATCTTATACATATCAGAGAGGAAAAGATGAAAAAGAAGGAAAATGATAAACGTTGGAAGGGCTGTTGGAAAATAGGTATATTGACATACTGTTGTTGTACCTGTAAATGGGTTTAGTCACCCTCCAAAGTAATTTGGAATTATGCATGCAAACACACACACACACACACACACACACACACGCACACACGCACACACACACATACTTAACAGTGTGTTCCCTTGGACTCAGCTATACCACTTCTAGTCTTATATGCCAAAGAGATTAAAGAAAGAGGAAAATATTGTTTATGTTAAAAAATGTCTATAACGGATCTTTCTGTGTTGGTAAAAAAAAACTTAGAAATGAAGATGATGTTCAACAATTGAGGAATCACTAAATCAGTCATAAAAATGACAGTTAAACCCATAGGATCTAATTAGTTTACCAAGAGTGATAGTATAGGGGAAGGAGAGAAAACAGCCCAGGAAAGAACCTTGGGGAACTGCCAAAAGTGGGAATGTGATGTTTGTGATGAGCCAGTGAAAAAGAATAACAGAAAGATAAAAAGAAAAATATAGATGACTAAACAAATTATTACATAAATTATATTTGACTGTTTCTGTGTTTCCTTATGAATGGGAGTATTAAAGAATATAGATATTTCTCAGTATGGTATAGTATCGGGAATCATAAACAAATATTAAAAAGTAGATATAATAAGCACTCTTTGTGTAGAAAATAAGACAAGTTATTATTAATAAACAAAGGAAATGTGAGAAAAACATAGAATTAAATGAAATCTGAGTTATGACCTCCTAAATAATGACTGGGCGAAAGAACAAATCATATCAATATGATATGAAGAATCAATAAACAATTTTATTTACAAAATGTTAACAATGTGATGGCATAACAAAATTGTAGGATGCAGTTAAAATGCCATCCATAGGTAAAAGTGTATATCTCTGAAAATATACTTTAACAAAAATAGGAAAAAAAAGAGGAATGATGGCCTTAGATTTCAATGAAAAGGTCTAGAAAATAAACAAATTAGCAACCACACAAGTACAAAAGAGGAAACTTTGAGAATTAGAAGAAAAATGAATAAATTTGAAAACAAATTCTATAAAACACAAACAAAACTAAGAGCTATCTTTTTTTAATACCTGAGGCAGGTAATGGTAGAAAAATAGACAAAAGGAATTAATAAAGATTTTAAAATAAAATAAAGAAGAAACAAAACCAGTGTTACTCTCAAAGACTCCAGAATCACAGAATGTTAGAGTGGACAATGTGTATTACACATAATGTATTCTAATTCCCTAATATTTTACAGATGAGTAAACTAAGGGCCTGGGAATATAGTAGGTATCAGATCTGGGACTGGAACTTGGGTCCTCTGACTCTAAATTCAGTATGTTTTCTATTATACCAGACTGTTGTAGAAATCCCATAAGCAGTTAATATCTTCCCAGGCTTTGACAGTCTACCAGGAATATTCAAGATCTGTGGCTATGATCCAGATTGGCTATTCAGTAAAGCAAGCTACATGGTGAAAGTGCCACATTAAATACACAAGAGGCTCACATTAATTTCAAATGCTTCACACTATAGGGGTAGAGGGAGGGGGATTTGCTGTGAAATCCTGAGCACCATCTTAGCCTCTTCAAGGGGAACGTCCTGGGAATTTCATGAGAAGCGTGAAATTGCTGTCTCGTTAGTGTATTATTTATTTTCAGGAAGTATTCAAGCTTGTTCAGCCTCTCTCATTCACATGGCTGGGTAGCCAGTATAATGGGACTAACATTAATTTGATTTTTTATAGGGGTGATTTTCAATTTGAACTACTTTCAAGTTGTGAAATGAGTCTGAATAGATACATGGGAGAATGTGGAGGGGGGAGCATCATGTAATCTTGATTTTTCAAAAGTTCTACTGCTGTGCAAAACATTCTCTCTCTCCTCCAGACCCATCACAAGGAAAAATAACATGCCACCATCCTCCCACCCCCTAAGCAAATTAGCAAGACAAATGTTAGCAAATAGCTCTGTACACTCACCATTATTTACAAGGGGGATAGAGAAGATGAAGCTATGAAATAAATCACACTGACAGTTCAATCAAAGGAAATCAGAATATATTATTCATGCTGCTTCTTCTGACTTGGAAAGAAACCGGACAGGGGAAGCCAAGTATGTACCCCTGTGTTTTATTTACCCATAATAATCATTTGGATTCCAGAGTTGCCATTGTCTAATGAAGTCTATGAACAAAGCAGACATTATTTTTAAGGTGAACCAATCATCATTTATGCCCAGCATTGTATATATCTACCCAGTATATTCCAAGCTAATTTTCCCACAGGAAATATTTTGCTTTAAAATATGTTTATAGAATCTTTCAGATGCTGGTCTTGGTGAAGGGGAGGGAGTACTATCTCAGAGTATGAAATGCCCTTCGGATAAAGGAAGGGAAATTTTGGATCAAGAAAGAGAAAAGTAACCTTATTTTCACATTGAAAATATATTGTGGGGGGCAGCCAGGTGGTAAAGTGGATAAAGCACCAGCCCTGGATACAGGAAGACCTGAGTTCAAATTCGGCCTTAGATACTTGACACTTACTAGCTGTGTGACCTTGGTCAAGTCACTGAACCCTCGTTGCCCTGCCAAAACAAAAAAACAAAAAAACAAAAAAACAAAAAGAAAATATGTTATACTTGAACACTATTAAGAGATATCTATCTAATTTAATGTTTGGTATTTTAGAAAGGAAAATACTATTGTAATGTCAATCTTTTCTCCTGGAACCTTTGCCATATCTTGTGGAAGACATTTTGTGAAATTCTCTGTTAAACTAAACTTTGCTAATTCTTTGCTAAACTCAGGGACCTTGGTTAGGTCTGATAGAGATTCTTACTAAAAGGTGTTTGCAGTATTGTTAGGGGAAACAAGACTCATAGACACACAATAGCTTAGAAGTTACTGCTACTTCCTCATCTTTAGAAGAGTAAAGAACGTAAAGATCTCCTCATCCTATGCTAATTTCTCCCTGAGAACCTCAGTTTCCTCATCTATAAAATGAGACAGTTGGACTAGATGACCTTAGTGGTTTCTTCTAGCTCTAACATACTATAAGTTTATTACCTGACAATTCAAGTCTTCATATAATTAAGTGCTGACTTGGGTCATCCAGACACTAGATGATTAAAAGTATCTCAAGAAAAGGAAAGATTCCTTAGAGATAGAATGGTGGGAAAGGATTCATGAGTGCTCTGGACTTTTAAGGATGGGTTGTTTTATATATAACTGGAAAATATTTAATGAAATAAATAAAAATATATTGAAAAAAGAATAGATTGGACAGTTTGAGAGAATTCAATTCAGGAGTAAGCATAAGAGACACATGTGAAGGGGTGTTATTTGAAACTATGGTTTCATGTGGATTATGCCATCTAATACTGGATGCTGACCCAGATAAATGAATTCTCACTTTGATTCAGTGCCCTCAATCTTTAATTTATTCCAGGGAGATGGACAAAAGGAAATATAGGTCATGTCTAGGTTTTGCTAAATGGGAGCAACATGGTCCCACATTCCTATATGAGGACTCAAAGTAGCAAATGCAAATCAGAAATAGGACTTTTTTTTTACTTCAGCCTCCAGAAAATGGAAAGATTGCAAAGAACTCACAGGAGTCTATAAACATATAGAAATACATAAAGAGTTCAACCCATAAACTTATCCAGAAAGAAACTGAACTTGGAGGAACTATAGATGCTATCCATCCACATTTTAGTGAATCTGTCTTCCCCACAAGTTCCCATAGTGATCTCTCAAGATTTATAGTAGAACTCTGCATTTAATATTCCTCCCAGAAGATCAGCATCCTTTGGTGGGTGCTGAACAAACAATTCCTTCCCATTGTACCTATAGAGTCTGAATAAGGTATTATCTTAATGGAGAGGGCAAACTTTACTAAGTCCAGATCTCTTCTTCCTCCTTTTCTTCCCCTCCCCTTCAGAATATGGCTTTAAAACAGTTAACAATAGTAATCATGAAAAAGAGAAAAGGGGGAAACATTGTACAAAAATATTTATAGCAACTCTTTGTGGTGGCTAAGAATTGAGAATCAAGGGAATGTCCATCAATTGAGGAATGATGGAAGAAGCTGTGGTATATGATTGTAGTGGAATTGTATTGTGCTATAGGAAATGACAAACAGGATGATCCCAGAAAAACCTAGAAAGACTCATGAACTGATGTATAGTGATGTTCTTTTTTTCTCTCCCATTAAGTTCTATTTTCCCAAATTACAAATAAATACAAATTTTGACATCAATTAAAAAAAAAACTTTGCGTCCCAAATTCTCTTCCTCTTTCCCTTTCCCCCAAGAACTCAAGCAATTAAATATAAGCTATACATGAGCAGTCATGCGAAACATTTACACATTAGCCAGGTTGTGAAAGAAAACAGACAAAAACAAAACTTCAGATAAAGGAACTAGCAAACAAAAAAAAATATGCTTCAATCTGTATTCAGACACCATCAGTTATCTCTCTGTAGATGGACTGCATTTTTCATAGGACTTTCAGAGTTGTCTTGGATCATTGCATTGCTGAAAAGAAACAAGTCTTTCACAGAAGATCATCTTACAGTATTGCTGTTATTTTGTATACAGTACATTTCACGTTGCATCAGCTCATGTAAGTCTTTCCAGGTTTTTCTGGTAGCATCCTGCTCATCATTTAATAGTAAACTACATTTATATAGTAATTTAAAGAGAGATTTCCTTACAGTAAACCCATGAGGTTGATTCTTGCAACAACAGTAATAGATAATATTTATATAGTACCTTATACCTGACAAAGAATTTTCTTCACAATAGCTCAGCAAAGTAAGTACCATATGTTTTATCATTATCATCAATCAATTCTCTAGGAGAAACTTTTTTAAAGGGGAAAGAATGAAAACAGTTCATGGGACAGGCAATAGGAGACTGACAAAAAGTTCAAGTTGGAGAGAACCAGTGAATAAGATTTAGATCTTAAGGGTTAACCACAGCTATGGAATGGAAGTAGAAAAGAAGGTTACATAAGTAATATCCATCTAAAACCAAGAGCAAGCATTATGTGTAATGGGGATAAACATGAAGCATTCCCAGTAAGATTAGGGGTGAAGCAAGGATGTCTATTATCACCACTATTATTTGATATTATCCTAAAAGTTCTAATTACACCAAAAAGACAAGAAAAAGAAATGGAAGAAATAAAAATAGGCAATGCGGAAACAAAACTATCAGTCTTTGCAGATGATAGGATGATATTCTTGGAGAACCCCAGAGAATCAACTAAAAATCTAGTTGAAAAAAATAACAACTTTAACAAAGTTTCAGGATATTAAAAAACCCAGATAAATTATCAACATTTCTATATACTATCAACAAAACTCAGGAGAAAGAGAGAGAAAAATTCCATTTAAGATCACTGCAGACAAAATAAAATACTTGGGAGTCCACCTGTCAAGAGAAACCCAGGAAATATAGGAACACAATTACAAAACACTTTTCACACAAATAAAGACAGTTCTAAACAAGTGAAGAAATACTAATTACTCATGGGTAGGCTGAGTCATATAATAAAAAGGACAATTCTACCTAAGCTAATTTACTTACTCAGTGCCATACTAATTAAACTATCAAAGAATTATTTTGTAGAGCTACAAAAAATAATAGCAACAGTCATCTGGAAGAAAAAAAAGTCAAGAATATCAAGGGAATCAATGAAAATAAAATGTGAAGGAAGGTGGCCTAACAGTACCAGATTTCAAACTATATTACAAAGTGATAGTCATCAAAACCATGCATATCCTTTGACACAGCAATATCACTATTGGTCTGTATCTTAAAGAGATCAAAAAAAAGAGGGAAAGACCTATTTGTACAAAAATATTTATAACAGTTCTTTTAGAATTAGAAATTGAGGCAATGCCCATCAATTGGGGAATGGCTAAACATGCTGTACCATATGATTGTGATGGGATACTATTGTGTTATAAGAAATGATGAACAGGATAGTTTCAGAAAAACCTGGGAAGACATAAAAACTGAAGCAAAGTGAAATAAGCAGAAACAGGAGAATGTACACAGTAATAACAATATCATAAGGATGATCAGCTTTTAAAGACTTAAGTTACTCTAATCAAGACAATGATGCAAGACAATTCCAAAGGACTAATGAGGAAAAATGCTACCTCCAGAGAGAGGGCTGATGAATTATGAATGTAAATTTAAGCTGCTTCTTTACGTTCCCTATTTTTCTTTATTTGTCTTTTCTTTTGCAATATGAATAATATGTAAATATATTTTTCATGATTTCACATGTATAATCTATATCCAATTGCCTTCCAAAGGAGGAAGGAGGGGCAAAAGGAAAGGAGAGAATGTGGAATTCAAAATGTTAAAAAATTAATGTTAAAAACATTAACATGTAATTGGGAAATATTTAAAATAGATAAATATATATCATATATTATATGTATTATATTATATATGTAAAATTATATATATATATATTTTAAGAATGCTACAAAGAAAATAGGACTGACCAGAGAGGTAGCATGATATTTTTGAAAAAGCTGTGTTAGTCAGCAAGACAGATCATCAGAATGAGTCAGAAGTCTGAAGTTCTTGCCTTGACACTACCATTAACTCATTATGTGACCTTTGGCAAGTCGCTCGAACTTTTTATACTTGCCCTAACCTATTTCACATGTATGTACATGTGAAAAAAACAGAATGATGTATATAGAAGTATTTTAAGCATAAAAGATGAAAAGCTGTGAAGAAATTAAATGCAACAATGTTCTTCTCTTTTAACATTTTATAATACTGGTTTCATCTTATATGTGAGGAAATAAAACTACAGAGAGTTACCTTTGGTAAAATTGGAAACAGAGCTGAAACTAGGCCAGGTATCCCAATATTAATACTCTTCCCTGCTTTCCCATGAAAGTGGAAAATGAGTTGCCAATAGATGTTGCCTCTTTTAGTCTGGACAAGTGCTGGTGATGACCATTTCTCTCTTCCCTTTATATTCTATGAAAAGGGGAAAAAACCTGTCTTTTGCAGGCATGCCTGGCACATCTTAATGCTGCATCCCTCTCAAACATGAAATAACATGTCTCCAACAAGACAACAAGGCTCTAGCCTTGTGGGAGTGGGAAGGGAAGGGAAGACAGAGGGTACTGGATAAAGTGGGATCATTATAAGTTCAACCCATACTGAGAAAAACATGTTTTTAAGTAGGGCTGGGGTTGAGGATGGGTGTGGGTAGTCAGGGGACAGATTGTTTCAAAATACATTGGGAAGAAAGTGTGGCCTTCTCCAAGAAAACAGATGCATGCTTGTATATACAAGGGCAAAAGCAAATCCTCAATGATACTGCCTGCACACAGTCTCTTTGATAGAGGAAATGTTACCAATTTAAAACCATTTTGGAAGGTACATCCTGACTCAATAGGAAATCACCATAATTCTCTAGAGAAAATAGTTAATTGCTAAGCACTGCCCTCTGCAGAGAGAAAACAGAGAAGGGAAAAGTATAACTAAAGGAGGTTTATAAGTATTTGCTAGTAAGTTCCAGGAGTATTTTAGGCATTTTCTACAGATATCACCCTAAACTGAATGCTACATGACTTTCTATAGAAAGTGCAACACTGGGGAACACCTTCCAACTAACAGGGCATGTATACCAAGGTAAAGGTTACCTCAGGTTCAAGGTACTCTGTGGTTCTATAGTCCCTAAAATTTACAGCTCATGAGCCCCTACTAATGTGTTTTCCTTTAACAGTCTTAGGACACAATTAGTATAAAGAAAAGGCATAGGTAAAATGACATAGTAAGAAAAGAAACCATAAAACATTTCTTAATAAACCTGGGGGACCACTGTCCCCCAAACATGAGCAACATAAACAGGAAACATGAACATATAGGGAATACAGAGGGTCCTACATGCAAAGTACATATATAACTAGAGCATATGCAGAGAGGAATACATACATAGGGAACATGTATGGTCTCGGAACATGAGTGGAGCAATGTACACATATGTAGTCCATGCACAAATGTAGAGAACTAACTCAGACAGAACAGGGCCTCTGATGCCTTTTGGTGTTCTTCTCACTGGGTCTGCTCCCTATTAGTTCCATAATCTTTGATGGATGTTGCTTTGCTGCACTCTCCTCTAGACCCCATTACCTTGGATGCTGCTTGGCCTCTGCTAGACTGTAGCCTCAAGCTTTGGGCTCAGATGAAATCCTTGGCCATCTCTTCAAGGGAAGAGTTCATGCTGCCATGCTTTTTCAGCATAAATAAAGAAAAGGAGAAAACCATTGATTGGGAAACAGAAAAAGTCTCCTTTCACTTTTTCCTATCTTATTTCCCTTTGAGCTTTGGCTTTGAAGCAGGACATTCTTTTCTCCAAGTGTCAATTTCTTTAAAAACAAAGATCAGGATCCTCCCAACTGGCTAATATCTTCAGATTTAGTCTTCTCTTCCTGGTCCAGGGGCATTAGCTCTTATGTTAAGCACCTCACTTTAGCTTATGGTGAGCATTTCATGTAGCTCTCAGTGTTAATCCCTGAAGACTAGATTATAAACAAGGTAATGATTATTTGCTCAATAACGATCAAATGATTCTATGACTGAGAATTCCCTGGTTTTCAAACACTTATGTCTTTTCTACTCTACCGTGTAGACATCTGGATGCAGGAAAAGACACAAAGGTCATTGTCTCTTTTCCTTGCTCAGACTTGTTTCTGTCCTCTTCATATACACAAAGTGTCAGTAGTGGGGCAGCTAGGTGGCACAGTGGATAAAACACTGGTCCTGGATTCAGGAGTACCTGAGTTCAAATCCGGCCTCAGACCCTTGACACGTACTAGCTGTGTGACCCTGGGCAAGTCACTTAATTCCAATTGCCTTACCACAAAAACAAAACAAAAACAAAAAACAAAGTGTCAGTAGGGTTCTGAAATACACACACTTTCATATCAGGGATCTCTTTCACTAGGATATTTGGGGATTTAACCACTACCATTCCCCAAGTCTGGGAAGTGGGGTCAGGCAAGGCTGACAACAACAGATGTCTGATATATGACTCGACTGAGAAAAATGTACAACAATATGTTATGCAATAATGATAATATTCCATAATGATTTTGAAGTTTTCCAAGTACTTTCATATGCATTATCTTATGTGAGTCTCAGAACAATTCTAAAAAGTAGGGGGAGTGGGTATTATTACTCTATTTGATATGCAATATGGAAAGGATTCTTGATTTTTATTTAGTTGGAGAAAGGAACACATTCCATCATCACATTTGTGGTAAATGCTTGGTAGTTTCCTGAGGTACAAGGGAGAATATGGGATCACAGGTTGACACAACTACTAAATGTTAGAAGTTCTGACACTGACCTCATTTAATAGATGTGGAAATTGAGGTACAGAGGAGGTGAAGATACTTAAATTTAAGGTCATACAGTGAGCAAGTGGACAACTTGGAATTAGATCATGTCTTCATCTTACAAAGTCAACTTAAGTCAATAAACATTTATTAAAGGCTACTATGTGTCAGGAATTACCCCAAGCACTGAGAAGACAAGGATAGGCAAAAAAGAACAGTTTAAGAAGGGAGAAAGCATTTAACAACTATGTACAAACTAGATATAGGCAGGACACATTGGAGATAACTAACAGAAGGAAGGCATCAGCATCAAAAGAGATCAGGAAACATTTCTTGTAGAAGGAGGCATTTTAGTTTAGACCTGAAGGAAGCCAAGATATAGAAATGAGGAAAGAGAGAATTCAAAGACAGTCAATGAAAACAGCTTGAGTCCAAAGATGGAATGTCTTGGGTGAGGAACAGCTAGGAGGCCATTGTCAGTGGAAGTTCAAGGCTCTTTTCACTGCACATGTAGTCTCTGAGAAAATTCTCTTTTCACTTGAAATTTCTCTCACCCATGCATCACCTCAGTACTTCTCCATATCCTGAACTGTAAGTGTTTTGCTTACAACAGCTATTTGGGAACTGAACTCAAATCTAATCTTTGTTGTTAACAGTATTTCCAGTCTCCTTTTCAATAGAGTACAAACTGAGTTCCTAGGTACTAAGGGACTGCAGAGAGAGACCTCATTTTGGAAGAATTCTCTAGGAAACACTTCCTAATTAAAGTGAGTCTTAAACAGGATTTTGAAGGAAGGAAACAAAGTATTTATTAAGTGATTAATATGTCCCAGGCACTGTGCGAAAAGCTTGACAGATCTCTCATTTGAGACTTATAACAGCCTTACAACAGGAGGTGAGTGCTATTATTATCCGTGTTTGAGGAAACCAAGGTGGACAGAGGTTAAGTTACTTGCCCAGTGTCACACAACTATAAGTATTTGAGGCTGGATTTGAATTCATATCTTCCATAATCCAGACCCAGCTCTCTATCCACTGTGCAACCCAGGTGCCTTATTGAGAAAGATGATTAACAGTAGATGGTTGAGGAGATGGAAAAAGGAAAGCTGGATTATAAATCAATGGGACAGGGATAGGAACCGAGATTGGCCCAGGGATTACAATAATATGTGGAACTCTTGGGTAAGGGAATTCACTCTATAAATGCAGATGGGCATTTGGTCTCAACCTATGGTCTTGAAAATATACATATATGTGTGTGCATGTGTGTACACATGTGTGCATAGACATATATGGTTTATTTAGTTAAATATTTCCCAATCACATGTAAAATATTTTAACATTCATGTTTTTTAAACCATTGAGTTTTAAATTCTCGCCCTCTCTCCCACCCCTTGAGAAAGCAAGCAATATGATATCAATTATACATGTGAAGTCATTCAATACAACATATGGTCTTAGTAAATTCCTTAGAGCAAGTTCACACAGTCAGCATGTGTCAGAGAGAGCATGGAAACCTAGGTCCTTCTGGTGTTTAGGCTAGTTCTCTGGGCACTATGCAATGCTGCCTCTCTCTATGTTAAGAAAGAAAGAAAGTTAGGCACAGGAAATACTATAGTAAATGACTTTAATAATGGGCTATTTGATAAACCCAAACACTCAAGCTTCTGGGATAAGAATTCAGTATTTGACAAAAATTTCTGGGAAAACTGGAAGAGAGTATGGCAGAAACTAGGCATAGACCAACATCTTACATCTTATACTAAAATAAGATCAAAATGGTACATGATTTGGACATAAAAGGTGATACCATCAGTAAATTAGGAGAGGAAGGAATAGTTTATCTCAGATCTTTGGAAAGGAGAACAGTTTATGACCAAACAAGAGATAGAGAATAGTATGAAATGCAAAATGGATGATTTTGATTTAATGTAAATTAAAAAGTTTTTGTACAAACAGAAGCAATACATCCAAAATTAGAAGGGAGACAGAAAACCAGGATACAATTTTTATAGCCAGTACTTCTGATAAAGGCTTCATTTCTAAAATATATCAGGAACTAAATCAAATTTATAAGAATCCAAGTCATTCCCCAATTGAGAAATGGTCAAAGGATATGAACAATTTTCTGATGAAGAAATCAAAGCTATCTATTGCCATATGAAAAAAATGCTCTAAATCACTATTGATTAGAGAGATGTAAATTAAAACAACTCTGAGGTACCACCTAACAGCTATCAGATTGGCTAATATGACAAAAAAGGAAAATAATAAATGTTGGAGAAGCTGTGGAAAAACTGGAACACTAATGCATTGTTGATGGATCTGTGAACTGATCCAGCCATTCTGGAGAGCAGTTTGGAACTATGCCCAAAGGCTATAAAGTTGTGCATATCCTTTGACCCAGCAATACCACTATTAGGATTTTTTCCCAAAGAGATCCTTAAAAAGGGAAAAGGACCCACATGTACGAAACTATTTATAGCTGCTCTTTTTGTGGTGGCAAGGAATTGGAAATTGAGGGGATACCCATCAATTGGGGAATGGCTGAACAAGTTGTGGTATATGAATGTAATGGAATAGTATTGTGCTGTAAGAAAAGATGAGCAGGCAGATTTCAGAGAAACCTGGAAGTACTTGCATGAATTGATGATGAGTGAGATGAGCAGAACCAGGAGAACATTGTACACAGTATCAACAACATTGTATGTTGATCAACTGTGATAGACTTAATTCTTCTCAGCAATACAATGGTCCTAGATAGTTCCAAAAGATTCATGGTGGAAAATGCTCTCCAAATCCAGAAAAAAAAAGAGCTGCTGAATCTGGATGCAGATTGAAACATACTATTTCTATTATTTTTGTTGTTGTTGTTTTTCTTTTTGGAGGCTTTTCCTTTTTACTCTGATTCTTCTCTCATTACATGTCTAATGCAGAAATATGTTAAATGTAATTGTACATATATAACCTATATCAAATTACTTGCTGTCTTGGGGAAGGGGGGAGGGAGGGGAGGGAGAGAGAAAAATTTGAAACAAGAAATCTTATAAAAACAAATGCTGAAAACCAAAATAAATAAATAGTTTTTTTTAAAGGAAAGAAAGGAAGAGAAAGGAAGGAAGAAAAGATAGGTTAGGACAGGAAAGGAAAGGAAAGGACAGGACAGGAAAGGGAAGGGAAGGGAAGGGAAGGGAAGGGAAGGGAAGGGAAGGGAAGGGAAGGGAAGGGAAGGGAAGGGAAGGGAAGGGAAGGGAAGGGAAGGAAGGGAAGGGAAGGGAAGGGAAGGGAAGGGAAGGGAAGGGAAGGGAAGGGAAGGGAAGGGAAGGGAAGGGAAGGGAAGGGAAGGGAAGGGAAGGGAAGGGAAGGGAAGGGAAGGGAAGGGAAGGGAAGGGAAGGGAAGGGAAGGGAAGGGAAGGAAGGGAAGGGAAGGGAAGGGAAGGGAAGGGAAGGGAAGGGAAGGGAAGGGAAGGGAAGGGAAGGGAAGGGAAGGGAAGGGAAGGGAAGGGAAGGGAAGGGAAGGGAAGGGAAGGGAAGGGAAGGGAAGGGAAGGGAAGGAAAGGAAAGGAAAGGAAAGGAAAGGAAAGGAAAGGAAAGGAAAGGAAAGGAAAGGAAAGGAAAGGAAAGGAAAGGAAAAGATACAAATAAAAATTCTAGAACTCATAGATTTAAAAATTAACATGTCTTGAGACCAGCTTTATTGTGAGACAGGTTCCCTCTCTCAATAGACCTATTTTCTTCAGAAAAAAATTAAGAGGTCCAACTGAAGTAAATATTAATGTAAACAAAACTTAGGACAGATGTGAGCCACAAACTTAAGACAGTATGGCTCATTAGATTTAGAGTCAGAGAATTTTTGTTTGAATTTTGGTTCTAGTACTAGAAATACATTTGTTAAGTAATTTCATCTATAAAATGAGGCAGATGGAGCAGATGATCTTAATTTTCATTTGTGCCTATGTCCGGATCCTCTACCTTTTTCAGCTTCCCAGATTTCCATTCCCCTAATAATTCCCCACTAAAGTCATCTTTTTTTCATCTTTCCAGCCCCCATCCCAACAGAATATGTGGGATAGCACTAGTAGGAGACCACAGCTCCAAGGCTGCTGAATCTTTTAAAGATACGAAGCAGGTCTTCCCTCAACCCACTGGCCAGGTAACCACAGAAACACAGAAAGAATAGCAACAGCATACCAGATATTACAAGGCAAAACATGAAAAAAAGGATCAAATGAAGGATAAGGATACAGGCAAAAAAACAACAACCCAATGTGTGAGATTCAGAGAGGAAGGGGAAGGGCTTATCAGGCAAAGAAAATAGGGTAAACAAAGGTACAGAGGCAAGAACATGCAAGGTGTGAATTCCTTAGGGACAGGGGTGACAGTGAATTATTCAATCTGACCAGAGTGAAAGGTTCACATAGGAGAAAAGTATCAAACATGCAGCCAGCTTGGCTTCTCCTGAGTGTGCCCAAACCAGAGTAAAATGTAATTGGGAAATATTTAACAAAAAAAAATAAAAATACAATAGAAGATAGATAATGTTAACATGTGATTGTCTAAGTCAATATGAGATCCACAGGGATACTTATGTGCAGCTCAGTGGATTCCTTTCTATTTGAGTTTGACACCACTGATGTAGGAGAGAAGTAGAATAATTCAAAAAATATTTTTTTTGGTTGTTTTTGTTTTTGTTTTTTGCAGGGCAATGAGGGTTAAGTGACTTGCCCAGGGTCACACAGCTAGTAAGTGTCAAGTGTCTGAGGTCGGATTTGAACTCAGGTCCTCTTGCATCCAGGGCCAGTGCTTTATGCATTGCACCACCTATCTTCCCCCTCAACAATATTTCAACAAAAATTTATTAAGCCATAACTAATATACCAGGTACTAGATATGTGGAGAAAAAATAAAGTGGCTTTTCCCTCAATGAGTTTTCATTCTAGTGGGGAAGTCCAATATGCATTTACTTTTCAGTCATGTCCAACTTCATGACCCCATTTGGGGTTTTCTTAGCAAAGATACTGGAGTGGTTTGCCATTTCCTTTTCCAGCTAATTTGACAGATGAGGAAACTGAGGCAAACAAGGTTAAGTGCCTTTCCCAGGGTCACACAGCTAGTAAGTGTCTGAGACCAGATTTGAATTCATGAAGATTAGTATTCCTGACTCCAGGCCTGGCACTCTATATACTGTGCCATGTAACTGCCCCTAAACTATGAAGGCAGATAAGTAAATATAAAGTATATATGAAGTTAGGTAAACACATTTCAAGAGAAAGATAATTAACAACTGGAATAGTCAAGATAGGTCTTGGATATGATGTCACTAGAGTTATGTTTTAAAGAAAACTAAAGAGTTTATAAGTTGATGAGGAGGTGGGGGATATTTTCCAGATATGGAAAACATCTGTGCAAAGACAGAAGATGATGGAATCTTCTATACAGGATATGCTCAGGAGGCCTGTTTGACTAGAATGGAAAGTAAGTTAGGTGGGAGTCATACCATGAGGGGCTTTCGAGGTTAGACAATAATGTTGTATTTTATCCTATATATAGAAAGGGAGCCACTGAAAGGTTTGTAAGTGGGGGACTTCCCTACTATGATCAGCTGAGAATATGATTATCTCTTGTTCTATTCTCAGATGATCATTTTCAGTTAAAAAGGTTCATCTTTCAGCCCAAATGACTGAACATTTATCTATAAACTTATTTCTTTTTCACTCTAGGAGGCTGGTCAGGACAGTGGCAAGATTAGGTCTTAAAGTCAATTTGCCTATTCCCAGCCAAGATCATCGAACTGGTTGGTGCCCACCAATATGGGGTAGTTAACATTTAAGTGCAAGAGTGGAATAGAGCTCAACTATCTAAAGTAAACGAATGTCCAGCTGAGCTTCAGAAAGGGATGAAGGACCGAAGGCTGATGGCACATTTTCGCCAAAGACATTAACTCCAAAGGCTTTCACCCCGATCCCTTTCTTCCTTGCAATACATCTCTGACATGACTGTTATTAGTGAATAAGCTCAGAAACTTGCCACCTTGTATGATCTGAATTGATCCAGTGAAGAATTCTCTGAAAAACGCCATTAAGATGATTTATAGTCTAATTTTGGTTGCTATAGATTCAGAGTCAGACTTATGACTGGGAGAAAAAAAATCCCCTGCTCACTTGGAATTCAAGTGAGGGTTTCTGTATTGATAGAGAAGCATGACTGGCTAGAAAAAAATCATAATTTTTTTAAGTTTACATCTACCACTCTTGGTTTGGGGTTACTATGGCAACAAAGGGGCTGCGGGGCCTTAGCAGATCTTACGCTATTGGGAGCTGATTGATAGCTCTCCAAAATACTGTTTAGCTACTTCTCCACTAGCTATTTAAATAACATGTATGTTTAAACACCAGCCCTCTAGTTCGCCCCTTGCATTTCATTCTAATGATTATTGTTAAGGAGTTGTTCCTAGTCAGCTCATACAAAGGGAAAGCAGATTCAATTAGGGCAGTTTTATCAAGGATAAGACACAGTATGCATTAAAGCAGGCTCTTGTGCATGCTATATTAGTGCGTTCATTCAGCGTGATTTATTGACCCTCCCTGACTCTCTTCTCCAATGCTTTTAGAGATTCTGAAGCTGAACCAGTCTTCAGAAAGATCTCAAATCCTGTTTACAGTGGCAATGGCTGCATATATGCACAAAGGAGATTCCTGGATTCTCATCTTCTCTTGTCATAAGCCTGACAGTCTGACATGGATTAGTGGCTGCACCCATGTGGAGCAGTAGCAGTGACAGCCCATGAGCTGAAATAGGCTGTGTTCCAGGTGGCTGACCAGGAGTAGCTCTTGTTTACTTGAAGGAGGGTCATCCTGTTTGGGGACCTTCTGTATCCTTTTTTATTTTTTTGCTTCTCTCACTGCTATTCTTTGGGGCCATGCTCACTGTTCATGAGCAAGGTAGGGAAAACCTCCTTTTGTTTTCCTTCTTCCTCAGTCACCACCCGCCTATCTGTTCAGAAAATGCCAAATATCAAAGGGAAAAGGAACTATTTGCACAAAAATATTTATAGCAACTCTTTTTGTAGTAGCAAAGAATTAGAAATTGAGGAGATGACCATAACTTAAGGAATGGCTAGACAATTTGTGGTATATGATTGTAATGGAATACTATTCGACTACAGGAAGTGACTAGCAGGCTGGTTTTGGAAAAGCCTGGACTTATGTGAACTGATGCATAAAGAACAGTGCATAAAATAACAGCTATTATTATCCCCATTTCACATCTGAGGTAACTGAGGCAAACAGAGGTGAGGTGACTTGCCCACAGTCATATACCTAAGAAGTACCTGAATCTAGATTTGAACTCAGATCTTCCTGACTCAAGGTACAGTGTTCTATCCATTGAGCCACTTAGCTGATCATTTTATACATGATCTCTCCAAGGTGGCCCAGTGGAAAGAGTGCCAGTCTAGAGTGAGGAAGACTCATCTAGCCTCAGATGTTACTGACCCTAAGCAAGCCGCTTAATATTGTTTGCCTCAGTTTCCTCTTCTGTAAAATGAGATGGAGAAGGAATTGGTAAACTGCTCCAGTATCTTTGTCAAGAAACCCCCCAAATGAGGTAATAAAAAGAATCAGACACCACAGAAACGACAGAATAACCATAAACAAGATCAAGCCATTAGGGAATAGGCTTTCACCAAATAGTTATAATACTTGGAGGGAGGGACAAAAACAAGCTCATGATATAAGAAGCTCTGATGCTGAAGGTCTTCTAGTGGCTTTTAAAACATCTTTTATTACTTCCCTTCATATTTACATCACAGCCATTTTACTTACCTCCTTCCAGAGTGGTCTCCCTTGTAATAGGAAAATCAATTAAGTAAAAATGCTGGATACCGTGGCAGTGTCTTACAATAGATGTGGCATTTTCTCTTACTAGTCCCTTACCTCTCTGCAATGTGGAAGGAAACATATTTCTGCAATACCTTCACTGGACTTTCAACTTCATTTGAATGATGTTTTCCTTTGTATTATCATAGTCATCATCCATATTGTTCTATGTGTTGCATACATTTCATTCTGCATCAGACTATATAAATCTTCCCATATTTCTCTGCATTTCTCATATTGATCATTTCTGGATGCAAAAGCATATTCCATTACATTCATATACCATATTTTCCATTAATTCAGTAATAATCAGACAACCACCTTTTTGCTTGTTTGCTACCACAAATAGTAACAATATTAAATGTTTTGTCATAAATTGTACATTTATTTCTGTCTTTAATTTCCTAGGGGCATCTTCCCAGTAGAGGATTGCTGGGTCAAAGGGTATGAGTAATTTAATTCTTTTTTTTTTTTTGCAGAATTCCAAATTGAATTCCAGAGTAGTTACAGTTCATAAACTCCAACAATAGTGTGTCACCAAGCTTTTCTTTAGACTTTCCAAGACTCTCTTCACATTTTTCCTCATCTTTAGCAATTTGCATTGTATGAAGTCAAACCTCGGTCTTGTTTAGCATGTAGTCTTCAATAGTTCACAATTCTTTTGAAAATAATTTACCTCATTTTCTACTTAAGTATTGGGATGTGGATCTTTGTGCTATACCTTTTTATGAATTCCTTATGTGTTTTTTCTAGCAATGGTTTATTTGTGATATTGGATATAAATATTTCCCATTCTAACATATCCTATCTTCATTGATTCTATTTGTGCAAAAGCTTTTAAAAAATTCTATAGGCAAAATTGTCCATGTTAATTTATGATCTTCTCCTTACTAAAGAATTACTCCCTTCTTTGCTTAAGAATTTCCCAACTAGTTGTGAAAAATATTCAATCTTATTTTCTTCTAATTTTTATTATATCATTAAAAAAATAAAGTCTTGTATCCATTCTGAATTTGTTTTGTTATGTGCTATAACATGCTGGTCTAGGTCTAATTTCTACCAAATGCTTTTCCAGCTTTCCCAGTAGTTTTCAAAAAAAAAAAAAGAATCCTTCTTACAGTTACTTACATTATTGTATATATCAAATGCTAAGCTTTTGCCTTCAACCATTTCTGTTTATTGTCAATATAGTCTAATCTACTTATCTATTTTTTCTGCTTTTCACCTAGTACCAAATGTTTTAGATTAATGGTGTCAAACTTAAATATAAATGGATTCCTGTTTGCCACATATTGACTTTAAATGGTTTCTATTTTTTTAAATTTCAAGTTTTATAAATTTCCTGTTCAATTGATTAATTCTTTTTTTCCTAGTTTGCTTATAGGAATTTTTAGAGCTAAATATTTTGCACTGAGGCTTACTTTAGCAGAATTCCATAAGTTTGGGTATGCCATTTCAGTGTTAACAAAAATATTTGTTGTTTCAATGATACATTCATTATTAAGGATATCATAACTTCGTTTCCATTTTACTTGTATCTTTTGATTGTTTCCTTTATTCATTACTATTTTAATTGTGTTGTAGTCTATGAAAGATACATTTCTCAGTATCTACTCTTTCACATTTGTCTGTGATTCTTTCATGATCTATAACAAATTAATTTATGTAAAAGTGTTATAAAATACTTTATATATTTGATATTTCCATTCAGAAGTCACCATAATTTAATCAAATCTAGCCAATCAAATAATTTTTTCAGGACTATCCTGTCCCACCCCCATGTTTTTCTATTGGGTTTCTCTAGCTCTGAGTCAGAAATATAAATGCCTCCTATTATTTTGTTACTATCAATGCCTTTTTGCAATTTGCCTAGGTTTTATTTTAAATACTTAATCCCTATGCTATTTAAAAAATACACACATGAAATTAGTATTTTTCATTGTGGTTGGTGCCTTTTCAGCATAATGCAGTTTCTCTATTAACTTTCTTGATATTATCAGTTTTTAGGGTTACTTTATCTCAGATCATGATTGCAACTTTTAATTTTTTAGTTATGTGAAGTATAACAGATTTTTGTTCTATTTTCTCTTTTTTTATTCTATATGCCTTAAATCTCTTATAAAGAATTCTAATAATTCTCTTCAGTGACAGTATTATGCAGTGTCTTTGGGGGCTCAGTTCTTCATTTGCCTTTTTTATCTCATGTATCCATCTTGAGCAGTCCATCCATCAATCAAGTATTTATTAAGTGCTTTTATCAGGCAATTATCAGGTACTTATACAGCTTACTTTATAAAGGAGTAGACAAGTACATTTCAGATAGATAGAGAGAAATTAGATAGCATAAATATAAAGTTAACAAATATAAATATATACAAAGATTCTAAATATAAGATAGTTTTGGAGAAAGAACACCAGCAGTTGGATGTATCAGAAAAAGCTTCATCCAAAATATGGTAGCTAAAGTACATATTAAAGGAAGAAACTGACTCTATGAGAAAAAGCACTGGGGAAGGGAGTGCATTCTCAAAATGTGGCACAACCAGAGCAAAGTCATGATTTAATGGAGATGAAATATTGTGCACGAGGAATAGAGAGAAGGTTAGTTTGGATAGATGACTGAGTCCAGGAAGGGAGTAATGTATAGCTAGGCTTGAGACCTAGGTTGTGGCCAAGTTGTTTAGGTCATTGGCTTAGTAAGGGAGTCACATAGTCAGAACTTTGATTAAGGGAAATTATTTTGGTAGCTATGTGTGTGATCAACTGAAGTGGGGATAGACTAATCAGAAGGCTATTGCAATAATCTAGGCAAGAGGTGATAAAGTCATGGACCAAAATGGCAGCTGTGTGAGAAGATAAAAGGGTTCAGGCATGAGAGATGTTGTGAAGGTAGAAATGGTAATATTTGGCAACTGATTTTGTATGTGGCATAAGGAAGAATCTAGGATAATACATGATTATGAACCTGAGACACTGGAAGGGTGGTAGTGCCTTTTGGAAAAAAAATGAATTTAGTTTTAATAATAATGATTTTAAGATATTTTAGGACATCTACTTTGATGGATCAAATAGATAATTTATGATCCATAATTCATTGGGGGAGTGAGGAGAGTGGACACATGGTCATCTTTTTTTAATAATAAACATTTTTCTTTTTAGTTTTGAGTTCCAAATTTTATCCCTTCTTCCCTCCCTTCCTCCCCTCACCCCTTCCTGAGGCAGTAAGCAATCAGATGTGGGTTGTACATGTGCAATTATATAAAACATCACAGTCATTTTATATCAGTGATGGTTAGGTTTATGGGAGCTAATGAGGTAACTGAGAGAGAGTATAAAGATAGAAGAAAAGAAGGCTTAGGGCAGAGCTTTGGGTAATATGACCAGAGTTAGGAGACATGATTTGGACAATGAGACAGAAAAAGATTATGAGGAGTGGTTAGATATGTAGGCAGAGACCAAGGAGAAAGTAGTGTCACAAAAACGCAGTGAAGAAATAGCATCCATAAGAAGAGGGTGTCCAATAGTGTCAAGCAGCATATTGGTCAAGAAGGATTAGAACTAGGACTTCTGGGGCAGAACCAAGATGGTGGAGAAAAGGCAGTGAGCTCCCGAACAAAAAAAACATCCAAATAAGGCCATAGGAAAATGCCCGGAGCAACAAAACTCACAGAAGAATGTGCTGAAATCATCTTCTAACCAAGAACGGCTTGGAAGGTCAGAAGGAGGGAGCTGCTGTGCTGATACAGGAGTCAAGCCCAACCCCACAGGCACCCTGGCACAGATCCAGTACCAGGAAGGCCCCACCAGAAAAGCAGACCCCCCCAGAGCCTCTGAATCAGTTGAAGCACCAGTGTTGTCTGGAACTAAGCTCACAGTCTGGTGAGTGGGCTGAGCCCTGGGCAGGCGAGAGACTACAGGGGTCTATGCTGGTGCTAAGGCAGAACTTGGATTTTACACCCCTGCTGAGAACCAGGAGGTAGGCTCGAGTAGAAGTGGCCCAGGTCGGGGAGACACAGGCTCGTCGGAGCTAACAACCACAACACACAAAGCTGGTTGATTAGCAAGTTGGTCTGGGGTCATTTAAGACCAGGAAACAGGCTGGGTGAGGGAAGAACCTGGTTCTCCTTAAATCATACCACCTGGGACTTCTTAAGCTTGGGATAGTGCAGCCTAGAAACAGTGCCCCACTTTAAGGAGCTAAAAGTCTAGTAAAAGAAAGGCAAGATGAGCAGACAGAGAAAGGTGAGGACCATAGAAAGGTTCTTCAGTAACAAGGAAGACCAAGGGGCACCCTCAGAGGAAGATGTCAACATCAGGGCCCCTATATCTAAAGGTTCCAAGAAAAATACAAATTGGTCTCAGGCCATAGAGATGCTCAAAAAGGACTTTGAAGATAAAGTTAGAGAGGTAGAGGAAAAAATGGAAAGAGAAATGAGGGTGATGCAGGAAAGACATGAGAAAAAAGTCAACAGCTTGAAAAGTCAAATGGAAAAGGAAGTACAAAAGCTCTCTGATGAAAATAATTGCCTCAGAATTAGGATTGAAGAAATGGAAGCCAGTGACTTTATGAGAAACCAAGACACAATAAAGCAAATCCAAATGAATAAAAAAAATACAGGGCAATGTGAAATATCTTCTGGGAAAAGCTACTGACCTAGAAAATAGGTCCAGTAAAGATAATTTGAAAATTATTGGTCTACCTGAAAACCATGATCAAGAAAAGAGCTTAGACACCATCTTCCAAGATATTCTCAGGGAAAATTACCCTGAAATTCTAAAAGAAGAAGCTAAAATAGAAATTAAAAGAATCCACTGATCACCTCCAGAAAGAGATCCCCAAAAGAAAACTCCTAGGAATATTACAGCCAAATTCCAGAGCTCTCAGGTCAAGGAGAAAATATTGCAAGCTGCCAAAAAGAAAGAATTCAAGTACTGTGGAGCCCCAGTCAGGATAGCACAAGATCTAGCAGCTTCTACATTAAAGGACTGGAGGACATGGAATATGATATTCCAAAGGGCAAAGGAAATGGGATTACAACCAAGAATCACCTACCCAGCAAAACTTAGCATTATCTTTCAGTGAAAAAAAATGGGATTTTAATGAAAAAGAAGACTTTCAGATATTTGTGATGAAAAGACCTGAACTAAATGGCAAATCTGACTTTCAAATACAAGACCCTAGAGAACCATAAAAAAAAAAAATTGGAGCTGGGGGACATACCTGGGGTCATACAGTGGGCAACTGTCTTGTGTCTGAGGCCAGGTTTTGGCTGGGACCCCCCTGGGTCCAGGGGTGATGATTTGTCCACTGTGTCACTTAGCTAGATGATAACATCTTTAGGGTTAAATTGAGGGGTGAAGGGGGAGGGGGAAGGGCAGAAGTGAAATCCTACATGGAGTGGGGGAAAAGATGGGAGAAGAGCAGGGCAGTAAATGAATTTTACAGTCATCAGAAAAGGCTCAAAGAAAAAAAGCTCAACTCATCAGAGCTGCCTCAAGGAGGGACTAACAGACATACCCAACTGGGTGGAGTAATCTGTTTAATCTGGGCAGTAAATGAGCCTAACACTCATCAGAATTGGCTCAAAGACCTCAATCTCATTAGAATTAGCTCAAGGAGGGAATAATGTACACACTCAATTGGGTGGAGTAATCTCTCTAACCCTGCAGGAAAATAGGAGGGGAAGGGGGATAAAGAGAGAGGGGCAAAAGAAGGAAGGGCAGAGTGGGGGAGGGGACAGACTTCAGAAGGGAATACTTTTTGAAGAGTGATAGGATGAAAGAAGATGGATAATAGAATAAATATCATGGGGAAGGGAATAGTATGGAAGGGAAACAGTTAACAATAGTAATCATGAAAAAGAGAAAAGGGGGGAAAATTGTACAAAAAATATTTATAGCAACTCTTGGTGGAGGCTAAGAATTGAGAATCAAGGGAATGTCCATCAATTGAGGAATGATGGAAAAAGCTGTGCTATATGATTGTAGTGGAATGGTCTTGTGCTACAGGAAATGACAAACAGGATGATCCCTGAAAAAGAGACTAATGAACATCTATGTATAGGGAAATGAGCAGAGCTGAGTGGACATTGTGTGTAGTGACAGCAGTATTATTCAATGAGCAATTGTGAATGACAACTACTCTGAGCAGTGCAGTGATCCAAGACAATCCTAAGGAACTAATGAGGAAACTTACTATGCAGCCCTATTGAAAGAACTGATAAAAAGAACACTTGTAGATTGTACATATATAACCTGATTGCAATCTTGTGGAGGGGGGAGGAAAGGAAGGGAGGGAGGGAAAAAAAATTTGGAACTCTAAATCTTATGAAAATGAATGTTGAAAACTACCCTTACATGTAAATGGAAAATAAAATAAATGTTTGTTGCTTAAAAAAAAAAAGAAGGATTAGAACTGAGAAATGACAGTCAAATTTGACAATTAAGAGATCACTGGTTGAGTGATGAGGCTGAAATTCATATTTCAAAAAGTTGCAGAGTGAGTGAAAGAGGAGGAAGTAGAGGCAGCAAATATAGACAACTTCTTAATGGAATTTCCCTGAGAAAGGAAGAGGAGATTAGGACTCTATCTTTTCAAGATATGTTGTTTTTAGGTGTCAACTGACTTCCTTTTTTTTCTTTAGAATATAAATTCCTAACTTTCCTTTAATATCTTATAACTAGGGTGTAATCCTGTGTTATTCTAATTAATTCTCTTAAGAATTTGAATGACTCTTTCCATTTCTGCCTACAAAATTTGTTCTTTAATGCTGTAATTCTGAAAGGAACTAAGATATTTCTTGGAGTATTAAATTTAGAATTACTCTTTGTTGTTAAATGTATTCTAATTAAATGTTTTTGACTGTCTAATTAGAATATTTCTGGGCATGGTGGGGGTACAATTCTTTATACTATAGTATTAAAATTTTCTATCTTTCATGTTATTTTTTCTTGATGTTTGCATTGGAAAATACAAAAAACTGTACTCCAAAAGTCATTGCCTAAAATTTCCATAGACATAGGGATTGTAGGGCTTCCTTAAGGGAGTTTACATTGCATTCTAATTATGGAATTCCTGGGGAGGGAATGTCATTGGACTGTCAGGGGCAACAAGCTAGTGAGTTGTTCTTCCATTATTTTTTCTTCTGTAAGAATTATTTTGTGAAGGATTGTGTTCCTTTCTCCTCTTCCTGTCATTGCTGGAGGTTTCTGTATTTGGGAACTTTTATGCTTTATTGTAATGAAGAAAAAATTTACCAGAGGATGCCTCTTACTAACTCTTCTCTATCTCTCCCTTGCTTTCTATTTCATCTTTAAGTTTCCTAGGGAACTTTCTATGCTGAATTTGAATTCAGAAGTTCACATGCCTGCTTTTCCACATATTATCTTCATCACTTTGATAAAGTCACTTAAACTATATGGACTTCAGTTACCTTATCTGTAAAATGAAGAGGTTGGTTTACATGACCTCTAAAATCTTTTATAATTCTAAATCTACTACTTTATTAATCTTTCATTTGCCTTTGCCATATTCTTGTGATATTCTACATTGCAACCTATTACTTTTTGTACATGATCTATCTCCTCCTATTAGATTGAAAGCTCTTTTAAGGCACCATAATTTCATCCTTACCAAATAGCATGGTGTCTTACATGAAGTAGGCATATAATAATTGTAGATCAAATTGAGCTAAATTTATGTAGAATTGAAAGTTCATAGATTTATAACCAAAATGGATTTTCTCTTTCTAATTGAAACCCTTATTGAACAAATGATAAACTGAGCCCCCAAGAGGTCATTACTTGATCAAAGTCATACATACAATAAGTACCTGAGATAACATTCAAACACAGGACTTCTGACTCCCCATCTTATGCTCTTCCCACTGCACCAATTGCCTTGGAAATATATTATTCTACTATGAACCAATTTGTTTGAAACTGTATATTCAATATATGCTCTAAGGGTCATGAGACCAGGGGAAAATGTGGCACAGTTGAAAGGGGGCTGAATCTGGAGTTCTCTTAATAATGAAATCAAGTCTAGACACCCCCCCCCCGAAAAAAAAAAAGGTTTGTGGAATCAACATTGGTTCTCATCTTGCAAATGTCAGTCTCTCCAAGCAGAAGCTTATTGACCTCAGCTTCACTAGTAAGATTTGATTCCAACTCTTCTTAAAAGCCGGTTGACGGGCTCTGCCAAAGTTCTCTTGTACAAGGAAGAGGAACAATCCAGTTTAAAAGGCATCTGTTGTACTAACTGAGCAGTGAAAAATGTGATATAAAATCATTGGGACAATTGGGCTGATGGCAGTACTAAAATCAGACCACCTTAGGACAATGCATTTATAAAATGCCGAGAGGTCTCAAAGGTCACTCTATAACAGATGTTCTATTGAAATGAGTATTGTTATTTTCTGGATGAGTGGCCTGGATTGAATATGATATGTAAGGGATGTGGACTGCAAGACTGAGAAGATCTGGCTTAGTAATGGAAGTTTGTAAGCATTGTAAACCATATGGTGCTATAGAAATAAGAGTTGTTGACATCATTATTATTATTATTGATGAGTTTTTCACTATATATCTATCTGGATGGGTCTTCAAAGCACTTAAATTGTGACATAAGCAGTTTGATTAAGCTTGCTGCTCAATCCTGAGACCCAGTGAAGGCCTCCTAGAATTTAACATTTTTGTAGACTGTGGCCCGTGTTCCAGGCCATTTTTCAACTCCTCTCCTAGGTTGGAATATTTAGGCTAACCAAAGCTAGAGAAAATAGGTTAGTAGTGTCTTCTACACTTCTCAACCATTGACATTAAAAAGTCTCATCATATATGAAGTTCTAATGAAGTCAAATCAACCTTTGCTGATTCCTTTTCAATATTTCTCTTCCCCAACACGACAGGTTATATGCCCAGCCTTGACCAGATGTAAAGCAAACATGGGCTCATAACCCCAAAGGGGGACTGAGTGAAGGGCTAAAAGAAGAGACATATTGTTGTTATGGGTCTCTATTGGGCAGTCTATTTAACTTAGGGTGTCAGTGTGTGGACCAACCACTTGCCCTTGAATCTGTGCTACATCTAGGAAATATAAATAAAAATGGCCAGTGTCATTGTCCTTTGGGTTTCTAACCCCTTGACAGCCATTGTTAGTAAGAGCTAAAATGAGTGATTTCATGGCAAGGTAGTGGAAAAGAATGAGAAAATTGATTCTGAAGTCAAAGGAATCCTACGTGCACCCAGGAGGGACCCCCTTATGCCAGATGGCTGTCTGAAAACAACTGGCAATGAGAGAAGATTCTCAAAACAGTACTATAGGATAAGACTCAAATGAATGGAGCACAGAATAAAGGCTAAGAGTTCTGGGAGAAGCAGGGAGGGTTGGTGCAATCAGAGAAGGCTTCACGGAAGAGTGGTGATTAACTCCACCTGGAAGGATTTGAATCAGCAGAGAGTTATGGATGGAGCACCACAGGAGGAAGGTACTTTGTGAGCCAAAGCCCAGATAGATATAGGATTGACTGATGGAGTCCCAACTTCATTTTCTTTCCTGAGAGCAAGTTTTGATAGCAAGAAGGGTACTTATTGAGCCTTTGGAGTGGAGGAAGAGCTCAGGATTTGGAATCCAAATGTGAAAAGTAAATTTTATCTAAAGGAGCTAAATACATTTAGTGTAGTAAAGTACAAAGAGTATAAGAGCTGGTCAGAAGACCTGAGTTTAAGATTCATCTCCACTACTTACTAACATTACCTTGGACATCTTAATCTTTTTTTTTTTTTTTTTGCAGGGCAATGAGGGTTAAATGACTTGCCTAGGGTCACAGAGCTAGTAAGTGTCAAGTGTCTGAGGCTAAATTTGAACTCAAGTCCTCCTGAGTCCAGGGCCAGTGCTTTATCCACTGTGCCACCTAGATGCCCTGTGGGCATCTTAATCTTAATCTTCTTGAGACATAAAAGTCCTCTTCTGTAAGACTATGCATCTTCATTTTAGAATTTTAAATAAAGGCGACTAGGTGGTATAGTGGATAGTGAAGTCAGGAAGTTGAATTCTGCCTCAGATAATTAGTAGCTGTGTGACTCTAGACAAGTCATTTAACTTCTCTTAGCCTCGGTTTCCCCATCTATAAAATGAAGACAATCATAGTACTTAACTCTCAGAGATTTTATAAACATATGATGAGATTGGGGTTATTATAAAGATATAATGAAATCACGTATAAATGGACTTTGCAAATCTTAAAGTGTTATATAAATTCTTGCTATTATTATTATTTATAAACATCTTACTTGGATATGTTATCATGGCATGGATATGACCCTTTCAAAAAACTATGCCAGCAAAGCTGAAGTGGTAGTAGGTCATATATACCATGTTGGAAAGGCTTCAAGTGGGATGCTGGTGATGGACTGACCGTTTGCTGCCTGAGATCTTGGCCTAGCTAAGTATGGAGAGACTTATAACCAGTATGCCAGTCCCAAAGGGATGGATTCTTTGACCATATCAGCCCATAAAAGGAAGAAAAAACCAAAGTAGTCCTTAGTCCCACTTCTTCAGTGACAGTTGCAGAGTGGCAGAAAAAAAGAGGATATTCTGTTTTTAGATCATCTTGAAACATTAGTTTAAATTTTAAACTCAACATATCTAAAACTGAACTCATTATCTTTCTCCCTAAACTCCCAAATTTCCCTATTTCTGTCAAAGGTACCATAACCCTTATAGTGTCTCTGGTTTTTAACCACGCCATCATCTGAGACTCCTTACTCTCCATTAGTTTATATATACAATCAATTGTTGAGCCTTGAATATAAGACTTGTTCATTGACCAGTGAGTCAACATATGAGTCAAGGATCTGATTGGATAGCATTTGAAGAGACCGAAAGCAAAGTCTGTTTGTAGACTGTTGGATGAACCTCTTGTGATAGATCTATAGAATGATATGAGCAAGAAATTTGGGAGTTTCCTTTTTATATTTATATTCTTCGGGACTTACAGAGTATGTGGAACGTAATAGGTACTTAATAAATGCTTATGATTGATTGATTGCTTAACTAGGAGGGGTATATGGATTGTAATAAAAAATATTTCAGAGAGTACTCACATCACATCACAGATCCATCAAAGGTTTGAAGTAACATAGCGGGGAGGATTGGAATTAGAAGTTTTTAACTTGGGGGGGCAGCTAGGTGGCACAGTGGATAGAGTACCAGCCCTGGATTCAGGAGTACCTGAGTTCAAATCCAGCCTCAGACACTTGACACTTACTAGCTGTGTGACCCTGGGCAAGTCACTTAACCCCCATTGCCCCTCAAAAAAAACCAAACAAACATAAAAGAAGTTTTTAACTTGGGACTCATAAACTTTTTTTTCATATTTTGCCAATACAATTGACTTCCTTTACATGAATTTTAGGGGGTGGCTAGGTGGCGCAGTGGATAAAGCAACAACCATAGATTCTGGAGGACCTGAGTTCAAAATCCAGTCTCAGACACTTGACACTTACTAGCTGTGTGACCCTGGGTAAGTCACTTAACCCTCATTGCCCTGCAAATAAACAAACAAACAAACAAATAAATGTATAGATAAATGAATGAATAAATGAATAAACAAATGAAGGAACAAATGAATGAATGAATGAATGAATGCATTTTATGCATTCAAAATCATTATGATGAGAAAAGGTCCATGGGCTTCACCAGACTGTTCAAACAAAAAGTTTAAGAAACACTACATTAAAAGATCCCTAAAATTCCTTGTAAATCTAGCAACTTTGAGCCCATGTTCTTTATTATTAGGTTAGTATTACCTACCTCACAAGGTTGTTCAATTCAAACTAATTCAACAAGTAATTAATTATAAGGCACCTATTATATACCAGACACTGTGTGAGTAATGGGGATGTATAGAAACAAACAAACAAACAAAAAAGATGTGACCTCAAGGATCTTCCATTCTTGTGAGAAGCATTATAAATCCTATATAAATGTGGGTTATTAGAATTGCTGTTGTTACTGGCTCTACCTGCACTGGTTACTCTTCTCTTCAGGTAGGGAAAGTCAAAAAGAGGACAGTGGATATTTGCACCTCGTTTAACAAATACTATTTCTCTAGAAACAAAGACTAGGGTGACAATGACATATGGCAGGATGTTAGTCTGCTGGAGTATCCACAATTTACACAAAGTACAAGACTAGGTTTGCAACTCACAGTGCTCAGAACTGTAGTCCAGGAGAACCAAGATGAAGCATGCCCATGCTGTGGAGATGAAGTCAGTCCAGCTCCCTCATTCAGAATAAATCGGCCACGTCCATTAAATGTAACCTCTAGATTCATCATCCTGGAGAGGCTGTTCTGAATACAGCAGCTGGTATTTGGTCTGTCTCATTCAACCCTCTGAGGCAGATCAATAAAAGAGAAGTATATGGTGCCTGAGTGTCTGGCAGGAAAAAAAATACTAATAATAATTAAATGACCTCGGTGAATATTAACAGTGCCTTGGTTTCTCAGGATTTCTAGATGACCCTGGGTAAACCAAGCAGGTTTAGATGTGCTATGGATTTATGCTGTCTCATTTAATATTTAATATGTTAATATTTAATTTAGCAGCAGTGTGCTCTCATTTCATATGTTAGGTGATATTAAAAAGAGAGGCTATTAAAAGCACTAAGTGTTTTAGGTCAGGAGCAACACAGTATTTCATAAATGAGAGGTGACTCTGGGGTGTCTTATTTTATTTGGTTTTGAAACCACAGATTTATTTCCTAAAGCATTTATTATTAATGTACTAATAATACATACCTGGTGTTTATATAGTGCATTTTCTTCTGAAGAGCACTCCATTTGTATTATCCCGTTAGGCTTCCTGAACATCCATGACAATTTGGAAAGAGGCTGGGAAAACTTCTTCATCCCATAGATGAGAAAGGGAGAAATTAGTTCCCTAAAGTCACATAGCAAATCTACAAAGAGATTGGAATTTGTGTCATACAGAAAGATGTGCATCAACCAGGATTAGATAAGAATATTTGAACAAACCTCATCCTCTGACTTCTCGGACAGTGGAATAATACAATGGATAAAGCTGTATATTTGGATCCCAAAGTCCTGGGCAGTTGATGGGCACAGTATGACAGAGTCCTGAGCCTAAAATCAGGAAGAACCGAGTTCAAATCTGTCCTCATGCACTTATTAGAAGCATGACCCTGGATAAATCATTTAACCTCTGCCCACCTCAGTTTCCCCAACTGTAGAGTGAGGATAATAATAGAACTTACCTCATAGAGCTGTCCTGAGAAGCAAAGGAGACAATATTTGTAAAGTTCCTAGCACATAGTGGGCACTTTATAAATGCTTGCTTCCCCTTTGTTGTCTGGGTTCAAATCATGCCTCTGACACTCCTCTGTGTGACACTGGATAAGTCACTTAACCTCTCTATGTACTTAGAACTTGAATCTCCAGCACCAGACACATTGTAAAATGAGGTAGTTGGGCTAAGTGTTCTCAAAGCTCCCTTCCAATTCTGAATCCATGACTCTATGGTCTTATGCGTGCTTCTTTCTCCACTTTATGTTCTGCCTACTCTTAAACCTCAGGTGATGACTAGCATGTGTGTGTGTGTGTGTGTGTGTGTGTGTGTGTGTGTGTGTTTTGTTATCTCTAATGTTCATTCATTCTGGGCTTCTTTTGGTCATTTGGTTTGAGGTCCTCCATCAAGGAGGCCAAGATAATATTTTCTGTCTCCTTGCCATCTCATCATTCCACAAAGAATGCTATTCCTGATGCTTGGCCAGATGGCGCTTTTCTCACCAAAGCCATATGATATGAGAGGCTGAGGGAATTAGGTTCTTAACTGTACTACAGCAGTATGTTCAAATCCAAATAGAAACAAGGCCACTAAACCCTTAATAAGGTTCCCTGAAAGCTGCATATTGACTTGGAAAATGATAGTAGAATTATCTGTGTGCTATTGTTTTTAAAATGTATTTTATTAAATATTTACCAATTCTCTTTTTTTTGGCCAGGCAATGAGGGTTAAGTGACTTGCCCAAGGTCACACACCTAGTAAGTGTCAAGTGTCAGAGACTTTATTTGAACTCAGGTCCTCCTGAATCCAAGGTCGGTGTTTTATCCACTGTGCCACCTAGCTGCCCCCTTACCAATTCTCTTTTAAACTCATTCAGGTGGCATTGGGGAGTATTGAACTGTGTGTTGGATACCTCTGTCCCACACAATTGTTTTGATTTGGGGCACCATCGTGTGGTTTGAACCTTAGGTGCTGGATTGGTGCCACCTCTAGGAAATCCCAGTAGGGAAGGGAGATAAACCTGTCCCTTAGGTTGGTTCTTTGAGAACAATCACCCTGTGTCCCTTTGTGCATATGGCATGGTTTCCCTCTGAGCTGAGAGTTGAGAGTGAAATATAAGGCAAAGAAAGTCAACAAATGAATAACCAGCCTAGATCACCAAAAGATGTGGGGAATTTCCAGTAATGCAACAATTTGGGGTTTCTCTTGGTCTAAAGAATCCAGACTTGGGTCCTGAAAGAAAACTAAACATTTCATTCATTAGAAGTTTCTTTCTCTTTATTCTACTTACAGGTTCAAAGGATTTCTAAGGGAAGGCAGCATAGTGTAGCAGATACAGAGTCAGACAGAATCAAGAAGACCTTGACTACTGACTGAAGATGAAGATAACAACAACAAAACTTTTAAGGATTGCAAAGCACTTTACACATTATCTAATGTGATCCTCACAATAGCTCTATAAAGTAAATACCATCATTCTCCCCATTTTAAAGATGCAGCTGAGATAAATTAAGAGCTTTGCCTATGGTCACATGGCTACTAAGTATCTAAGGGAGGATTAGAACTCAGGTCTTCCTGACTCTAAATCCAACACTGTAGCCACCGTTCCTATCTGCCTTAGCCACTTAGCCTCTTGATGTCACAGGCAACACTCTATGGCTATAAGAAGTATGTTTGTGGCAGATCTGCACTGAGAGAGGGACTTTCCTCATTAGGAATTCCATATACCAATAAAAACCACAGATCCAGACATGCACACAGAGATCTAGAGCCAGGAGGGATGATCTTGTCCAACTCCCCCTGTTTACATATGGTAAAGCTAAGGCCAGGAAAAGCAGTGACCTGTTTCAGGCCACAGAGGTAGTAGTGGTAGTGGTAGTGGTAGTGGTAGTAGGGTAGTAATGGTAGTAGTAGTGGTAGTGGTGGTGGAGGTGGTGGTGGTGGTAGTAGTTGTTGTTGTAGTAGTTGGAGTAGTAGTAGTAGTTGGAGTAGTAGTAGTAGTTATAGCTAGCATTGATATAGTACTTATAACAACCCTGGGAAGGTAGATATTATTATTATCCCAATTTTACAGATGAAGAAATTGAAACAGATGATGGTAAACAATAATAACAATTTTTAAAATCTGGTACTGACCAAGAAATAGAGTGGTGGGTCAGTGGAATAGAATAGGTATGAATTATATTATAGTAAATGACCATAGTAATCTAGTATATGATAAACTCAAAGATCCAAGCTTTGGGAATAAAAACTCACTATTTGACAAAAACTGCTGTAAAAATTGGAGAACAGTATAGCAGAAACTCAGTACAAATCAACATCTTATGCCATATATCAAGATAATGTCAAAATGGGTACATGATTTACACATAAAGGGTGATACCATAAGAAAATTAAGAGAGCATGGAATAGTTTATCTGTCATATTTAAAAAGAGAAAAAGACCTATTTGTACAAAAATATGTATAACAGCTCTTTCTATAGTGGCTAAGAAATGGAAATGAAAGGGATATCCATCAATTGGTGAATGGCTAAACAAGCTGTGGTATATGATTGTAATGGAATATTATTGTGCTGTAAGAAATGACAAGCAGGATGATTTCAGAAAAACCTGGAAAGATACAAATTGATGCACAGTAAAGTGAACAGAACCAGAAGAACATTGCACATGGTAACAACAATATTGTTTGATGAAGAACTGTGAATGACTTAACTATTCTCAGCAACACAATGATCCAAGACAACCCCAAAGGACTAATAATGAAGGGTGCTGTCCGGCTTCAGAGAAAGAACTGATATTTATTGAATACAGATAGAAGTATTCTATTTTTCAATTTATTTCATTTTCTAAACTTTTTTTAGTTGAGTCTTCTTATACAAAATGACTAATATGAAAATGTTTTACATAATCGAATATGTATAACCTCTATCTGATTGCTTACTATCTCTGGGAGGGGAGGGGAGGGAAGAAGGGATAGAATTTGGAACTCAAAACTTTAAATAAAAATGTTATATAATAATAATAACTAACATTTACATAGTACTTACTATGTACCTGGCATTATGCTAAGCCCTTTTTCAATCACTATCTCATTTGATCTTCATAACAACCCTGGGAGGTAGGTGCCATTATTATCCCCATTTTACAGATGAGGAACTTGAGGCCAACAGAGGTTAAGTAAGTTGTGACAGCTAGAACATATCAGCAGCTAGATTTGAATAATAGTCTTTCTGACTTCCCAGTCCAGTGTTCTACCCACTGAACCACCTATCTTTCTTCAGTAAATAGCAGAAATAATAATTTATAATGATTTATAAATTATATACAAATATATAATTATTATATTATACATATCATATATCATAACTGCCCAGACTCAGAGCTCTTCGCATTATGTTATCCCCACCTATTAAACACATGGACCCATTCATTCATTCATTCATTCATTCAACTGTTTGTTTGTTTACCTATTTAATGATTTTGAAGCCACAGTATGTGATTACTAGAATGCCACAGTATGGTACCACCTCCCAGTATTGGTGTCCAGGCCCTCCTTTGGCCTTTCTTTCCACTGTCACTCTGCTCTTTCCATTGAATAGTCCATCATTCTGTACATGGAAGACTGAGAAGGACAGAGAGATACAAAAAGAAACAGAGAGAGGTCATGCTTCATCTCTAATACTGTCTCCTTTCCAGACTATAAGTCACAGTGGCAGTCACTGTCATTTTCTATGATACCTGTCACTGTACTTGGAACACACAAGTTATGAGCTCTGTGCGTGCGTCTGTGTATAAGTAATGAACACAGAAAATTCTTCTCACAGCAAGCCTGTCACTGCTCATCATAGAAGGACATCACTGTCTGTAGCCAAGGTAGAAGTAAGGATTATTATCATCCACCAAGTAATCCTTGAGTCAGACTCCTTCAAAAGAGCACACCGTGTCCAGTTTTCATTGTAACACGTCAAGAAAGATATAAGACCATAGCAAAAGCCCAGAGAGGGCAGCTAAGTTGAGCAAAGGATCACAGGCTCATCAAATGTTAGAATGGAAAGGGACCTCGGAGACCATCTATTTCACCCCCTTCATTTTATTTGTTCCTTTGGTTTTTACGTTTTCAATTTTGTTGATGTGCCCTGTTTTTCATTAAGACATTTACAGATTACTCCCACTTCATGAGAGGTCTACTGGAACAAAGTAAAACAGTTAATTGACCTCATCTGAAAGCACATGCAACACTTTATTCACATCTGTTGTACCCCCTTTTAAGGAAATCTATTTTCTCTCCTTTCTATGGCCACCTCTTCCCCCAACCCCATTGTGGAAAAAAGAAAATTTCTTGTAACATATGCATAGTCAACAAAACAACAAAATTCCTTGATGGCTGTATACACACATGTGTGTACATATATATACACATATATACATATATCACACACATACATATGTATATACATATAATAGATACATATATACATACATGTATACATACATGTATACACACACATATGGTTCTTACAGCTTTCAAAGTTATTTAGTTTTCCACCATTGCTTTTATTGCAGAAATTGTTCTGGTTGTACTAATTTAATTCTTCGTCCGTTTATAAAAGGGCCTCACAATTGTTGATGTTACAATAAAGTTTTTGCTACTGCTAATCACTTCACTCTGCACCACTTCACCTATATATTTCCAGGTCTTCCTAAGTCCTCCTTTTAAATATGAATAAACTGATATGGAAGTTTATCATAGAAGAATAGATTTAAACCACATTCTTGAGTATAGAAATATGAGAAATGAGAGCAACTACTCTAGAAGCCTAACACTCTAAACGGCATAAATTGAATGAACAGAGACTAATTAACCAACATCTAGAATAGGTAATTCAGTTTATCAAGGCTGAGCCCCTGGTAAATTGAAAGAGGTAGAATTAACACAAATAAAATCTAGTGTCATTTTATACAAGAGGAAGGAAACTTATGAACCATTTAAGTAAGAATAGATGACGTTTATATGTTTTTAAGATTTTCAAAGGGCTTTATATACAGTATCTCAATTAAATCTCACAATGACTCTGAGAACCACAAAACAGGTGGGTTTTTTAAAATTTACCTTATCTTTATTGATGCCTTTTGTCTTAATATCAAATAAGTTTCTGAATATATTCCTTCCTCTTCTCTTCCCAGTGCAATATTATATGTACTAAAGACCTTAAAAGAAATAATGGGGCTTGGGGGGTGGGGTGGGAAAGCAATTCAGCAAAACTAACTTCTAGACCTAAGGTTTCTGATAGCATATACAACAGTCCAAATCCATTGACCCCCACCCCCCACATCTGTAATGGAAGCATAGAACATTTTCTCAACTCTTGTCTGGGGCCAATTTTGACTTATAATTATACAACATTCCATTATTTGTTTTGTTTTGTTGTTGTTGTTGTTCTTATCTATTACATTTTTATAACCATTGTGCACAATGTTTTCAGGGTTTCGGTTATTTCACTATCAGTTCATATCTATTTCCTCATGTTCTCTTAATTCTTCGTATTTATCACTTGTTAGGATGCCACTGTATTCATATAGTCAATTCGATGACGTGGATGACAGGCTTGAAGACAGGAGGACATAAGTTCAAATCCAGCCAAAGACACTTAATAGCTGCATGGTACTGAGCAAGTCACTTAACCTCTCTCAGTCTCAGTTTCTTCATCTGCAAAATAGGGATCTTAATAGTACCTAACTTCCAGTTGTAAGGATCAAATGAGATAAAAATTATAAAGCTCTTGGGGCAGCTAGGTGGTGCAGTGGATAAAGCACTGGCTCTGGATTCAGGAGTGCCTTAGTTCAAATCCAGCCTCAGACAGTTGACACTTACTGGCTGTGTGACCCTGAGCAAGTCACTTAATCCCGATTGCCCGCAAAAAAAAAAAATAAATAAATAATTATAAAGCTCTTAGCATACAACCCAGGATATAGTAAGCACTATAAAAATGTTAGCTATCATAATCATTAATAGTATTCATAATTTATTTAGCAGTTCCCTGGTCCATGTAGAGCAAGATATTTTCTAGTTCTTTGTTATCACACACACACACACACACACACACACACATAGAGATATTATTATTTTGATGTATGTGGAACTTTTCTTTCTATCTTTGACCTCTTTTGGGTAAAGACCTAGGCATGGGATCACTTCTTCAAAGGCCATGAATATTATAATCACTTTTTTTTAGCATAATTTCAAATTACTTTCCAGAATAGTTGGTCCAGCTCAGTTTCAGCACCCATTAAGACAGGTATTAGTATCCCCATTTTATAGATAAAGAATTTGATGTTCGGCAAGTTTAAATAATTTGCTTGTGACTGCATAACTAGTAAGTGTAGAAGGCAGGATTTGAACCCAGGTGATCAATTCAGGTCTTGCATAAGAAGGGAAAAACTTGTTAATTCCCTTTTAAAATGGCATATAGGAGGCATCTAGGTAGGACAGTAGATAAAGCACCAGCCCAGAATTCAGGAGAACCTGAGTTTAAATCCAGCCTCAGACACTTGACACTTACTAGCTGTGTGACCTTGGGCAAGTCACTTAACCCCCATTGCCCCACCCCTCCCAAAAGACATTTACATAATTGCTTAAAGTTTGTGAAATCCTTTAAATACTTATATCATTATCTCAGTATGAAACATTCATTTCTTATCTTTAAATACTTATATCACAGTCCATTGAGGTAGATATTATTGGAATTATTATCCTCATTTTCCAGATGAAGAAACTGAGACTGAGCACAGGGTCATATAACTAGTATGAAGAATGATTTGAATACAGGACTACCTGACACAAGTCAGACCACACCATCTTTCCTATCTGAGGAGATAATAGAGGCAGAGAAAGAAGTTTATGAAGGGTTTAGATGACCTTGTAGTTGGCAGATCCATAATGGAATAGTAAGGGGAACTAGGGAGACTTATAAAACCAACCCCAACTTTATGAGGTTAATACCAGAAAGGACAATTATGTTCTCTTAAAAAAATTCTTATCAGTTAGTAGGTTTCTTCTTTTTTTGTTGTTTTTTTTTCTTTTTCTTTTTTAATGTATGAGGTATTTTATTTTTTCCATTACATGTAAAGATAGTTCTCAACTTTTGTTTATACATGCTTTACAATTTCAGATTTTTCTCCCTCCCACCCCTAGTAGGTTTCTTCTGATTCTTACCTGGCCCTTGAACCCAAGTTTGATCCATCATTCCCTTAATTTTCTTCTATCAACAAACAATAGCAAACTCTCTCTCCCCCAGTTGGGTTCTCTCTCAGTATTTATTTTCTTATATTAAGATTGTAACATTTCATAGACTGAATTCAGTTAAATTCAACGAAAACATTTATTAAAATCATACTGTGTGTCTGGAGCTATGTTGGACTCTGGAAACAAAAGGACAAAAATCAAAACAGTCCTTGACCTCTAAGAGCTAATGGGCTATTAGGGGAAACACATGTATATGGAAAATTAAACATAAAATATGTACCAAGTAATTTCCAGTGGAAGGGCACAGGTCTGATGCAAAGGTCAGTAAATTAACAATAAAATATGGGTTATGGAAGGTATAATGGAAAGATGGGCTCTCTCCAAAGTTATCCATGATCTCATTGCCAATTTCTCAATCCTCATTCTTCTTGACCTCTCTACAACCTCTGATACTGTTGATCACTCTCTTCTTCTTGGTATTCTCTCTTTTCTTCTAGGTTTTTTGGGACAGCACATGCTCCTGGTTCTTCTCCTACTCATCAGACTGTTCCTTCTCTGCCACCTTTCCTTGGAGCTTCATCTAGCTCATGCCTTCTAACCATAGGAAACCCACAGGACTCTCTTCTCTTCCCCCTTTATACTATTTCACTCATTGATCCAATCAGAATCCATAGATTTAATTTTAATTTCTATGCTTCTGATTTTCAAATCTACCTCTTCCTTCCCTAACCTCTCTACTAACCTCCAATCTCCAATTATCCTTTAGACATCTCAAATAGAATGTCCAGTAGACATCTTAAACTCAACATGTTCAAATCAGAACTCATTATCTTTTCCCCTAAACTCTTCCTCTCTTTCCTTCCCTATTACTGTGGAGGGGAACACTATTCTTCTGGTCCCTAGGCTCACAACATAAGTGTCATCCTCAACTCCTCACTATCTTTCACACTCTATATTCAATTTGTTGCCAAGGCCTTTTGATTTCACCTTTGCAACATCTATTAAATGTGCCATTTTTTTCTATTCTCAAACTGCCACCACTCTAATGCTTTGTTTTGCTACATTCTATAGGACATCTTAGGGCAGCTAGGTGGCGTAGTGTATAGAGCACTGGGCTTGGAATAAGGAAGACTCTTCTTACTGAGTTCAAATCCAGTCTCCGACACTAACTAGCTGTGTGACCTTGGGCAAGTCACTTGACCCTGTTTGCCTGGGGTTCATTATCTGTAAAATGAGCTGGAAAAGGAAATTGCAAACCACTCCAGAATCTTTGACAGGAAAACTCCAAATGGACTCACAAAGAGTAGGATGTGACTGAAATGAGTGAACAAATAGGGCATCTCAGGTGATTATAACAAGAGGGATCCATAATTAGGTATCTATTTTTGTACAATATACAATGACATATAGCATCATTGGGCTTGGTAATGGTTTAATTTTGGTGGTTTTGCAATGGTTAAATTTATTTTACATTCTTAACACTATATAAATAAAGTGGAAACTCTCTCACTTGTTCAAAGTAATACATACAATTTTCTTCCTGGAAATAGTCTCTCAACAGCCAACACAAATGCCTAGGAATAATACCTTTAGGGAGGCAACAGAGGAGAGAATAGTTTTGGTTTTGGTACTCAGGGCAAATGTAAAGAAACACTTTATCTGTCTTCTCAAAATGAAATTGATCAGATGAAAATTCAGCAAAAAGGAAGCATCCTTGGCTAGTTTTCCTATTACTTAGAGTTCAGAAATTTAAAGAATGGAATTATTTTCTAAAACAGGCTTCTTGAATTTCTAGCTATATAAGGAAGTGACCATTGGCCAATACAGACACATTTGACATAAAAGGTGCCCCTCAAAGAGCCATTTTTTATCCCACATATTGCTATAATTCCTATTTCTTAAGAGTGGAGTGGATGAGAAGTGAATGGATGGATGGATGGATGGATGGATGGATGGATGGATGGATGGATGGATGGATGGATGGATAAAAAGAAGTATTTATTAAGTCCCCGTTGTGTAAAAAACACTATGTTAATGACTGCATATACATATTTTAAATAAAGACAATCCTTGCTCCCAAAGAGTTGATATTCTAACATGGAGAAAGAAACAAAACAAAAAAAGGGGGGGTAGTATTCAAAGTGGAGTGTTTTGGTCAATGAGTCACTTGGCTAATAGAGTAATAGCAGGATAGGTTGACACTCTTTCTAGTGGCATTGGATTTGATTATAGTTCCAGAACTCAAAACTTGATAATACAAGTCATTCCCCAACTGAGAAATGGTCAAAGGATATGAACAGGCAGTTTTCTGATGAAGAAATCAAAGCTATCTATTGCCATATGAAAAAAAATGCTCTAAATCACTATTGATTAGAGAAATGCAAATTAAAACAACTCTGAGGTACCACTTGACACCTATCAGATTGGTTAAAATGACAAAAAAAGGAAAATAATAAATGTTGAAGAAGCTGTGGAAAAATTGGAACACTAATGCATTGTTGGTAGAGCTGTGAATTGATGCAACCATTCTGGAACTATGCCCAAAGGGTTATAAAGCTATGCATACCCTTTGACCCAGCAATACCATTTTTGGGTCTTTTCCCCAAAGAGATCATAAAAAAGGGAAAAGGACCCACATGTACAAAAATATTTATAGCTGCTCTTTTTGTGGTGGCAAGGAATTGAAAATTGAGGGGATGCCTATCTATTGGGGAATGGCTGAACAAGTTATGGTATATAAATGTGATGGAATACTATTGTGCTGTGAGAAACAATGAGCAAGAGGATTTCAGAGAAAGCTGGGAGAACTTACATGAACTGATGCTGAATGAGATGAGCAGAACCAGGAGAACATTGTACACAGTATCAACAACATTGTGTGTTGATCAACTATGATAGACTTGACTCTTCTCAGCAATACAATGGTCCAAGATAGTTCCAAAGAACTCATGATAGAAAATGCTCTCCAGATCCAGAAAAAAAGAACTGTGGCATCTAGAGGCAGATTGAACCATACTATTTCTATTTTTTTCCCTTTTGATCTGATTCTTCTTTCACAGCATGACTAATGAAGAAATATGTTTAATGTTATTCTACATATATAACCTATATCAGATTGCTTGCTGTCTTGGGGAGGGGGGAGGGAAGAAAGGAAGAAAGAAAAATTTGAAACTAGAAATCTTATAAAAACAAATGTGGAAAACTATCTCTACATGTAACTGGAAAATAATAAAATACTTTTATGATAAAAAAGTAGATAAGGGGGTAGAGTTAAGAAAGGGTAATGTGGAGAATATGCAAGGAAATTGACAAGGAGATGAGTGAGTACTAAAGCAAGTTATGCCTGGGGCTAGTCTAGATGTCTAAATGGAATAGGCCACTTGAGATACTGAGTCATCAGTTATTGTTGTGGCTTTGCTTTTCGTTATTGTTTAAATGTTGCTCTTGTTTTGCCACTGTGCATCTAGCACAGTGTCTGGTACATAGTAAGTGCTAAATAAATCTTCTATTTATTTAACTATCTATCTACCTTTATCTATCCTTGAGCTCTGGTTATTCTTCCCCAAAGACTAGAAAATGGTATTTTTATCAAAGGGCTCTGAGGCACTGACTTGGTTATTATTATTATTATTATTATTATTTGGTGAGGTGATTTGGATTAAGTGACTTGCCTAGGGTTACACAGCTAGTAAGTATTAAGTGTCTGAGGCCAGATTTGAACTCAGGTCCTCCTGACTCCAGGGCCAGTGGTCTATCCACTGTGGCACCCAGCTGCCCCTGACTTGGTCATTATTAATGTGGTATTCTGTCCAGACATGGCAGGAAGGGCTGGATGACTCACTTCTACATAATTATATTGTATCGCAAGACCAAAGAACCATATTTTAAACCCATGCAAATTGACCATAGAAGAGAGAGCATTTAGAAAATCTCTCACTTTTGCCTTTCCTTTCTACTAAAGGAGCATAACAAATGAGACCAGATTTTCAGTAAATTGCATTCGTATATGAATATTTTGTTTATGAAGTCAGAAATTTACTTTATTTGAACCCATAGAAACATAGAGTTAGAAAAGAACTAAGACACTACCTATTCTATTTCTACCCCCTTTCCATTAAATAAGGAAGCTATGGCCCAGGAAGGCTGACTTGACCAAGTTCATACAGTTAGCCAAGGTCAAAGGTAGGATTTGAACTCAGGTTCTCTTTTCTTTAGACCTCTCTGTGTCCATATGAGTCTCCCCCCCCTTCTCCCTACCACACACATGCCACACACAAAACCAATCAATACATCAAATATAACATACTTTATACAATATTACATTCTCATGGGTGGGGGTAAAGAAAAAGGGAAAGGAACAAACATTTATTAAGTACCTACTATGGGCCAGGCACTGTGCTAAAAGCTTTACAAATATTATCTCATTTGAGATAATTGTCTACCTTTTCACAGAAGGGAGAGAAGAACATTTTTTCAACTCTTTACCATGGTCAAAATTGATCACTATAGTTTCACAAAGTTCAATTTACACTTTTTGTTCAAAAGCTTATATTATTATACATGACTTCTGTGTTTGTGTGTGTATTTATTTATTTTTATTTTTATTTTGAAGGGCAATGAGGATTAAGTGACTTGCCCAGGGTCACACAGCTAGCAAGTGTCAAGTGTCTGAGACCAGATTAGAACTCAGGTCCTCCTGAATCCAGGGCCAGTGCCTTACCTACTGTGCCACCTAGCTGCCCCCATGTGTGTGTGTGTATTTAAATCATTATGGCAGATGGAAGAAAATGACATGGACTTGTCCATGAACTTCTAGGGATAGTCTGTTTAACTACCTACAAAGTTAAGTAGACCCCAAAAAAATCTCCAAAGAAATCCTTTAAATGTATTCATTAAATAACATGCAATTGAGACTATTTGCTTCCTACTGCTTGTGAACTTTAATACTGGACTATGAATGGGAAAAAATGCCCCTCTGTGTTTTCATTAACCTTCACCTGAATCTATCGAGGTTTTCTAACCTTCAATCTTAAAACCATTCCTAGGACAAAATCCTCCCCCCTGACAGTAGCCTGGGATTTATTCCAATAAATGCTTACATCTCTTGGTCTTTGATTGATTTAAGGAAAAGGGTATCAGGGGTATCCGAGCTTGACTTTTACTGGTTCTCCCATTTGTAGTGGGGCTGCTTTATCATGAAGGTTAGACAGACTTAGGCTAATGTCATACACTCCCTTTGAGACACATACATGCAGGCTCTGCCGGGATCCCAGACTGTAGTGTAACATTTCTTTTAATTCAACTAACTCAACTCAATGGGCAGGTATTAGTTTAATTCAACAAAATTTATTAATCCTCTACTTTATCACTAGTGGATCATATGGTAAGACATGTATAATAATTTAAACATATTTCCACATTAATGATTTTGTGAAATAAGAAACAGAATAAAAGGGAAAAGCCACAAAATAAAGCTAAAATAGTGTGCTTCAATCTCCATTCAGATTCCATAGTATTTTTTTCTGGATGTGGAGAGCATTTTCCATCATGGGTCTTTTGGAATCATCTTGGATCATTGTATTTCTGAGAAGAGCCAAGTCTATCATAAGTGATCACTGCACAATATTGCTGTTACTATGTGCAATGTTCTCCCAGTTCGGCTCACATCACTCAGAATCCATTCATGTAAGTCTTTCCAGGTTTTTCTGAAATCTTCCTGCTCATCATTCATTATAGCAAAATATTATTCCATTACATTCATAAACCACAATTTGTTCATCCATTTCCCAATTGATGGACATTCCCTCAATGTCTAATTCTTTGCCACCACAAAAAAGAGCTACTATAAATATTTTTGTACATGTAGGTCCTTTTCCCTTTTGTATGATCTCTTTGGGATATAAACCTAGCAATTGTATTGCTGAATCAAAGGGTATGTACAATTTTATAGTGCTCTGGACATAGTGCCAAATTGCTCCCCAGAATGGTTGGATCAGTTCACAACTACGCCAATAATGCATTAGTATTCCAATTTTTCTCCAACATTTATCATTTTCATTTTTTGTCACATTAGACAATCTGATAGCTATGAGGTGGCATCTCAGAGTTGTTTATATTTTTCAGAGTTGTTTTCATTTGAATTCTTCTAATCAATAGTAATTTAGAGCATTTTATATGACAATAGATAATATTAATTTTTTCATCTGAAAATTGCCTATTCATATACTTTGACCACTTATCAATTGGGGAATGACTCGCATTCTTATAAAATTGGCTCGGTTCTTTATATATTTGATTTTTGTTTTTGTTTTTTAAAGTGAGGCAATTGGGGTTAAGTGACTTGCCCAGGGTCACACAGCTAGTAAGTATTAAGTGTCTGAGGCTGAATTTGAATTCAGGTACTCCTGACTCCAGGGCCGGTGCTCTATCCACTGCACCACCTAGCTGCCCCAGTTCTCTATATATTTGAGAAATGAGCCCTTTATCAAAAACACTGTCTGTAAAAACTGTTTCCCAGTTTTCTGCTTTCCTTCTAATCTTGTTTTCATTGGTTTTGTTTGTACAAAACCTTTTTGATTTAATGTAATCAAAATTATTCATTTTTCATTTCATAATGTACTTTATCTCTTAATAATCACAAATTCTTCACCTTTCCATAGAGCTGACAGGTAAACTATTCCTTTCTCTCCTAATTTACTTATGGTCTCACCTTTTATGTCTAAATCATGTACCCATTTTGACCTTATTTTGGTATACAGTGTGAAATGTTGGTCTATGTCATGAAGCATTTGTACACTTTTTATCTCATTTGATTTCTGTGGCTGTTTTGCTACATAGGTACTATTATCATCCCCATTTTACAGATGAGGAAACTGAGGCTGGTAGAGGTTAAATGACTTGCCCAGAGACACACAGCTAATATGTGGCTGGGGTAGGATTTGAACTCAGGTCTTCCTGACTCTAAGACCAGTTCTCTCTCTCTCTCTCTCTGTCTCTCTCTCTGTCTCTGTCTCTCTGTCTCTCTGTGTGTGTGTGTGTGTGTGTGTGTGTGTGTGTGTGTTTTGTGAGGCAGTTGGGGTTAAGTGACTCACCCAGGGTCACACAGCTAGTAAGTGTTAAGTGTCTGAGGCTGGATTTGAACTCAGGTCCTCCAGACTGGTGCTCTGTCCACTGTGCCACCTAGCTGCCCCAGAACAGTACTCTCTTGATAATGCCACCTACTTTATTTTTTTAAAAAAGTCATGAAAACCATCTACACACTGTCATTGAGCTCTAGATGGAGATGTGGACAGCCCTCTTGCCCATGAATTTTCATTCTTTGCTCTTCCATTCTATTTTCCTCTTTGTCTATGGTATCTGACTGTGCCTGTTTCAGAATCTCACTTAGTTTGACCTAAATTATGTTAAGTTTCTGCTCAGCCTACTCCCAGATTCAGCCCAGATTTTATTCAATGCTCACAAGTACAGCTCCACAATTACTATAAAGGCCCGACCAAGCCTAGCTTCTGCTGGGGAATCTGGTTATTAACACTTTACCTCCAGGTAACACATCTGTGGGATTCCAATAGGTCAAGTGCTAGTCCACAGAGAGAGGAAGTCACAGGGATTCTAGTCAAGTCATTACTTAACTTGATGGGCAACCCTGAATGTATTATTTATATTTAACCTCATAGGCAGCAAGATGATACAGCTGATAAAGATCTGAACCTTAGAATCAGGAAGACCTGAGTTCACATCAGGCCTGGGATACTTACTTGCTCTCTAATCTTGAGTAAATCACTTAGCCTATGTTTGTTTTAGCTTCCTCAACCGCAAAATGGGGATAATAATAGTACCCACCTCACAAGACTATCATATCAAGGGAGATTGTTCTCCATGCCTGGAATGCAATCCCTCCTCACTGCTGACACATTGAAGTTGCATTTCAATCAAGTCCTTCTACATGAAACACTTCTACATGATCTCTTCAACTACTAGTGCCCCACCCCCCCCAAACTATCTTGTATTTAATTACTTTGTATTTATATTCATCTTACATTTTACTGTGTACATAGAGTATGATATAATTGTTTCCTGAAAGAATATAAATTCCTTTCAAATCAAGATTGTTTCATTCTTTGTATTTGTATTTCCATTGCCTAGCATAATGTCTGGCACATAGCAAATGTTTAATAAATACATGTTGATGGATTGATTCCAGGCATGAGGGAAAGGCGAGGAGAAAGCATAGGCTAGAGATGGGAATGGTGTACGTGGAGACCAGCAAGTAGTCGAGTTTGTCTGAAATACAGAGTACATGAAGGGGAGTAAGTATAGTAAACCTGAAAATGTAGACTGAGACCAAATTGCAAAGGGTTTTGAATGTCAAACTCAGGCTGTATGTTTTATTGTTGAAGCACTAAGTAGGCACTAGAATATTTGTGTTTATTTGTTTTAGGAAAGAAATGACATGGCCATACATGTGATTTAGGTATCATCTTGGCAGTTGGGTAGAAGTTGGATTGGAAAGGGGAAAGACCTGAAGCAAGAATAACTGGGAGACTATTGGAATAGGAAGGTTTGAAAGAGAAACTCTGAAGGTCTCCCATTTCCAGATCAATTATTTTGTGAAGATGAACTAGGCCATCTTTTGTCTCAATTCTTATGTAGACCTTAATTGATGAATGGGCATTGCCTCAGATAAACTGAGACCTGTGAAAGATGTTACCTTAAAAAGGTCAAGGTCCCCCACTGCATCCTGGTCATTGTTTTCATTTTTGTCTTGCCACTGGTCTCTGAAGACTCTAGGAGAGAGATTGAAGCTTATGATTTTACTCAGATCTGCCTCACTTAAATCCAATTCATGGTCAAGTCAAGAAATCACCCTTCCAATGACATTGACCCTCTTTGAGAATGAGGATTGTCAACAACAACAACAGCAACAGCAACAATAACAACAGCAGCAAGGCTTAGGGGAAATGTTGAGTTTGTGATACAGGAAGGCTAATAGGAAAAGTCTAACAGGCAACAGATGATGTAGGACTGAAGTTCAGGGGAAAATCCCTTGGATGGATATAGATCTATAAACAAACTACATTGAAATTATAAATAACCCCAAAGGAGGGGACAGTTAGGGGGTGCAGTGGATAGAGCACTGGCCCTGGATTCAGGAGAACCTGAGGTCAAATCTAGCCTCAAACATTTGACACTTGCTAGCTGTGTGATCCTGGGCAAGTCACTTAACCCTCACTGTCCCACAAAATAAATAGATAGATAGATAGATAGATAGATAGATAGATAGATAGATAGGTAGGTAGATAGATGATAGATAGAAAAATGAATGAATAAATGAATGAATGAATAAGAATGAATAAATAAATTGATAGATGATAGATAGATAGATAGATAGATAGATAGATAGATAGATAGATAGATAGATAGATAGATAGATAGATAAAATAAAATAACCCCAAAGGAGCTGTTGGGGACACCAAAATATGAAAGAAATAGTAAAACTCAAGGGAGCAAAGTCCAGGATGGAGCTTTGAGATACATCTATAGTGATATGGAAGAAAAAGATACTGAAAAGGAGTGATGAGTCAGGTAGGAAAAGAATGAGGTTAGAGGAGGATCATGAAAACCCAGACAGAAGAGAATATCTAGGAAAAGACGAGGAGAAGGAATATCAGCAGTATAAAATGCTACAGAAAGATCATGAAGGATGAGGACTGAGAAAAAGAAGGTCCAATTTATCAATTAAAAGCTCATTGGTAGGGGGCATCTAGGTGGTGCAGTGGATAAAGCACTGGCCCTGGATTCAGGAGGACCTGAGTTCAAATCTGGCCTCAGACACTAGGCACTTATTAGCTGTGTGACCCTGGGCAAGTCACTTAACCCCCATTGCCCCACCAAAAAAAAAAATCATTGGTAACTGTGGAAGGAGCAGTTTCAGTCGAGTGATGAGATTGGAAGCCAGATTTCAGTTAAGAAGATGAGGGGGAGAAAAAGTAGAGGCACTGAATGCTGGCTGAGTGTGGCTGTGAAAGGAGGAGATATAGAGAATGATTTCTTGAGTTGATGTTAGAGTCAAATGAGAATTTTTTCCCCAAGGACTAAGGAATCCTGGGGATGTTTATCAGCAGAGGAGAAGGAGGAGTTCACCTGTAGGTAGCACTTCAGATACATGAAGTGTTCTCACAAAATACCAAAGTAGGTAGTGTGAACGTCATTCTACTTTACAGATAAGATGTCTAAAATGTCGGATGTCTTAAGTAATTCATCTAAGGTCACACAGTTACTATTTGTCTGAGTGGCACTCAGGCCCTCCTGATTTCAAGTGCAGTTGATATTTCCATTATGCCACACTGTCAAAATGAGTGAGTTGGACTCGATGACCTTTGAGGTTGCTTTCAACTGGCACTCTGTAAGTTTATGATTTATTATTATCCTGATATCACTGTTCTGGGGGAAGGAAAGAAGCATTTATTAAGTGCCTACTGTGTGACAGGCACTTTACAAATATTTCATTTTCTCTTTACAAAATCTCTGAGAGGTAGATACTATTATTATCCCTGTTTTATAGTTGAGGAAACTGAGGCAGAAAAAGGTTAAGTGACTTTCCCAGGGTCATTTAGCTAGGATTTGATGCTAGATTTGAAATCAGATCTTCCTGAGTCTAGGTCCATATCTCTATCCATTGTGTCCTCTAGCTGCTCTGCAGATAAGTTACTATAGAGCTTTAGTTTAAATTATTTGAATCAAATAGGATCCTTTGCTGACACCCCTAACGTGGTCAAGATGCTATTTCCCATTCTTATCTCAAAACCCAGGAATCCAAAATTAAAAACCCTATTAAATTTTAAATTTTCTCCTGACCAAATCTAACATTGGCCTATAAAGGATATATCCCCTTGGAAGGGAATGGACTGATATTTGTTTTAGCCTTGGTCAGTGACCTGGGTGTCAGTTCTGCTATCAGACATTGGATTCTGTATCTAGTTAATAGTTCTTTTTTTTAAAAAAAGTAAAATTTATATTTTCCCTTCTATCTCCCTCACTGTGACAAGCCCTACATGTTTTCTTTGGTTAGCTGGTGGTGCTATTAATTAATTCATTATCCAAGTCTATCAGATAGGCATTGATATTAATCTTACCCTGTTCTCTTAAGGCCCTTCTTCCACAAGTTCCAATAAAATTGGTCAGGAAAAGAAAGGAAATGGATAAGTTCCACAGAACATTCCCTAAATGATCACTCCCAAATCGAAGGTGTTTTTCAACGATGGTACTGAAATGAATGATATAGGCATTATCTTCCCTATTTAGAGCCAGTGATGTATTTGTTGTTATACTTTGGAGCACTGATGTGTGACTGTAGTAGCATTTGAGAGGGAGGATTGGAAACAAGGAATGAATGAGCAGGCTGCCTGTGTGATTCAGGAGGGCAAAGCTAGAGCCAAGCTGGTAGGGAGATCAGAAGCAAGAATAACGAGCCCTGTCCCATAAACTCTTTGGGGAGATGAAAGTTTCAGAACACTAACATGTGACTTAAATACCCTCTCCTTTTTCTCCCCTGTGGGGATGGTTTCTTTGGCATCTTCCATTTTTCTAGCCAAGGTAAAAGACTTGGTCGTTTGCCCTTTCATTCGTTCCTTAAAGATTTTCATTACTGAAGTAATTTATTATAGGCAGATCATGACCATATTAAGCCAGTATAATCACATTGAAGAAGTGGGCCTGGGGCTGGGATTTCAGACTTCTAGGGTTACAGCAAAAGGCTCAGCATGCAGACTAGACCCATAATGGTCATGCTTAGAAGCCAGGTTGGTGGTTTTTCACACAAATGGCTTTATAGGATTACCCAAAATATTTAACTGGTGCATAAACCATTCAAGACTGGAGTCTTCTGGGATTCTACTTTCCTTTTAGGAAATTAAACCAAGGTATCTTTTCAAAATCCTCTATATGGAGAAAATAGTCTGACTACCCTCCAGACTGACACAGGCAGAGGGAACCCTGTATTTGAAGTCAGAGAATCTGAGGATTATGGATATTGAGCTGAAAAAAAAAAGCCTTATAAGTCATGGAGTCCAAACTGCAGATGAGTAAACTGAGGACCAAAAACACAGGTCAAATATCAGGAATACAAACCCAAGAAAGCAAGATAATCCCTAGCCTCAAGGAGTTCAGAGCCTAAATAACTTACCCAAAGTCATACAAGGTCATTTAAGCATTATGGGGCAGAATAGGGCTTTATAGATAGATCCTCTTGACTCCAAATCCAATGCTACTTCCAATGTACATGAATGAATTAATAAGCATCTAAGTACTTCCCATGTGTCAAGCACTGCTAGGAGTTAGGGATACAAAAAGCAAAAGCAAAATAGTTTCTGCTCTCAAGGAGTTCAAACTAATAGTGGGAATCAACATATTAAGATGACAAGGTCCAGAAGTCCTCAGAGTCCTTGGGTTCTATCAGTAGGTAAGATGATAGTGACAAGGGTATGGAAGACATAGAGGCAGTGCAAATGGCAAGGCCCAGTGGTCCTCCTCTTCACAAAAATGAATACAACTGGTTGCTATCAACTCATCTAAGCCATGTGAACAGTGAAACAGCTTGGATAGATTTTCCACTGCCATGATGCATAGATGAGATAAAGGAATAGCAAGTGGGTAGGGTGCTTCAGAAATGGCAATTTTTCACACCACCTGGACAACCCACTAGGGTTTATCCTTCCTTTCCTTAATCTGTCCTCTAGCCTAGGGCTGCCCAGAATCCATTCTGAATGGGGAGAAGGAAGACTCACCCTCTTTGAGGATGCTATTCCTCCCTCATTGTTTCAATCACAAAGGCTCCAAGGGGAAACTAGAGATGCATATGAATTCAAGGTTAGGCAGGGAGCCCCACCTCTATCTAAATGGTTGATTTCCCTGAGATCTCAGAGCAATTGTGACTGAATTCATAACTTTTTCTCTAAAATAAATTCCCCACAGCCAAACAGAGTGAAACCATGTAAAACTTAGGGGCCAACATATCATCTCTCTAACTCTTAAAATTAGCTAATTGTTATAACGGGGTATTACATCCTTACCCTTTCATTATTAAGGATCTATCAATTGTTGCTAGCCATGGTACTGTGGGGAGGAAGAAATGACAGATGGCAAAATGCCACAGTATATCCTAGGTCAGCTATGGGAGAGCAAAAGAGATGAACATGTGTTTGTCATAAGGGTTTAGAATTCAGAAGTGTGAACCTGTGAAGAAATATCATGACAAAAATAGTCAGGGTCTTTCTTACATGATAATAAAATAGATGGCCACTTTTGTGTTATATTTATGGCATGAGGGTAGAGATAGAGAAAGTACCTCTTCATACTGTCCTACTGAATTGCTAAAATGACTGAACTTCCTCCATTAGATATTATTTTTGGTAGATTCTACTTGAGGCATCCTCTTTCCCAATGTAGTCATCCAGAGAGGGCTAATATAGGTTATGCTCAATTAGCTAATGTCACCTCAACCAGCTTAGATTATATCACTAATAGCTGCTGATTCAGACATAGAAAGAGAAATAATGTGTCCCTTGGAAAGGTACTTCATGTTTGTGGGTTATTTCATCATCTCTAAAAGAAATTGATGTTCATTGGAGTGGTGGTGGTACTGGTGGTTTGGCTGTTGGTTGGCTGTTTCAGTTGTGTCAGGGCTGAAGTTAGGGAGACTCATCTTCCTGAGTTCAAATATGGCCTCAGGCACTTACTGGTTCTTGAGTGAGTAATGCTGGGCAAGTCCCTTAACTCTGTTTGCCTCAGTTTCCTCATTTGTAAAATGAGCTGGAGAGGGAAATAGCAAACCACTCCAGTATCTTTGGCAAGAAAACCCCAAATGGGGTCACGAAGAGTTGGACACAAATGGAAAATGACTGAACAACAAGAACCTTTAATAAATCCAGATAGAAAAACTCAGTTTGCCTTTCCAGTAGAACACCAATTCCTACCTATGGAGAATGGCACACCCTAGATGTCTATTTCACATCATTTTAAATCATCTCTCAAACTTCCACTTAACAACTTAGCAATAACAACTTCAATTTATATGTTGACCAATGATGTCAAGGCATTTCAAGGTACTTTGCTTTGGGGGGGAGGGGGGAGGGGGGAGAAAGAGAGGTACAATCATTTAATAGCTCAGTGTGTTATGACAGGCTAATAATGGAAAGCAGAATAAGAAAGTTCAAAAGCCTTGAGTTTTGATCTAAAGGTGTGGAAGCAGTCATGTTTCTAATAGACCTGGGCTCCAAGGCAAGAAAGTCCATAGAGGAGATACCAAGTGACTCTCCATCATAGTCAAACGCCTATTTTTCCCTTTTTTTTCTGGGGTGAATGGGGAAATACTAAAAATCACAGAGAAGTATAAATTAAAGGTAATATCAACTTATTTGTAATCAGAAGAACCAGCCTTGAATCCTGGCTCTGCCATTTAGTATTAATATAATATTGAGGGGAGCAGCTAGGTGGAGCTGTGGATAAAGCATTGGCCCTGGATTCAGGAGGACCTGATTTCAAATCTGGCCTCAGACACTTGACACTTACTAGCTGTGTGACCCTGGCCAAGTCACTTAACCATCATTGCCCCACCAAAATATATACATATATATATATATATAATATTGAAAAAGTCATTTAATCGCTTTTGGCCTCAGTTTCCTCACTTATAAAGTGAAGGGGTTGGAATCAATGACCTCTAAGGCACTTTCAAGCTATAAATCTGTGATATTACAATAATATTCATTATTCATAACAAAAATAAATCACATTAACAAGGGTGACAAAGTGGCCATTATAGGTTGCTCTCATTTGAGACAAATGGGGAAAGGGGTTATGAAGCTTATATCAAAGGACCTGGGTTCAAGTCACTTACCTGTGTGATCTTGGGGCAAATGATTTTACTCTTCTGGCTTCAGTTTCTTCATCTATCAAATAAGAGTTGGACTGGATAATTGCTAAGGTACAATTTCAAGAAAATCTTTGTTACAGCATCATCGCAGGATGCCCCTAATAGGTCCTCTGTTTCTATCAATCAACAAGCATTAATTAAGAGCATACACTGTTCCAGACACTCAACTAAGTAAAGTGGATACAAAGAAAAAAGAAAAAAAAAAGTTTAAAGGTGTCTGCATTCATAGAGCTCATAATAGAAGACGTATGTAAGTAAAGGAGATGATATTAGAAGGTCTAGTCATTTTGGAGATTGGGAAAGGCCTTCTGTAGATGGTAGCACTTGAGCTGAGGCTAGAAGGAAGCCACAGATTCTAAGAGGTAGAGCTGGGGAGAGAGAACATTCAAGACATCAGAGACAGTCAATACAATACAGAGGATGCCTTGTTATGTATGAGTAATAGCAATTAATCCACTGAAGTACAAATTGCATGGCAGGGAGTAATGTGTAAGAAAACTAAAAAGACAAGAAGGGAGGGGGCAACTAGGTGGAGCAGTGGGTAAAGCTCCAGCCCTGCATTCAGGAGGACCTGAGTTCAAATGCGGCCTCAGACACTTGACACTTACTAGCTGTGTGACCCTGGGCAAGTCACTTAACCCTCATTGCTCGGCAAAAAAAAAAAAAAGACAAGAAGGGAAAATTTCAATTGCGAGGCCAATGTATATTTGATGTTAGAAGTAATAGGGAGCTATTGCAGTTTCCTGAGTTGTTAGGGAATATAATCAAAACTACATTTTATGAAAACCACTTTGGTAGTTGTGTGGAGGATGGATTAGAGAGGGGAACAACTTGAGTCAGAAAGGCTATCACAATAGTTCAGGCAAAAGGTGATGTGGGCCCAAACAAGAGTGGTGGTTGTAGAGGTGTATATGGTAAATATTGAGCAAGTAGAAATGATATTTGACAATTCATTGTGCGTGTTGAGTAAGTAAGATAGAAGATTTAGGAACAACAAGGTAGCAAATCTGGTTGAGTAGTTGATGCCTTCAATAGCAATAAGACAGGCAGTTCAGAAGCAGGGAGATCAATTAGCCAACTATTGTAACAGGGAGTTTTGGAATGAGGAGTAGATTTAGGGAAAGGAGAATGAATTCTATTTTGAACATGCTGAGTTTGAGATGCCTACTGGTCATTCAGTTTTCAAACTGAATTTTCCAATAGACATTTGAGAACATTAGATTGAAACTCTGAAGAGAAAGTAGGGCTGTATATGTAGAAGTAGGAATCATCAGCATCAAAATAATAATTGAACTCTAATGAGATTGCCATGTGAGAGAAGATTGAAAAAAAGGCTCAGGGCTGGAACTTGAGGGATACTCCCATTTAGCAAGTGTGACATGAATAAAGATCCAGTAAAGGAGCCAAAGGAGTGGTCAAACAGGTAAGGGAAAGGAGAGGCATGAAAATTTAGAGAAGTAACAATATTTAGTCTAAGAAAGTAATCTTCAGTGTCAAATACTGCAGAAAGGCCAAAAAAGGATCAGAATTGAGAAAAAGACATTGGAATTGGCAATTCAAACATCACTGGTAACTTAGTAGAGAACAGTTTCATTTCAGTCATGAAAATAGAAAACAGATTGCAGAAAGTTTAGAAGAGAGGAAGAAAAGAGGCAGTGGACACACTTGGATTTAGATGATTTTTCAGAGCATAGCTGAGAAAGCCAGAGACTTTGAGTGCTAAATTCAAACCTGACCTCTGGCACTTTCTATTGATGTGAGATTAGGCAAATCACTGAGATAAGTCTTAGTTTTCTCACCTATAAAGCAGGAATAATTATAACTAGAAAACCTACTTTCACTAGAGACTTGGCTCTTAAATCAGAGGACATGTTACTTCTTCTTACAGGGAGACCTTGGGCAAATCGTTTCACCTCCTGGGATTCAGTGTCTTCATAATGTAAAATAAGGGCACTGGACTAGGTGCCCTATGAGGTACCTTTCAGAAATCTATCTATGATCCTATTACCCATTCTAATGACTCATCATAATATAGAAGTAAGCTTGGGTTCGCAAATATTATGTCACTTAAATTAAAGCTCTTGTAGAATCCACCAAGCCAATTAGTAAGTATCTGGGCCCTGTAATGGGCTATATACATAAAATGGTCAAAGGTGATTGATATTTAAGTTTCCCTGGGTCATTGAGAAAGCAGCATGACATAGGGGGGAAAGCACTGGATTTGAAATGAAAAGACTTGAGTTAGAATCCCAGCACTGACACTCACTCTCTAACTTCCTTACCTACTAAGGTCTTGCCTCTAAAGTGAGAGTGTTGGACTAAATGACCTTTCAGCTCTAAATCTATGGTCCTATGATACCAAGTTCTAGAGAAGTTGTAATCTGCATTAGTGGAGGACATTCTCACACTAACAGAAGAATTCTTTATTTCACAGGGCCTTTATGAAGATCAAATTGGATATTTTGTGAACTTTGTAATATTATGTAAATATGAAATACTGCCTCTTTCTTATGAGGGCATTTTGTTTCCTGAAAGGGAGAGAAAGGAGCTATGTTGTAAAACATAGAGAAAACAGCTTGAAGAGAAACCATTTTGAATGAACCTGAGTGAAACCTCCTCAGAATTAAAAGAGCTCATTGATTATAAAAAGGCTGTAATGCATTGTTTTCCAAAAGCTAATTTACATAAGACTTTTTTAGTACTTAGAAGTTTATTTGGGGGAAATTCTGAATCAAATAACTGAGAACTATAAGATATTGCATATTAGCTATGTGTGTCATATAGTACAAAATGTAGATTTTTTAGTTTCTCAACCTTGACATCACCATATGTGATAAAGCCATGATTTGAGGTATTAGAAGTCAGATCAAGGGGCAGGTAGGTGGCACAGTGGATAGAGCACTGGCCCTGGAGTCAGGAGTACCTGGGTTCAAATCTGGCCTCAGACACTTAACACTTACTAGCTGTGTGACCCTGGGCAAGTCACTTAACCCCAATTGCCTCATAAAAAACAAAACAAAAAAAGAAGTCAGATCAAAAGCCGGAGAACACAAGAGATTACAGGAGAAGCCCATGAAGTCAGTATGCAAAAGTTAATAGAGTGGGGGCAGCTAGGTGGCACAGTGGATAAAGCACTGGTCTTGGATTCAGGAGACCCTGAGTTCAAATCCAGCCTCAGACACTTGACACTTGCTAGCTGTGTGACCCTGGGGTTTTTGCCCCACCAAAAAAACCAAACCAAAACAAACAAAACAAAAAAGGCAATACAGTTAAGAAGCTGACAGAAAATGAACACAGCTAAGACCTGCTAACTAGTAATAGAAAGGTTGTACAAGTGATGTGAGGAATTGCTCATATGGGAGAAAACTTTGCTGCTGGGAGCTGACCAGAGAAATCCTATGCTACCTGAGAAAAAGGCTATCTTGCTCTCTAGCATCACCTATAGTTTGAGCAAGGGGAAGGTTTGTCTACTTTGTCCTTTACTGTGATCCTGTGGCTTGAGAGGGTGAAACCTCTCTAAGCCCATAGAGAGCTATTTGAGAAACTTTACAAATCCCAAGCTTAAAGGGAACTGCTTTTTACTAGACAAATGTAATTTTGCTTCAATGCCTAGTCAGACCTTGAAAGCTCTTTAGATACTTGTCTTAATCCTATTGTTAATTCAAAACAAAACAAAACAACATTATTTTTGCAGCCTAATAGTATCAGAGAAACAGTTTCATCCAACAAGAGTAGAAGCCCCAAAGGAAGAGAGAGATGCCTCCAACTTTGTGACATAGAGTCTAGGTGGTGCCCTGGCAGACGTCCAGGTCTTAAGGCTAGAATCTTAGGTTGGGCTTCCCTACTCAAGTGCCTTAGTGTTAGGCTCCTATTCCCACTCTCCTTCATATACACAGTGTACATTGGTAGGAAAGGTTTATATCTAGTAATAAAAGTTATGTTTTGTTTTCATTATTCATGCTTTTGCCTTTTACTTAGTAAATGTTATGTTACTACTCTTTGTTTTTTTTGTTTAGTAAATGTTTCATGTTTAGAGTTAATGATGTTGGTATTGATTTGTGTAAATGATAACATTAGTGGGGGCACATGAGTATGGATGTATATTTCCACCCCAAAACCCCTATTCTAAACTTATTCTAAGACTCTTAGAGGCAGATATAGCAGCACACTTACTTCCAGAATGTCAGGGAGCAGGGGGAGTCAAGCCAGCCCAAACCTGGCACAAAAGAGAACTTGTATATAATATTACTTCTTCCACCACTGCTGGGATATATCTCACAATCTCTCTAGGTCTTTTGCCATCTGTGAAATAAAGAGGATGGACCAGATGCCCTTAAATTCCCTTCTAACTCTTAATATGTTCCAAGACAGCTAGGTCAGCCTGAGTTACATAGAATACTTTACTTAATTCAGTGATCAGAAGAGGCTTGAGAAAAACATGGACTAGTGACCAACTAAGGAATTCAGGACAGGAAGAATCTTAACCACAGAAACAGTAATTCTAAACAACATACCCTAGATGCAACACCGAGGTTATATCCCTGGTGGCAGCAACTTAAACTATCACAGAGGAGACTTTTGTCTTCCCTCTGTCCCAGGTGAGTAAGGGCTTTAAATATCCCAGTCTAAATTGAGGTTGTTGCCTTTCTGATATCTTAATGGAACATCCTTTTGAGGTTGATGTAATATTTATCAGGCTTTTTGTCTGCTCAAGAACCAAAGCCCAGTGCTTCTCCCTCCCACAGTTATGATTGTTTACTCCAAATTCCAAAATTGCTGGTGTGGACCAGTGCACTTCAAAAATTGCCCATGATGCTACCAGGCCTCACTCAACCCTATCAGCACAGGCAGTCACCTTTGGCCAGTGTTAAAGAGTTAACCAAGCAAGCTCTTGGTGCCCTTGGGATGGTTTCATCAATAATACACAGAAATAGGCAAAGTGGTATAAACAGATGTTTACAGCCTCAGTAATTCTATACGAGGGTGTTGGGAAGGTTTCCAAAAGATTGTTCTTCCCCAAATAACAAGCTATGGTTTTGGGGTTTTTTTGTTTGTTTTGTTTTGTATATCAATGTGTATGCATGTTTGAGGGGGTGTCATTTTGGGGGGAGCAGTTGGTGTTTTTCCCCATCAGATATTCTTTAGAAAAAACTACTCAACTATGCTGAGGGTTCATTTATGCCCAGGGCCAGCCCCAGGCAAAAAAAAAATGTGAAGAAAATGCAGGGGATGACCTTGTTTTGTGTCCTTTTTCCCTACCTTTCCATACCCCTTCAAACTCTCCATGTTCTTTCATTCTCCTCCTTTCCATTAAAACCTACTCTCAGGGGACCCAAGATGTAGAGTAAAAGCAGGAATTTGCCTGAGCTTTCCCAAATTCCTTCCCTAACAACTTTAAAATAACACCTCAAAATGAATTCTGGAGTGGCAAAACCAACAAAAGGACAAGGTAAAACAACTTGGAAAGTTGTTATAAAGGTCTGTCTCACTAGGATGAAAGTAGACCACAGTTCAGTGCAGTCTGAGCCCTGACAAACTAGCGGCAAGCCTAGAGGGGGTGGTGATGAATGAATCAACACCAGTGACTTCCAGAGCTCTCAGCTCATAATGGTAGGGTGTCAGACAACTGGTTAGAGGGAGATTACACGGGTCCTTTTTCTGACATTGGTTGTTGCAGGACCCTGTTGCATTGCCCATATATGGTTCTGGATTGTTGATGTTGTTGTTTGCCCTTCATCCTCAAAGAGGACCATGACATTGCAGTGATGTCATGGCTTATACTGAACAGGCAGTTTTCAAATGAAGTAATCAAAGCTATCTAAAGTCATATAAAATGCTCTAAATCACTATTGATTATAGAAATACAAATTAAAACAACTCTGAGATACCACCTCAAACCTATCAGATTGGTAACATGAAAGAAAAGGAAAAAAACAGATATTGGAGAGGATGTTGAAAAAATTGGGACACTAAAGCACTGTTGGTGGAGTTATGGACTGATTCAACCATTCTGGAGAGCAATTTAGAACTACACTTAAAGGGCCATAAAATTGTGCATACCCTCCCACCCAGCAATACCTCTACTAGGTATCTATCCCAAAGAAATATTTAAAAAGTCAAAAGACTTATATGTACAAAAATATTTACAACAGTGCTTTTGTTAGTGGCAAAGAATTAGAAATTCAGAAGATGCCCATTAATTGGAGAATGACTTAACAAGTTGTGTTATATGATTGTAGTGGAATACTATTATTGTGCTATAAGAAATGACAGCAAGATGCTTTCAGAAAGACCTGAAAAGACTTACATAAACTGATGCAAAGTGAAGTGAGCAGAACCAGAAGAACAGTCTACACAGTAACAGCAATTTCATATGATGATCAACTTAATGACTTAGCTATTTTCAACATTATAATAATTCAAGATAATTATGAAGGACTTGTGATGAAAAGTGCTATCCAACTCCAGAGAAAGAACTGATAGAGCCTGAATGAAGACTGAAGCATATTTTTTAACTTTCTTTTTCTTTATTTTATTTGGTCTATGTTTTCTTATACAACATAAGTAGTATGGAAATATGTTTTGCATGATTGCACATGCATAACCAATATCAAATTGATGACGGTGGAGGGGATTAAGAGAGGAAGAAAAATTGAAATTCAATAATTTAAAAACAGAAGGTTAAAAATTGTTTTATATGTAATTGAAAAATATTTTTAAAAAACTATTCTCTGGGTCCTTTATTCACACTTTGGCATAAAGGATTAAAAAACATAGGAAATTACTCTTCCCAGAGGTAATTGTGTTTCAAAGAATACAACAGATGTAGTTTAAAATGATAAAGCTCTAGCAGTAAAGTTCCAAGCATCATTCAGCAAATGGAGGAGGATCAGATGTATGATAAGGTATCTTCCTCATTATGTCTATCACAGAAATGAAAAACCAGTATCTTAATTCCACAAGGGAAGAGGCAAAAGAAAGACATAATGGGAGATATTTGGGTGTGTTTGGAGTCAAGAGACAAAGCCAAGAGACTAGAACTCATGATGGATTTGGAAGTGACTTTCAGCATTTCAATATAGCAATCAGGAAAAAAAATCAGGAAGTAAAAGAAAAGAAAATCTCATTCAAAATACTTACAACATACTTAAAATAATTGTAACAAAACACACTTGAGACATAGAAATGAAAATTAAAATACACTTAAAGAAATTTTAAAATAACATATAATTGGAAAGATATTATTTGCTCATGTTTTGGCTTTGCCAATATTTTTTAAAATGATATTATCTAATTTAATTTATAAAGTTGAGACTATATAAATCAAACTACCAAAGGAGTGCTTCTAGAGATAATCAAATAATGACATTAATTTAGAGGAATAAAAAGTCTAGAATCATAAAGGAAATCATGGGGGAGAATAAGCAAAAATGGAAATGTAGATCAGTAGAATAGACTAAGTAAACTTAAGAAACAATAAAACTCAGTAATCTGTATAGGTATTTGATAAACCTAGTATAAACTATTTGAAGAAATAACTTTTGACAAGAATTTCTGGGGAAAATGTAACACAAACATAGTTGTATGGAAACTGGGGTTAGCCCAGTTTCCAATACCACAATGAGCTCAAAATGGATATGTGACATGAATAGTACTTTCTTAAGAAAATTTGAAGAGACAAGCAACTTTTATAGCTATGACTAGGGGAATTCTTAATCAAACAAAGAATTAAGGTGGTCATAGAAGATGAAATACATTATTTCAGTCTCATTGTAAACTTTTCAATAAAACAAAATCAATGCAGCTAGCATTATAAAGGAGATCATTGACTGAGGAAAAACATTCCATGCATATAATCATCTTATATCCAAGACATATAGGAAACTAATATAAATTTATAAGATCAAGAACAATTTCTCCAATAGATAAGTAATACAAAGGATTTAAACAAGCAGTTCTCAAAAGAATAAATATAAACCTTTATAGCTATATGATTATTCCATCTCATAAATTAGAAGAGAAATGCGTATCAAAACAGCTCTTAGGTCTTGTTCCCAGAAAATTGGCAAAGATAACAAAAGACGGCAATGTTGGAGTGAGGCACATAAACCCTGTTATTGGATCTATCAATTGATCTAACATTCTAGAAAACAGTTTGGAATTATTCCAGAAAAGTGACTATAATGTTTGCTGAAAGATACAGGTCTCATTTTCATTTCCAAAATAAACAAGGAACTGATTAAAATTTACAAAAACAAGAGCCATTCCCCAAGAGACTGTCAAAGAATATGAACAGGGGCAGCTAGGTGGCACTGTGGATAGAGCAGTGGCCCTGGATTCAGGAGAACCTGAGTTCAAATATGGCCTCAGACACTTAACACTTACTAGCTGTGTGACCCTGGGCAAGTCACTTAACTCCAACTGCCTCACTAGAAAGAAAGAAAGAAAGAAAGAAAGAAAGAAAGAAAGAAAGAAAGAAAGAAAGAAAGAAAGAAAGAAAGAAAGAAAGAAAGAAAGAAAGAAGGAAAGAAAGAAAGAAAGAATATGAACAGGCAGTTTTCAAAGGATAATATCTAAACTATCAAAAACCAAATGAAAGCATGCTCCAAATCACTAATAATTAGAAAAATGCAAATTAAGAAGCTCTGAGGCTCTACCTCATACCTATCATGTAGGCAAAAATGATTGTTTTAAAGAAAGGAAAATGACAAGTTTTGGAGGAGCTGAGGAAAAACATACACATTAATGTATAATCAGTGGAGCTGTTATTTGGTCCAGCCATTCTGGAAAGCCATATGTAACTGTGGCAAAAAAGTTCCTAAACTCTTTATTCTCTTTGGTCCTTGGCCTATACCCCAAAGAAAGCCTGTATGCATGTGTACAAACATGTTTATAGCAGCTTTTTGTTACAACAAATAACTAAAAACAATGACAATGCCCATTGCCTAGGGAATGGCATGTGAATGTCATGGAATATTACTGTGCCATAAGAAATTGTGAAAGAGATAATTTCAGAGAAATCCAGAAAGACTTATATGAACTAATGCAGAATGAAGTGAGCAATACAAGAAGAACAATTTATATTATAACAATATTGTAATGACGAACAGAAACTACATACAAACAGGATATCTTTGAAGGTGATATATTGAATTTATAATACAGGATGCTCCAGAAATCATTTTTTTTCAGGGCAATGAGGGTTAAGTAGTTTGCCCAGGGTCACACAGCTAGTAAGTGTCAAGTGTTTGAGGCCAGATTTGAACTCAGGTCCTCCTGAATCCAGGGCCGGTGCTTTATCCACTGAGCCACCTAGCTGCCCCTGTTCCAGAAATCTTGATGCAGTTATAACCTTAAACAGCTTAGAATTGCTCTCATAATTCTGAGACTCCCATTATACTTAAAAACAAAAGTTAGTTCTATTGAATAAAGACATACAGTTTCATGCACAATCCTTTTCTGTTACACACTCTTTATGGAAATATTCATCTTATCTAATGTTTCTAAATTCAAATATTTTTAAAAAGAAGAAAGAAATTATAATATCTATACTCTTTCACCCAGAAATTGCATTGTATATGTGTATGTATATGCATGTATGTATATATACATACACACATACATACATATACATATATATGTATACACACCAGTCATTTTTCTCCTTCCACCATTGACTGATCTACTTATATTAGGAAAAGCTCCTGGTCTGCAAATAGAATAAATTTGGGGATATTTCCCTGTAGATATGGCAATTCCCAGTGTTATACCCATTTGTCTGTCTTACAAAGTGACTAGAAAGGTCTCTTACTGGGAGATAACACATTTTTCCAACATTTCTTTATGGGAAAAGAAAGTTCATTCCTCATATAATAATACATTCAAGTGATGCTACAGCCAGTGATCTTTTATATACCTTCCAAGGCTCAAGGCATCAAAAGGAGCAGGAATGTGGAAAAGAGAAGATGCTCTTTAGACTTAGTTCCTTGAAGCTTTAAGCCAAGAGACAACAGAATACTTTTAACAAGCCTATGAAAGAACTTTGGAGTCATGGGCCACAGAGTTCTTCAAGTCTGTCTTTTTTTTCAAGTTTCTCTGCTAGCTAGATCATCTTGAGTTCATGGGAGGGTCATCGGGTTCAGCAGCAATTTGAATACTGGCATCAGTTGATATTTATGAAGTCTCCTCTAGCTGCAGGACCCTTTCCCATCCTCCCTGCAATCCCAATAATGAAAAGCAGCCAACCAATTCATGGCAAAAAAAAAAAATAGAGTCAGAATATAAAATTCTTTACTTAAATAGGGTTATCAAGGGGGGAATAAATATCTACCTATTGGGGAGTCCCACGTGATTGAGGTTACTACTCTACAGCAATAGATTCTCATTTAATGTCCTTCAGGCTTGCTATTGTTAAACTGGCTTAAAATATATTAATCTCTTCTTGGAGATAGGGGCAAGTATCAAAGCATCCCTAGTGTATTAGAAAGTTAGGGTGGGGGGACATCTTGATGGTGCAGTGGATAAAGCACCAGCCCTGGATTCAGGAGGACCTGAGTTCAAATCCAGCCTTAGATACTTGACACTTACTAGCTGTGTGACCCTGGGCAAGTCACTTAACCCTCATTGCCCCCCCCAAAAAACACACCCCATTTTGGGGCGGCTAGGTGGCACAGTAGATAGAGCACCGGCCCTGGAGTCAGGAGTACCTGAGTTCAAATCTGGCCTCAGACACTTAACACTTACTAGCTCTGTGACCCTGGGCAAGTCACTTAACCCCAATTGCCTCACTAAAAAAATTAAATTAAATTAAAAAATAATAATAATAAAAAATTTTTTTAAAAAAGAAAGTTAGGGTGGAGAAGAGGCTGGAGAGTGGGAAAGACCAAATCATCATAGGAAGGAGGCAAACAGCAAAAGATATGAGTTACATTGGGGTAATATTACACTCATAAGAAGTTAATAATTTTTTTGCTTATTCATTAATTGATTTATTAATTCACTAATTCATATGCTGTTGCATTGGTTTCAGGGGGTGGGAAGAAAAACCACCCCTTTGAGTTCTGAAAACTTTTTATTTGCTTCTCTATGTAATATCTGTCCCAATACATAAACACATTTACAGCCAGTTTTCAGACACATCCCCAAACTCTAGTCACATCTAAAAGAAGAAGAAAAACATCTAGCCTCTCCTTGTAATATTAAATTTTACCCTTAATTTTTCATTAAAAGGCAATACAAAACCACCAGTCTTGGTGGTCAGAAGTGAAAGAGCATTTTGTTATACTAGAAAGTTTCAAGACAGTGAGGTAGGCAAGAGCTTCTACAGAAGCATCAACAGTCAGGGTCCAAGTAATTAATATGGTCTCTCTTGAGTGTCAATGACAAGATTCAATTATATGGAGCATGTACTGTTACAGAGCATGAGAAATAGGAAGAATTTAGAGAACTTTTGTTCTCTCATTTTACAAATGAGGAAACAGGTGTGAACAGGAGAAATGACTTGCCTAAGGTCAAACACAGTAATGGTAGAGGCAGTATTAGACCCTTTGTCCAGTCTTCTTCTACTTTACGTCCTTGTCTTCTTCCTCCCTGGGTCCAACCCACACCAGCCAACATTCTCCTCAGTCTAATAACCCTGGCCTCCTTCCTCACACAAAATAATTTATCTCCCAACTTTGGCCATATTCACTGTCTTTCTTCCATCTCTCCTTCCTTATCTCTGCCTCTTGGCTTTCTAGGTTTCTTTCAAATGCCAACTTAAGTCTCACCTTCTACCGTAAGCCTTTCCCACTCCCTCTTTTTTTTTTTTAAAGTATTTTATTTTTTTTCCATCACATGTAAAGATAGTTCTCAACCTTTGCCCATACAAGCTTTACAATTTCAGACTTTTCTCCCTCCCTCTCCTCCCTCCCCCCTCCCCTAGACAGCAGGCAATCTGATATAAGTTATATATACATATATACACATAATAACATTAATCCTATTTCTGCATTAGTCATGTTATAAGAGAAAAAAATCAGAGCAATGATGAAAAACCTCAAAATAGAAAAAAAACAACAGCATCAAAAACAAAAGAAATAGTATGGTTCATTCAGCATCTATACTCCTCAGTTCTTTTTTTTTTTTTCCTGGATTTGGAGATCCTCTTCCATTACGAGTTCCCCGGAACTCTCCTGTGCCACTGCATTGGTGAGAAGAATATAGTCCATCACAGTAGATCAGCACTCAATGTTGATGTTACTGTGTACAATGTTCCTCTAGTTCTGCTCATCTCACTCATCATCAGCCCACTCAAGACCCTCCAGGTTTCTCTGAACTCCTCCTGTTCATCGTTTCTTATAGCACAATAGTATTCCATTGTATTCATATACCACAACTTGTCCAACCATTCCCCAATTGATGGGCACCCCCTCAACTTCCAATTCCTTGCCACCACGTAAAGAGCAGCTATAAATATTTTTGTACATGTGGGTCCCTTTCCCCCTTCCATGATCTCTTTGGGGAAAAGACCCAAAAGTGGTATTGCTGGGTCAAAGGGTATGCACAGCTTTATCACCCTTTGGGCATAATTCCAAATTGCTCTCCAGAATGGTTGGATCAGTTCACAGCTCCACCAACAATGGATTAGTGTTCCAATTTTCCCACAGTTTCTCCAACATTTATTATTTTCCTTTTTTGTCATTTTAGCCAATCTGATAGGTGTCAGGTGGTACCTCAGAGTTGTTTTAATTTGCATCTCTCTAATCATTAGAGATTTAGAGCATTTTTTCATATGGGAATAGATAGCTTTGGTTTCTTCATCAGAAAACTGCCTGTTCATATCCTTTGACCTTTTCTCAATTGGGGAATGACTTGGGTTCTTATAAATTTGATTTAGTTCCCTATATATTTTAGAGATGAGGCCTTTATCAGAAGTACTGGCCTCAAAAATTGTTTTCCAGCTTTCTGCCTCATACTGTCTTCCCTCTGTTGATAATTCCCAATTTATCCTATATACATTTTGTCAGTACATACTTGTTTGCATGCTGTCTGCCCCATTATACTGTGAACTCCTTGAGAGGAGATCCTACATTTTCTCTTCGTATCTCCACCACTCAGGGGTCACATGGTAGGTACTTAATAAATGTTGATTGACTGACCCACTTTCTCCAAAGGACTCTATGCTCCATTTGATTACTTCTAATGAAGACAATTATTAATCACTATCCCTATATTTCAGCTAAATACCAAAGAGTCATAAAACTACAAAAACAGGAATTTCTCTAGTTTTGAAGAGTCAGTTATATTCTTCTCTCCACTGCTGCCTAATCACAGTGATGGACAGAACACACTTCCTCCATTGTTCAAAAGGAAGATGAGCAGGTGTTAAAGGCAGACTAACATCTAATTGATGTTTTCTCCCTTATGCAACCCAGAAGGACTTAAAGAGCATCTTAAAGGAAGAACAGGGGTGAGACAGCGAGGAGCTCTCTGATGCATTTTATTTGGGGAACAAATAGACAAGAATTTGCTTATGATCAGCAGTGTCTAGAACCCAAAAAGGAAGGATTCTAAAAAAGCCAGTGTTCAGGCACTGTGTTTGACAGTGGGTTGAAGGGAAACATGGTCAATTCCTTTGTGTTTGTTTCTTTTCTTTATTGTATTGAAGGTTTCTTTTGTAACAGGGGCTATATCAAGAAGCATTTCACTCTACTCCCACAATGATGGCTTTGGGCAATGGCCCCTTTCTGTGAGATGAGCCCTTAATTTTGCCCAGATTATACAACTCCTGATTGGTCTTCATGGGTTTCTGCAACTAGAGTGTGCCAAAGGGGTACAGCAGCTGATGGCACAGTGTATAGAGCACTGGACCTGGGCTCAGGAAGACCTAAATTCAAATCTGGCCTCAGATGCTTACTGCCTTTGGGACTCTGGGCACTTATGCTCTGTTTCCCTCTATTACCTTAATGATAAAATGGAGATAATAATAACACTTACTTTGCAGGGTTTTTGTGAGAAACAAATTTGATCATTATTTGGAAAAGACACCTAGCACAGTCTCTGGCACATAGTATGCACTACATAAATGCTCATTTCTTTCCCTTCTACTCTATCCCCCCATTATTGAGTCATAAGTTTGTTGAATTATTACATATTAGAAATGAAGAACCTGAGGCTCACAGAAATTAATTGCCTTGCTTATGTTTACTTGACGAGATAGTGGCATAGGCAAGAATTTAACCCAGGACTCTTGATTCCAGATGTAGATAGCACTCTTTCCACCAGACCACACCCACAATGCACTTTGCAGATCTTCAATGCCATGAATAGTGGTGATGGATTCAGTCCCTAATTTCCTGACTTTCTATGGTTTTGTATTTCCTCCTTAATGTTATTTTGATTTTGTTTTGCCTCAAATTATATTATACTCTTGTCATATCCATTAGCTAAAATGTATTTATGGCTGATTATGCATACAGAAAATAAATTAAATATCTGAATAACATTACCAGTAATTTGTGGAATTGCTTTATGTTGTTGAGCTCAAACACAACAAAAAGGCAGCAACAAATAGCCAAGAAAACAAGAGGATAATCCATTATAATTGTTTGTATTACCATAGAAATGGGACAGGAACAATTATGGGTAATTTCAGTGTCTAAAATCAAATGTGATGAAAATTATATTGAAGTTAACAACAAAAAAAAAGGATTAGCCATTGCCCCAAACTAACTGCCAGCAGCGATAAAAGAGTCTTGCCCTAAAAATCAACCACCAACCAAAAAATTTGTAAAAAGCCATAACCCTCTGTCTGTTGGGTCTTGGAGTCTTTAAAGAATTTAAACCACAGCTGACATAACCTTCCCATTTGCATGAATTATTCTGTAGTGTGTGACTTTCTGGTTTTACTCTTGATACATCATGCTCTTATTGAATTATAGTTATAATTCAGAGTAGATTCATTTCTATATACAGAATACAGAATACACATAATTCTGCATGCCTAAGTATACATTTGTATGTGCATATACATATATATGGAGAAAGAGCAGATGATTATAGTAAAAAAATTCCCTCTATCCATGCACATAGTACCCACTCTGTAATTTATCATCTTAGAAGCACTGATAGATTAGGTGCTTTGCCCAAGGTCACATAGCTAGCATATGTCAAAAATAAGATTTGAGTCCAGTTCCTCATCATTCTAAGGTTCTTTCCCTATCCACTACTCAGGGCTGAGTTCACAGTCTAATGGGGCAGAAATATCATGTGTATATATGCCTATATAACTATTTGTCTTTTATCTAAAGGAGTTAAGCAACTCAAAAAAACTGTGAGGCCTATATGAGCAAAACATGGCTATGTTAGGTATGAATACACACACATATCTATATACGTAACAGGCAGCTAGGTGGTACAGTGGATGGAGTGCCAGGCCTGGAGTCAGGAAGACTCATCTTCCTGAGTTCAAATTTGGCCTCAGGCATTTATTAGCTGTGTGACCCTGGGCAAGTCACTTCACCCTGTTTGCCTCAGATTCCTCATCTGTAAACTGAGCTGGAGAAGGAAATGACAAATCATTCCACTATCTTTGCCAAGAAAACCCCAAATAGGATCAGGAAGAGTTGGATACAACTGAAAAAAACTGAACAACAACAAATGCACATTGTATATTTATGTGTACTTATACAGTGCATATATGTATAATTGTGTATATATGTACACATGCATGCACCATGTGAATATGAACACAAATAAATACATACATGTGTAAAATGTATATAAATATATACACAAATCTATGTTTACATATAGCCATGTGATGTAAATACTTATATGTATATGTGTATATACATATGCATGTGTATTACTATATACTTAATAGGAATTTAATAAATTTTTATTCAATTGAACTGAACAAAATCTGGAACAGTTGTGTATTCTCAATGCTTTGGAATGTACTTTCAAAGTTATCAAGAAATACTTTAGATATAATCCAGGATTAAGGCAACACCTCTATACACTATCTGAATCTTCATTTCTTTTTGTGTTGGTCACATGTACAGAAGAAAATGAACATAGTAAACTATTGTTTGTTAAATCTGAAATCTCATTTATTGGAGTAAGAACTCACTATTCAGTTAAACCTCCTGGAAAAACCAGAAAGTATTCTGGCAGAAATCAGGCACAAACTAACATTTCAAACTATATATCAAAGTAAGCTCCAAAGGGACACATGACATAAGGTGTCATCATAAACAAAATAGAAAAAAAGAAAATACCATTCAGATCTATGGACAAAAGAATTCATGAACAAATGAAAGAGAAGGTCACAAAAACAGAAATGGGAAATTTTAATTATATAAAATTTAAAAGTTTTCCACAAACAAAACCAATGAAGCTAAAACTAGATGACAAACAGGTAAATGGGGGAAGGTGGAAATCTTTGTAGTGTTACTTTGATAAAGGTCTCAGTTCCAAGAACTTATTCAAATTCATAAGGACAAAAACTAGTCAGTAACTGATTAATGGTCAAAAGACATGAAAAGACAGTTTTCAGAGAAAGAAATTCAACTAACAAAAGCCATATTTAAAAAATATTCCAAAACATTGACATTTAGAAAAATGCAAATTAAAACAGTTCTGAATTTCTACCTCACATCCATTAGATTCATGAGCTTGACCAAAAAAAGAAAGAAAGGAAGGAAGAAAGAAAAGAAAAGAAAAGAAAAGAAAAGAAAAGAAAAGAAAAGAAAAGAAAAGAAAAGAAAAGAAAAGAAAAGAAAAGAAAAGAAAAGAAAAGAAAAGAAAAGAAAAGAAAAGAAAAGAAAAGAAAAGAAAAGAAAAGAAAAGAAGAAAAATGACAAATGCTTAAGGGACTATGGTAAAAGAGGTAGATAAATGTATTGGGTTTTTAAATTTATTTTAAATTTATTTACTTATTTATTTAGAATTTTTCACTACCTTACGTGTGTGTGTGTGTGTGTGTGTGTGTGTGTGTGTGTGTGTGTGTGTGTACGCACGCGTTTTGCGAGGCAATTGGGGTTAAGTGACTTGCCCAGGGTCACAGAGCTAGTAAGTGTCAAGTGTCTGAGACTGGATTTGAACTCAGGTTCTCCTGAATCTAGGGCCGGTGCTCTATCTACTGCCCCACCTAGCTGCCCCACACTACCTTACATGTAAAAACAAATTGTAACATTGATTTTTAAAACTTTGTGTTCCAAATTCTCATGCTTCCTCCCTATGCGCCCCTTAACTCAAGCAATTCAATATAAGGTTATACATGTGCAATCATGTAAAACATAGCAGACAAAAAAACTTTAGAAAAGAGAACTAACAACCACAAAATATGCTTCCATCTGTATTCAGGTACCATCAGTTCTTTCTCTATAGATACATTACATTTTTCATAAGTCCTTCAGAGTTGTCTTGGATCATAGAATTACTGAAAATAACCGAGATATTTGCAGCAGGTCATCGTACAATATTGCTGTTATTTGTATACAGTACTTTTCACTATGTATCAGCACGTGTAAGTCTTTCCAGGTTTTTCTGATAGCATCCTGGTCATCTTTTTTTAATAGTAAACTACATTTTATATAATACTTTAAAAGGAGATTTCTTTACAAAACACCCATGAGGTTGATTATTGCAACAACAATAATAGCTAACATCTATATAGTACCTTACACCTGACAAAGAATTTTCTTCACAATAGCCCAGCAAAGTTAGTGCCACCACCATCATAATCATCATCATTATCATCCTCATCCCCATCTTACATTGCTCTTGCCTCTGATTCAATTTTTCCCAGTTACTATTGCTGTTTCCCTCCATCCTATTTGCTTCCCATAAATATTTACTCTATTTTCTATCTTCTTTTACCCTATCTCTCCTCAATAGTGTTTTGCTTCTGACTGCCCCTCCCCCAATCTGCCCTCCCTTCTTTCATCCTTCCCCCCTTATCCCCTTCCCCTCCCACTTTCCTTCAGGGCAAGATATAATACTATACTCACTTGAATATATATGTTATTCTCTCTTTGAGTCAATTCTGATGGGAGTAAGGCTCATGCACTCCCTCATTCCTCCCCCATCTTCCCCTCCACTCCATAAGGTTTTTCTTGCTTTTTTCATGTGAGATACTTTACCCCATTCTTCCTTTCCCTTTCTCCCAGTGCAATCCTCTCACCCCTTAATTTTATTTTAAAGATGTCCTCATGGGGCAGCTAGGTGACACAGTGGACAAAGCACCTGCCCTGGGACCAGGAGGACCCAAGCCCAAATCTGGCCCCAGACATAAGACATTCCCCAACTGTGTGACCCTGGGCATACCACCCAGCCCCAACTGCCCCACAAAACAAACAAACAAAAAATGATTTTAAAAATGCTTTACAGGTATCTTCCCTTCATAATCAATTCCTACCTGTGCCCTCTGTCTAAATTCATTCCTTTCAGCTTCCCTAATACTAAGAAAGTTCTTATGAGTTAGAAGTATCATCTTCTGGGGCAGCTAGATGGCAGAGTGGATAGAGCACCAGCCCTGGAGTCAGGAGTACCTGGGTTCAAGTCCGGCCTCAGACACTTAACACTTACTAGCTGTGTGACCCTGGGCAAGTAACTTAACCCCATTTGCTTCACTAGAAGAAGAAGAAGAAGAAGAAGAAGAAGAAGAAGAAGAAGAAGAAGAAGAAGAAGAAGAAGAAGTATCATCTTCCCATGTAGGTATATAAACAGTTTAACCTTTTAACATCCCTCATAATTTCTTTTTCCTGTTTATCTTTTTTGCTCCTCTAGGGTCTTGCATTTGAAAGTAAAATTGTCTATTCAGTTCAGGTATTTTCATCACAAATTCCTGAAAGTCCTCTTTTTTATTTAAGTCCCATTTTTCCCCTGAAAGATTATACTCAGTTTTGCTGAATAGGTGATTCTTGGTTATAATCCTAATTCCTTTGCGGAATATCATATTCCGTGCCCTCTGATCCTTTAATGTGGAAGCTGCTAGATCCTGTGCTATCCTTACCGTGGCTCCACAGTATTTGAATTGCTTCTTTCTGGCTGCTTGCAATATTTTCTCCTTGATCTGGGAGCTCTGGAATTTGGTTATAATATTCCTGGAAGTTTTCCTTTTGGAATCTCTTTCAGGAGGTGATCAGTGGATTCTTTCAATTTCTATTTTACCTTCTGCTTCTAGAATATCAGGGCAATTTTCCCTGACAATTTCTTGGAATATGATATCTAAGCTCTTTCCTTGATCATGGTTTTCAGGTAGTCCAATAATTTTCAGATTATCTCTCCTGGATCTATTTTCCAGGTCAGCAGTTTTTCCAAGAAGATATTTCACATTATCCTTTATTTTTTTTATTCATTTGGATTTGTTTTATTGTGTCCTGGTTTCTCCCAATTCTTAGGTAATTATTTTCATCAGAGAGCTTTTCCATTTGGCTTTTCAAGCTGTTGATTTTTTTCTCATGTCTTTCCTGAATCACCCTCATTTCTCTTTCCATTTTTCCTCTATCTCTCTGACTTTATCTTCAAAGTCCTTTTTGAGTGCCTCTATGTCCTGAGACCAATTCATATTTTTCTTCTCAGAAGCAGGAGCGTTGACTTTGTTATCTTCTTCTGAGGGTGTATTTTTGATCTTCCTTGTCACCAAAGAAACTTTCTATGGTCCACATTTTTTTTTTCTGTCAGTTCATATTGCTAGCCTTTATCTTGACTTTTAACTCATTCATAAAGTGGAACACTGCTTCCAGGATACACTGTCCCAAGATTCTGGGGGTCCCAGGTGGTATGATTTAAAGAGAGGCTGGTCTCCACTCACCTGGCTTGTGCTCTGCTCTGTAAATAGCCCTAGGCTTGCTTGCTCTTTAACCTGGAAACAAAATTCTGTTTCACTGTGGTTGAAAGCTCCAGGTGAGCCTGTGTCCCTCTCCAACCTGGGCCACCACCACTCAAGACTGCTTTCTGGTTCCCAGCATGGGAAAGACAACCAAGTTCTGTCTCAGCACCAGTAGAACTCCCTGTAATCTCCCCCCGGCTGACTGCTCAACCCTCTCACCAGACTGTGAGCTGAATTCCAGAAGAAGCCTCTGCTGCAGTTGATTCAGAGGCTCCAGAGGTCTCTTTCTCTGGTTCAGCTTGCCTGGGGCTGGGTCTATATAAGTGAGGTCATAGGGCTGGGCTTGACTCCCACCCATGTACAGCAGACCTTTCCTGCTGACCTTCTAAGCTGTCTTTGGCTGGAAAATGATCTCACCCCATCCTTTTGTAGGTTCTGCTGCTCCAGGAACTGTCTTATGGCATTTGGAACTATGGCCAAAGGGCTATAAAGCCCTGCATACTCTTTGACCTAGTAATGCCACTACTATGTCAGTATCCAAAAAGAGATGGTTTTTAAAAACCAAGAATTTAAAGGATCTATATACACAAAAAATATTTATGGCAGCCCTTTTCTGGTGCAAAGAATTTGAAATTGAGGAGATGCTCATCAATTGGGGAATGACTGATCAAATTGTGGGATGAGATTATGATGGAACACTACTGTGATATAAGAAATGATGAGCAGGATTCTCTCAGAAAAACCTGGAAACACTTACCTGAACTGATGCAAAGTGAGATGTATTGTACACAAATAACAGCAATATTACAAGAAGAGCAGCTTTGAATGACTTGGCTATTCTTGGCAATGCAATGATCCAAGACAACTCTGAAGGACTTAAGAAAAATGCAGTCCATCTACAAAGAAAGAACTGATGGTGACTGAATACAGCTGGAAGCTTAAAATAATGATAATAATTTTTAAATTTGCTGACTAAGGATTTCTAATTTGAAGTGGGGTAGTTCATAAAAATGGGACTCAAGAATAAGTCTGCCTAACTAAATGGCCATGGGCAAATGAAGGGAAAGGAATAGATGTTCTTTAAGGTTCCTTTTGGAAAAACTTTTTTAGGATTACATAGTACCTATAGTTTGTTTCAAGTAAAGCCAAACTTTTTAAAAGAAAGTTTCTATTTTATTTTTTCTCAATTACATGTAAAAACAATTTTAACATTTGCTTTTATTAATTTTGAGTTCCATGTTCCCTTTCCCCTTCCCCCTTTTGAGAAGTCAAGTACTTTGATATAGACTATACGTGCACAGTCATGTAAAATATATTTCCATATTAGCCATGTTACAAAAGAGAGTACATACCAAAAGAAAAGGGAAGTTTAAAAAATATATGTTTCAATCTGCATTCAGATTCCATCAGTTCTTTCTCTATAGGTGAATAACATTTTTTCATAAGTCCTTTGGGATTGACTTGCATAATTGTATTACAGAAAATCACTAAGACACTCACAGTTGATCATGATGAAATATTATATTACTATTATATACAATTATCTCCTGACTCTGCCCACTTCACTTTGCATTAGTTCATATAATTCCTATCAGGTTTTTCTGAAAACATCCTATTCATTATTATTATTTTTTTTTTTTGGTGAGGCAATTGGAGTTAAGTGGCTTGCCCAGGGTCACACAGCTGCTAAGTGTAAAGTGTCTGAGGTCGGATTTGAACTCAGGTCCTCCTGACTCCAGGGCCAGTGCTCTATCCACTGAGCCACCTAGCTGCCCCCCTATTCATTATTTTTTATAGCACAATAATATCCCATCACAATCATATATCACAACTTGTTCAGCCATTCCACAATTGATGGATATCCTCTCAACTTCTAATTCTTTGCCACAACAGAAAGAGATGTCATAAATATTTTTGTACGTATAGGTCCTTTGCCTGTTTAAAAATCTATCTGGAGGGGCAGCTAGGCGGTACACTGGCCCTGGATTCAGGAAGACCTGAGTTCGAATCCGGACTCAGACACTTGACACTTACTAACTGTGTGACCCTGGGCAAGTCACGTAACACCAATTGCCTCACAAAAACAAACAAACAATTTTTTTTAATCTATCTGGGATAGAGACCTAGTAGTGGTGTTGCTGGATCAAAGGTTATGCCAATATAACAAATGAAAAAGGTGAATTCACCACCATTGAAGATTCTTAGGAGCTATTTTGCCCCATTTTATGCCAATAGAGCTATCAACCTAAGTGAAATGTATAAATATTTACAAAAAATATAAATTTCCCAGATTAACAGAAGAGGAAATATAATACTTAAATAACACTATCTCTCAAACAATTTCAAGAGCCCTTTAAAAAATTCCCAGTAACAAATGAATTCACACAATAAACATTTAGTTAATTCCAATACTACTATGTAAACCATTTGGAAAAATAGCCAAAGGAGTTATATTAAGTTCTTCTCTTTTTTAAAGTCAGATTGACCAATATCTTTTTTTCATAAAACCACCTCTTAGTTTTGTTTATTAGTTCAATGGTTTTCTCACACTCAATTTTAAAAATCTCTCCTTTGATTTTCAGGATTTCCAATTTGGCATTTAGTTAGGGAACTTTAATTTGTTCTTTTTCTAGTTTTGTTTAGTTGCATGCTCAGTTCATTGATCTGCTCTTTCCTTTTCCCCCCTAAATACTGCTTTCCCTGCATCCCATGAATTTTGATATATTATTTCATTGTTGTCATTCTCATCAATGAAATTACTTATTGTTTCTATGACTGGGGGGTTCTTTTGGACCCATTTATTCTTTAAGATTAGATTATTTAGTTTTGGATTAATTTTTAATCTATGTCTCCATGGCCCTTTAGTGAATATAATTTTTATTGCATTATGACCTGAACAGTGTGAATTTAATATTTCTGTTTTTCTGCCCTTGGTTGTAAATGTTTTTATGCTTTAATATTTGGTCAATTTTTATGAAGGAACCATGTACAGCTGAGAAAAGGTTTACCCTTTTCCATTCCCATTCAGTTTTCTCCAAAGGTCTAATATAACTTTTTTAAAATTTTATTCATCTCCTTAGCTTCTTTCTTATTTATTTTTTGTTTGATTTATCCAGTTCTGAGAGGGGAAAAGTGAGGTATAACTTTATTGTCTATTTCACTGATTTAACTTTGCCTTTAAGAATTTGGATACCATACCATTTCATGTATATATGTAAATTATTGATATTAAATAATTGTGTACAGTACCTTTTAGAAAAATGTCCTTTACCCTCTTATCTTTTTAATTAGATTTATTTTTGGTTTTGCTTTGTCTGAGATCATGATTGCTACCCCTGTTTTTTGTTTGATTTTGTTTTGTTTTACTTCAGCCAAAGCATAATAGATTCTGTTCCAGCCCTTTATTTTTACTCTGTGTGTATCTCTCTGTTTAAGGGTGCTTTTTATAAACAACATATTGTCAGATTCTGCCTTTTAATCCATTCTGCTGTTTGCTTCTGTTTCATGGGTGAGTTCATCCCATTTGCATTCACTGTTATGATTACTGTGTATCTCTCACTGTCCTAGTTTTCCCATTTATTCTTCTCTCTCTTTTTTCCCCTCTCCTCAAAATTCTGTTATGCTTCTGACCACTGACTCCCTTAATGTGCTTCCCCTTCTATCAGACCCCCTTTTTCTTATACCCTTCTCCTTCTAATTCCCTATTGAGTAAAATAGATTACCCAACTGATTGCAGGTGTTATTTGAGCTGATTCTTATGAGAGTAATGTTCAAGTGTTGCCCACCGCCACTCCCATCTTCCCTTCCACAGTAAAAGATTTTATTTTCTTTCCCCTTTTATGTGAGAAACATTTCCCAGTTCTACCTCTTCCCCTTCTTCCAGTGAATCCTTCTTTCTCACCAATTAATTTTATGTTTTTTAATTCTCTCATCCTAATCAACTGCCTCCCATGCCCTGTCTATGTATACTTCTTCTAACTGACCCATTAATAATAAAATTCTTTGGCATTACCAGTATCATCTCCCCATAGAAGAATAAAAACCATTCAACCTTACTGAATCCTTTATGATTTCTAGTTCATGTTTATCTTTTTATGCTTCTTTTAAGTTATATATTTAAAAGTCAAATTTTCTAGCCTTTTCATGAGAAATGCTTAAAACTCCTCTATTTCATCAAGGATTCATTTTTCCCCTGAAGGATGATACACAGTTTTGCTGGGTAGGTAATTCTTGGTTGAATTCCTAGCTCCTTGACCCCCTAGAATATCACTTTCCAGGCCCTCTGGTCCTTTAGTGTAGGAGCTGCTAGATCTTGTGTTAACCTGACTGTGACTTCACAGTATTTAAATTGTTTCTTTCTGACTGCTTGCAATATTTTCCTCTTGACCTGGGAACTCTGGAATTTGGTCATAGTAGTCCTCAGACTTTTCATTTTGGGATTTATTTTAGAAGGCAATTGGTGGATTCTGTCCACTTCTGTTTCACCCTTTGGTTCTGAAATATCAGGGCAGTTTTCCTTGATAATTTCTTGAAATATGACATCCAGGTTCTTTAAAAAAAAGGGTTTTGGGGGGCAGCTAGGTGGCGCAGTGGATAGAGCACTGGCCCTGGAGTCAGGAGTACCTGAGTTCAAATCCAGCCTCAGACACTAACACTTACTAGCTGTGTGACCCTGGGCAACTCACTTAACCCCAATTGCCTCACTAAAAAAAAAAAGGGGGGGTTGATTATTGCTTTCAGATTGTGCAATAATTTTTAAATCTCTTTTCCTGGTCAATTGTTTTTACAAAGAGATATTTCATATTTTCTTCCTTTTTAAATTTTGTTTTACTGTTTTGTAATGTCTCATGGAGTCATTACTGTCTACTAGAGCTTTTGTACCTCTTTTTCCTTGTAGCCAATTTTACTTTTAAAGACGTTGTGTGTGTGTGTGTGTGTGTGTGTGTGTGTGTGTGTGTGAATTTTTGTGCCTCTTTTTCCATTTGGCTAATTATGCTTTTTAAGTAGTTCTTCTTTTCAAAGGATTTTTGTGATTCTTTTACCATTTGGCCAAACTGGGTGGGTTTTTTTTCAGTATTTTTTGTGCTTCCTTTATCAAGCTGTTGACTAGTTTTCCCCAATTTTTTATTGCATCACTTTCACTTCTTTTCCCATTTTTTTTCTAAATCTCTTGTTTGGTTGGTTTTTAATCCCTTTAAAAATATCTTCTTGGCATTCCTTTTGGGCTTCTGTCCAATTCACATTTTTCTTTGAGGCTTTGCATGTAGCTGTTTTGATTTCATTGTCTTCTGGGTTTATTCTTGATATTCCTTTCCATGGTAACTTTCTACATTCAGGGAGGTTGTTTTTTTCTTTTGTTTTCATTTGTTTTTGTTTTGTTTTGTTTTGATATTTGTTATTTTACCAACCTATTTCTTGACTTTAAACTTTATTTTTATTTAATTTATTTTATTCTTATTTCTTGACTGGTCACTTTTTAAAAGTTGGATTTTGCTCTTGGGATTGAGGGAGCACTGTCCCAAACCTCAGGGCATTTTTGCTGCTGTTTTCAGAGGTAGTTCAAGGGTCTGAAAATTTTCAATTTGTCCAAAGTCATATGATGTAAATAGAGTTGTGGTCACTGTTCTACTGGTCTGTGATCTAGACATTGAGCCTCCACAAGTATTCCTCTATGCCTAGGACTAGGACCAGGGAAGTTGGTACCCTACCGCCACCCCCTTCTCACTCGTTATGGCCCTGTAAATGCAACTAGGGAAAATTATAGTACTGTTCTCCACCTTGGAAATGAAAAAGGGTCTCCTTTCTCTCATGAGTGACCATAAGCCCTCTGTGCCCTGGTACTGTGACTAATGCTTCTGCTCCACTGGGGTGCAAGTGTCAGTATTCCTTTTCACCCTGGGACCAGGACTAGAACTATGTATGATCAATGAAACAGAATCATTCACCCAGCAAGCAAAGAGTCCCCTATCATATTCTTCTGATAACTTGTCCAACCCACCTACCATCTGTGTTCTGAGACTTCCAAAAGCTGATGGCCTAATGATGTAGTCACCCTGAAACCTACCACTCCTCTCCAAGACTGACCCTTCCTGCCAACATCCTAGGTTGCTTGGCCTAAAAATTTGTTTTATCCCCATCTATTGTTGGTTCTGTAATTCCAGAGTTCAATTTGAGGCATTATTTTAAAGCTGTTTGAAGGAAAATTTGAATGTGTTCAAGTGAGTTCCTGTTACTCCACCATCTTGGCTCTACCTTTTCCATAGCCAAACTCTTCATGAAACTAAAACTTACCATTTGAATGATACCACAATTATCTTTTCTTTTTTAATCCATGAAGTTCTCATTCATTTGATAAATGATAACTAGTAAACTGTCAAGAATTTAGATTCATCTAACTTTATCTGCACTATAAATACACTGAGAATAGTATGTTAACTTTTGGGTGACTTCTCTCTGGGGCTTTGTATTTTCCTTTGGATATTTGACACCTACACATTTGATCTCTAGGGCTCGTTGTGTGTTTTTTAATGTATTTGATGTGTTTATGCAGCACTTTTGGCAATAGCCATTTCATTTTCAGTCTCTTGGAGCAACTAATTCAGGCTTCCTCTCCTAACATCACATGCCCCAAGTTATATCCTGGCATATGTCAATGCTCAGGGTGAAAGGAAAAGAACAGGAGAGAAAAATGGAAAAAGCAAGAAATACCCACAGTTGCAATCCTATTAGCCAGCCTAATGATTGCAGGAAGTGATTGCAAGTGAATGAATATTAACAAGGAGCCAAAGAGACCTGAATGGATTTAGATAAATGGGGAAATTAGGTCATCTTCCTAAAGGGAAAGATGCAGAGTGAAAAGTCAATAAACATGCACCTTAGGGCTGGGCATTCATTTATTCTGGGTATTTTGTCAAGTTAATTTTTTCTTCCCTTGGCTTACTGGATATAGTGCTATATTTGGCACCAGGAAGGCCTGGGTTCAAATTTCATCTCTGACATTTACTAACTATATGACCTCAGGCAAATATCTTGGCGCCTTTAAGCCTCATTTATAAAATGAGAGAATTAATCTAGAAGACCCCTGAAGTCCCTTCCAGCTGCATATTTATGAATCAATAACTACAGTGACTTCTGCCACCCATTATCAAGCTCAGAGAGGGCATAGAGAGTTGAAATTAGTAAAACACTGCCCTAAATACCCAGTATGAGCAAAATAATGTTAGTATCTTTGGAAGGGAGAGTAGTATGTAGGAAAGAAGGCTAGGAAAGTAGTGGAGTAAGGGACAGCATTTCCCCACTGCTTTCATGTCAAATAAATGAGTAAAGTTTCTAAATGTCATAAGCACATCAATGATAGGGAGGGTATTACTGAAAGAATGCTGCTATAAAATCATCTCTTTTTTTTCTTTTGGGGCAATGAGGGTTAAGTGACTTGCCCAGGGTCACACAGTTAATAAGTGTCGAGTGTCTGAGGTCAGATTTGAACTCAGGTCCTCCTGAATCCAGGGCCAGTGCTTTATCCACTGCACCACCTAGCTTCCCCCAACAAAATCATCTTTAAAGAAGACACAAAACAAAACTGAAGAACTCTTTTCAAGGATATGACTCGATGTCACAACATTGCCATCCCTCCCTCTTTGAGAGCTTACAAAGACAAGGATAGGGGAGGCCCTGATATTCGTCATGTTTGCCACAGTTTTAAACATAGGCTTTTGGAGGGACCCACCTCAAAAGATAAGTTGTAGGCACAACTTAACATTCTGATGCCAAATCTTCCCTTTCCTCCATAGCCCAACAGCCTTAGTGTTGTGTACCATGCCACCCCCAGGCAGTCTACAAACTCTATAGGAGCTTCAGTTTAGGCACAGCCTTTAAGAATTAACTCCTTGACAATGTCTTGGATGTAGTTAGGGGAACACCATAACTGAGAGGGTTGGGGCTAAGGCCCTTGAATGAAGTTTGAGCTTGAAGGTATGAGAAGAAAGAAACAAAATATGGAAGAGTGGAGAGCCTTTGGGGACAATATTGAGGGGAAATAAGATCATAAGTGTAGTCACTAGTTTTAACTTTTTAACATATAAGAGGAGGATAGTCAGTCAGCAGAAGAAATGAGATAATGGTAGAGAAGTGACCCAATTGGAAAGGCTTCTTGGATATTCACAGGGCAGACAGTTTTCTGAGTGGCCCTCCCCCAATTTTCTCTTGGTCAACCTACGGACTGCAGAATCAGTCTTAAAGAAGAACTATAATCCAGATGAATGGAACTGATAAATATGGAGAAGAGGTCCAATTAGTGATTTCTTAGCATCTCCTTGAATTAGTGTTTCCAATTAGTCATTCTCACTCATTGAGAGATGCAGGCTTTAACAAACTCTTGTAATCTAAAAGGAGAGTAAACAGGCAGAAAGGGTGGGGGAAAGAGCATAACACCACTTCAAAAGAGAAAGAATTGGTGCCAAAAAAATCACTTTTGCATCAAGGACCCCATATAAAACTCAGCAAAGTGAATAATGAAGAGACAAAAGCTATGGAAAAGAACAAACATTCAAAGAAAAAGCCATCACAATAGACAAGTACCTTGCAACAAAAGCAAGTGAATCAAAATTCCCTGAAAATGGTTTTTATATCACAATCCCTTCTGCAGGGCCCCTGGAAATGAAAGTAAAACAATTAAAAAAGTCTTTCAGAATGGTTCAGAAGAGAAATCAAAGAATTAAGTAAAAATATCCACTAGAATTCTTTAGGAAGGATATATCAAATATAAATGAGGCACTGGAGAATTTGAAACAAAAGCATTTACCATGGAAAATAGGGAGATAAAACTGGAACACAAAAATGCCAGGCAAAAAAGAAAAAGGATGAGATAATGTTATAGAAAACAAAATAAAACAAACAAAAAACACACCAGGATTAAAAGAACATAATGAGATTGCCTAAAAGTGAAGACAGGCTATAAAAAAAGATCATTTAAGCAGTATAAGTCTTTAAAAATCATGACAACAGAAAATGTGAATACCAAACTATAAAAAAAAAATTTTAATTGCCTAGAATAGCTTTTTTGGTCAGATTGGAGCCATTGTTATTATTTTCAATATCTTTTTTCTTACTTTTATTTTTCTAGTTTGGTATTGGTCTTTACTTTCTTAAAAATAGTCAGTTCCATGACTATGCACAAATCAATGATTCAGAAATGGCTTACATATTGGTAAGCAGTTGTTTCCTATGAATAAAAATGTAGTCAAATTATATACATATATTTGATGATATCTACAATCTATCTATCTATCTATCTATTTGAACATATATATATGTGTGTGTGTGTGTGTGTGTAGGCATACTGTTCAATTCCATCAAATATAATTCACATTTCTACTCCTTTCTTGAAAAAAAGTATGGAAGTGGTGCAGCCAAGATGGAGTAAAGTCAGGAAATCACTTGAGCTTTCTCAAATTCCCCTCCTGACAACTTTAAAATAGCACCTAAAATGAATTTTTTAGCAGTAGAACAAAGAAAAAGACAGGGTGAAACAGCTTTTCATTCAAAGACAACTTTAAAGGTTGCCAGAAAAGATCTGTTTCACTGGGGTGAGAGTGGAGCCCAGTCCAGCACAGTGATGAGCCCCAACAAGCCATCAGCAGGCTTTGCAGATAACTAAACTGGCAGCAGCAACTTCTGGATCTCTCATCCCACAGACAGTAAAGAGGTTAGACCAGATCAGAAGGCGATTACATGGGACTTTTTGTTGACACTGGATACAGGACTCTATTGCATTGCCCAAATGGGCTCCATGTGGGTCACCCATCCAAGCCAAGGAGGAACACTAGCACACTAGTACAAATGGCCAAAACATTGTATTTCAAGAAATCATTAAGGAAAACTGTCCTGATATCCTAGGACCTGAGTGTAAAATAGAAATGGAAAGAATACACTGACTACCTCCTGAAAGAGATCACAAAATAAATACTCCCAGAAATACTGTAGCCAAATTCCAGAGCTCCCAGGTCAAGGAGAAAATATTGCAAGCAGCCAGAAAGAAACAATTTAAATATCATGAAGTCACAGCCATGATAACACAAAATCTATCAGCGTCTACATTAAAAGACCAGAGGGCTTGGAATATGATATTCCAAAGAACAAAGGACCTGGGATTACAACCAAGAATTACCTACCCAGCAAAACTGAATAGGGAGAAAAATGGACCTTTGATGAAAAAGAGAAATTTCAAGAATTTCTGATGATACGACCAGAGCTGAAAACAAAATTCAATTTTCAAATACAAAACTCAAGGGAAGAGTAAAAAGGTAAACATGAAAGAGAAATCATAAGGCATTTAAAATAAGGTTAAACTGCTTACATTGCAACATGGAAAAATGATACTAGTAACTCCTAAGAACTTAATCATTAATAGGTCGGTTAGAAGGTGTGGGTATAGACACAGAGCATGAGTATGAGTTGACTATGATGGGATATCTAAAAGTATAAAATTAAGGGGTGAAGAAGAGGAATAACTAAAAAAATAAAATTAAGGGTGAAAAAGATGAATTACTATGATGGGTTAGTATCTAAAAATAAAATTAAAGGGGAAGAAAGAATATACTGGAGAAGATGTAGAAAGGAGAGGTAGAATGGGGTAAATTATTTCACATAAAAGCAGCACAAAAGAACTTTTGCAGTTGAGCAAAAGATTGTGGGGTGTGGCAGACAATGTTTCAACCTTACTCTCATCAGAATTGGTTAAAAGAGGGAATAATATATATATTCAGTTAGGTATAGAAATCTACCTTAGTGTACAGGGAAATAGGAGGGGAGAAGGAGAAGAGAAAGGGGGTCTGGGGGCAGCTAGGTGGCACAGTGGAAAAAGCACGGGTCCCGGATTCAGGAGGATGTGAGTTCAAATCCAGACTCAGACCCTTGACATTTACTAGCTGTGTGACCCTGGGCAATTCACTTAACCCTCAATGCCCCACAAAAAAAAATAATAATAAAATAAAAAGAGAAAGGGGGTCAGATAAAAGAGAGTGTGAATTACAAGAGTTCAGAAGCAAAACAGACTTTTGAGGAGAGACAGTAAAAAGAGAGAGAGAAAGATAAACAGGGGAAATGGGATGTAGTGAAATAGCAATCATAACAGTCAAAAAATTTATAGAAGTTTTTCTGATAAAGGCATCATTTTTTCAAATATATAGATAACTGAGTCAAATTTATAAGAATACAAGCCATTCTTTGAGTGATAAATGATCAAAGAATATGAACAGGCAGTCTTCAGGTAAAGAAATCAGAGCTATCTCTAGTCATGTGGAAAAAAATTACCTAAATCTCTACTGATTAGAGTAAAGCAAATCAAAACCTATCAGATTGGCTAACCTGAAAGAAAAGGAAACTGACACATGATGGACAGAATGTGGAAGAATTGGGACACTAAAGCATTCTTGGTGGAGTTGTGAACTGATCCAACCATTCTGGAGTACAATATGGAACTGTGTTATCTAAAATATAAATATGGGTCCTAATCTCCCCCCACCCCAGTTTTGGGAAGGAAGCTGGCTAAAATCACTGACAAATTCAGCAAGAGTTTAGGCTTTTAAGGATTTATTAAAATATATTATAAGGTAGTGAAGAGAGAGAGAGATTGAGAACTGATTCCTTATAGCATGGAATAATCCTAGCTTGGATCTATTTGGTATATCCAGAGAGAAAAAAACAAACTTCCTTTCCTAGAAGCCCACATGAAGTCTCTCAGCACCAAGCCCATCTCCTGCCATGCCGGTTCCTCAATGAAAAAAGAGAGCCACCTCTGACAGTGAGCCTCCACTTCCTAGTTCCTGTCTTCCTCCCAAAAAAGGGAGGTCCTTCAAGCTGATTGGTTGAGAGTGGTCTCTTGCTGATGTCAGTAGTACACTGCCTCTGAGAACAACACATCACTCAGGGCCAGCTAGGTGTGTCTCCATCCAATAACCCTTAAGTAGGTACTTAGTTTCTCAGTCTCACTCAATTCAGACAATTCTAAATCAATCCTTAGGTGGGGCTCCTGGGTGTCTGCCAAATCCATTATTTTCTCACAGTGGGAGGAAGAAGGAAGAGCCAGGTGCTCTGACTCGCTCTCTTTCCTTTGGACTCTCCCTTTAATAGATAGATGAATGCAGGCCTTTCTCTCTCTCTTTACCAAATTCTTATTCTCCTTAATAAATGCTTAAAAATCTAACTCTTGCTAAAGCTTATAATTTATTGGCAACCTCTCATTAGATTTTAGACAGTCTAGCCAGAATTTTAGCCCTTAACAGATGGCTATAAAAACCTTTTATACCCTTTGTCCCAGAAATACCACTACTAAATCTCTAACTCAAAGAGATTTAAAAAAAAATTTTGTGGGGCAATGTGCTATAAGTGACTTGCCCAGGGTCTCACAGCTAGTGTCAAGTGTCTGAGGCTGGATTTGAACTCAGGTCCTCCTGAATCCAAGGCCAGTGCTTTATCCACTGCACCATCAAGCTGCCCCCAAAGAGAATTTTTTTAAAAGGCAAAAGACCTATATGCACAAAAATATTTGTAACAGTTCTTTTTGTGGTGGCAAAGAATAGAAATTGAGTGGATGCCCATCAATTTGGGAATGGCTGAATAAGCTGTGTTATATGATTGTGATGGAATACTATTGTTCTATAAGAAATGATACATAGGAAGCTTTCAGGAAAACTTTGAAAGACCTACATGAACTGATGCAAAGTGAAGTGAGCAAAACCAGTAAAACTGTATACACAATAACAGCAATATTACATGATGATCACCTGTGAATTACTTTGCTATTCTTACCAATACAATTGTCCAACACAATTTCAAATGATTTATGATGAAAAATGCTCTCTCCAGAGATAGAACTGATGGAGTCTGAATGCAGATTCAAGCATACTTTTTTTTTTTTACTTTTTTTTCCTTGGGAGTCTTTTTTGGGTCTGTTTTGTTTTGTAACATGACTGATACAGAAATATGTTTTGTATAAGTGCTGAATTACCTATAGCAAATTGCTTCCCTTCTCAGTGAAGGGGGAGGGTATGGAAGAAAAGGATCCGAAACTCAATTTTTTTTTAAACTGTTAAAAATTTGTGTTACATGTAATTGGAACCACTTAAATCCAATTTATGCTCAAGTCAACATCAACCTGTGCTGTCATTGATCCTCTTTAAAAATGAAGGATGAGGAACTCAGTATTTAACAGAAACTGGTGGGAAAACTGGAAGATAGTATGGCAGAAATTATGCATAGACTAATATCTTATACCTTATACTAAAATAAGGTCAAAATGGCTACATGATTTAGACATAAAAGGTGATACCATAGCTAAATTAGGATAGGAAGGAATAGTTTACCTGGAAATGAGAACAGTTTATGACCAAACAAGAGATAGAGAATAGTATGAAATACAAAAGAGATGGTTTTGATTACACTAAATTAAAAAGGTTTTCTACAAACAGAAGCAATGCATCCAAAATAAGAAGGGAGGCAGAAAGCTAGGAAACAATTTTTATAGACAGTACTTTTTTTTTTCAGCAACAAACGTTTATTTTATTTTCCAGTTACATATAAGGGTAGTTTTCAACATTCATTTTCATAAGACACAGAGTTCCAAATTTTTCTCCCTCCCTCCCTCCCTTTCCTCCCTCCTCCACAACATGGCAATCAGGTTATATATGTATAATCCACAAGTGTTCTTTTTATCAGTTCTTTCTATAGGGGTGCATAGTAAGCTTCCTCATTAGTTCCTTGGGATTGTCCTGAATCAATGCACTGCTGAGAGTAGTTAAGTCATTCACAATTGCTCATTGAACACTGCTGCTGTCACTACCCACAATGTCCTCCCAGCTCTGCTCACTTCACTATACATTGATTTTCATTAGTCTTTCCAGGTTTTTCAGGGATCATCTTGTTTGTCATTTCCTGTAGCATAGGACCATTCCACTACAATCATATAACACAGCTTTTTCCATCATTCCTCAATTGATGGACATTCCCTTGATTCTCAATTCTTAGCCTCCACCAAGAGTTGCTATAAATATTTTTTGTACAATTTTTCCCCCTTTTCTCTTTTACATGATTACTATTGTTAACTGTTTCCCTTCCATCCTATTGCCTTCCCCATGATATTTATTCTATTATCCATCTTCTTTCATCCTATCCCTCTTCAAAAGGGATTCCCTTCTGAAGTCTGTCCCCTCCCCCACTCTGCCCTTCCTTCTTTTGCCTCTCTCTCTTTATCCCCTTCCCCTCCTATTTTCCTGCAGGGTTAGAGAGAACACTCCACCCAATTGAGTGTGTACATTATTCCCTCCTTGAGTCAATTCTAATGAGATTGAGGTCTTTGAGCCAATTCTGATGAGTTTACTCATTTACTGCCCAGATTAGACAGATTACTCCACCCAGCTGGGTGTGTCCGTTAGTCCCTCCTTGAGGCAGCTCTGATGAGTTTAAGGTCTTTGAGCCTTTTCTGATGACTGTAAAATTCATTTACTGCCCTGCTCCTCTCCCATCTCTTCCCCCACTCCATAAGCCTTTTCCTGTTACTTTCATGTAGGTTTTCACTTCTGCGCTTCCCCCTCCCCCAGTGAATTCACTTCACCTCTCAATTTAACCTTAAAGATGTCATCACCTAGCTAAGTGACACAGTGGACAAAGCATCACCCCTGGACCCAGGGAGATCCCAGCCACAACCCAGCCTCAGACACAAGACAGTCACCCACTGTATGACCCCAGGTATGTCCCCCAGGTCCAATTTTTTATGGTTCTCTAGGGTCTTGTATTTGAAAGTCAAATTTGCCATTCAGTTCAGGTCTTTTCATCACAAATGTCTGAAAGTCTTCCTTTTCACTAAAGTACCATTTTTTCCACTGAAAGATAACGATGAGTTTTGCTGGGTAGGTGATTCTTGGTTGTAATCCCATTTCTTTCTTTTTTCCTTGACCTGAGAGCTCTGGAATTTGGCTAAAATATTCCTAGGAGTTTTCCTTTTGGGATCTCTTTCTGGAGGTGATCAGTAGATTCTTTCAATTTCTATTTTAGCTTCTTCTGGAATTTCAGGGCAATTTTCCCTGAGAATATCTTGGAAAATGGTGTCTAAGCTCTTTCCTTGATCATGGTTTTCAGGTAGACCAATAATTTTCAAATGATCTCTCCTGGACCTATTTTCTAGGTCAGCAGTTTTTCCCAGAAGATATTTCACATTGCCCTCTATTTTTTTATTCATTTGGATTTGCTTTATTGTGTCTTGGTTTCTCATAAAGTCACTGGCTTCCATTTCTTCAATCCTAATTCTGAGGCAATTATTTTCATAAAAGAGCTTTTGTACCTCCTTTTTCATTTGGCCAATTTGACTTTTCAAGCTGTTGACTTTTTTCTCATGTCTTTCCTGCATCACCCTCATTTCTCTTTCCATTTTTCCCTCTACCTCTCTAACTTTATCTTCAAAGTCCTTTTTGAGCATCTCTATGGCCTGAGACCAATTCATATTTTTCTTGGAAGCTTTAGATATAGGGGCCTTGATGTTGACATCTTCCTCTGAGAGTGCCCCTTGGTCTTCCTTGTTACTGAAGAAACTTTCTATGATTCTCACCTTTCTCTGCCTGCTCATCTTGCCTTTCTTTTACTAGACTTTTAGCTACTTAAAGTGGGGCACTATTTCCAGGCTGCAGTATCCCAACCTTAAGAAGTCCCAGGTGGTATGATATAAGGAGAATCAGGTTCTTCGCTAACCCGGCCTTTTCCCTGGTCCTTAGATGACCCCAGACCAACTTGCTATAATCAACCAGCTTTGTGTGTTGTGGTTGTTAGCCCCGACGAGCCTGTGCCCCTCCCCCACCTGGGCCACTGCTACTTGAGCCTACCTCCTGGTTCTCAGCAGGGGTGTAAAATCCAAGTTCTGCCTTAGCACCAGCTTAGACCCCTGTAGTCTCCCCCCTGCCCAGGGCTCAGCCCACTCACCAGACTGTGAGCTTAATTCCAGACAACACTGGCACTTCAGCTGATTCAGAGGCTCTGGGGGTCTGCTTTTCTGTCGAGGCCTTCCTGGGACTGGATCTGTGTCAGGAATCTTCCTGGGACTGGATCTGTGTGGGGTTGGGCTTGACTCCTGTATCAGCACAGCAGCTCCCTCCTTCTGACCTTCCAAGCCGTTCTTGGTTAGAAGATGATTTCAGCACATTGTTCTGTGAGTTTTGCTGCTCCAGGCATTTTCCTATGGCCTTATTTGGATGTTTTTTGGAGCGATTGTGTCATGAGTTCAGAAGCTCACTGCCTTTCCTCTGCCATCTTGGCTCTGCCCTGGAAGTCCTTCTCCAGTACTTCTGATAAAGGCCTCATTTCTAAAATATATCAGGAATTAAAACAAATTTATAAGAATCCAAGTCATTCCCCACTTGAGAAATGGTCAAAGGATATGAACAGGCAGTTTTCTGATGAAGAAATCAAAGCTATATATTGCCATATGAAAAAAAATGCTCTAAATCACTATTGATTAGGGAAATGCAAATTAAAATAACTCTGAGGTACCACCTGACACCTATCAGATTGGCTAATATGACAAAAAAGGAAAATAATAAATGTTGGAGAATCTGTGGAAAAACTGGAACACTAATGCATTGTTGGTGGACCTGTGAACTGATCCAACCATTCTGGAGAGCAATTTGGAATTATGCACAAAGGGCTATAAAGCTGTGCATACCCTTTGACCCAACAATACCACTATTGGGTCTTTTTCCAAAAGAGATCATAAAAAAGGGAAAAGGACCCACATGTTCAAAAATATTTGTAGCTGCTCTTTTTGTGGTGGTAGGGAATTGGAAGTTGAGGGGATGCCCATCAATTGGGGAATGGCTGAACAAGTTGTGGTATATGAATGTAATGGGATTCTATTGTGCTGTAAGAAACAATGAGCGGGCAGGTTTCAGAGAAACCTGGAAGGACTTGTATGGACTGATGATGAGTGAGATGAGCAGAACCAGGAGAACATTGTACACAGTATCATCAACATTATGTGTTGATCAACTGTGATAGACTTGATTCTTCTTAGCAATACAACAGTACAAGATAGTTCCAAAAAACTCATGATGGAAAAGAGTCTCCAAATCCAGAAAAAAAAAGAACTGTGGAATATAGATGCAGATTGAACCATACTATTTCTTTTGTTTTTGGTGCTGTTGTTTTTCTATTTTGAGGTTTTTCCATTTTGCTCTGATTCCTCTCTTATACTGTGACTAATGCAGAAATATGCTTAATTATTGTACATATATAAGCTATATCAGATTGCTTACTTTCTCAGAGAGGAGGGGAGGGAGGGAGAAAATTTGAAACTAGAAATCTTATGAAAACAAATATTGAAAATTATCTCTACATGTAACTGTAATATATAACCTAATAAAATACTTTTATAATTTAAAAAAACAAAGAAAAAAAGAAAATGAAGGGTGAGGGGAAGCTAGATAGTGCAATGAATAAAGCACCATCCCTGGATTCAGGAGGACTTGAGTTCAAATCCAGCCTCTGAGGCTCACTTATTAGCTGTGTGACCCTGAGCAAGTCACTTAACCCTCATTGCCCCATTCCCCCTCATAAAAACTGAAGGATGAAGAGCTTAAAACAGCACTGAGACTTTTAGAAATCTCACATTTTTTCAACATTATCAATTAACTACTGAAGTCTATGAGCATTAATATATAGGTTGATTTAAAGTAGAGATTCTTAACCTGGGACCAATAAACTTTAAAAATTTATATCTCTACTTCAATATACTTTTTCCCTTGTAATCCCATGCACTTTATTTTTGCACTTTAAAATGCTCTTCTAGAAAGAAATCCATAGACTTCACCAGAATGCAAAGGGTCCAGGACACAAAAAAAGGATAAAGATTCTTGGTTATCAGATCCTATCAAATGCTCTACTGAATTTCACTACCTCTTCATCCTCTGGTATTGGAACATTAAAAAATGATCTTCATGCTTCTCTTTTAGCTTATGCTCTTTAGAATCACAACTAGATAATATAATAAAATGTCCCATAAAAACGATGTTACTTGTTGCCTCTGGGTATATTATGAAGCCAATTCCTCCTTTTGTCCCTGCAAAGAGAATCTGTGACATTCTTTCATTTAGTAACAATTCTTTCTGTCTTGTAGTTTAATTTATAGTGAAAATGTAAATATTTTTTGATTCAGTTTGTCTCATAATATATTGACCCATTGATGATTGAACAAGAGTTTCACATTTTAGAATATCAACAGTTAAACTGATATTTAATGGTATAAAAACTTTACTCCCATTCTGCTCTCATCACTTTGGAAACAGAAGAGGCCTGGAAAGAACTGAGGGTCATTTTGTCTTTTTTCTTTGTTTTGTGGATTATCATGGCCAAAAATTTATTTCCTAGTAGGCTACCTACTAGTGATGAGCATCTTCTTACATCACTTGGACAATAGACCAAGTCCATGATGGGGAATATACTCAAAGGTTTTCCAACTTTGTAGAACCAATAAGTAACTTTACTTCACTGGAATAACCTTTGAGTACTCAGTGTAGTCTCCAAACTATGATGAGTAATAGGAGGAGGAATTTCATCAAGGATAACTCCAATGCTATAATGAGGGGACAATTTGTAATCTTGCCCTACTGTGTGAAGGGCATAAGTTATAATCGTAATTCATATAACATTTTTAAGTTTAGAAAGCAGTTTCTGCACAGCCCCCTTATGAGTTTAGGGAGTGCAAATGTTATTCCTTTTCACAGATAAAATTTGAGGGTCAATGAGGTTCAGTGATTGTCCAGGGTCACATAGTTCAGAAATGTCTGAAATGAGATCCATATTATTTTGTACACTCTTTCTTCTTTTATAATCATATCCCCCAAGCAAGCTGTAAGTTTGATTGAGGAAAATTCTTCCCAAGGAGAAAAACAGGTCAATAAACTTGAGAAATGTTATGTAATGGAAAGATCTTGAAAGTAGATGAATCAAGAAGATGAATCAGAAGATCTTGCATCAAATCCTATTTCTGCTATGCCCAAAGGGCTATAAACTGTGCATACCCTTTGAGCCAGCTATACCACTACTAGGTCTATATCCCAAAGAGATGAAAGAAGAAAGGGAGGATAGGACCTATCTGTATAAAAATATTTATAGCAGTTCTTTTCATGGTGTCAAAGAATTGGAAATTGAGGAGATACTCATCAATTGGGGAATGGCTGAACAATTTGTGGTTTGTGATTGTGATGGAATACTACTTACTGTGCTATAAGAAATGATGAGAAGGATGATTTCAGAAAAAAACTGGAAAGACTTCAGGAACTGATGCAAATTGAAGTGAGCAGAATCAGTACACAGTAACAGCAATATTGTATGATAATCAATTGTGAATGACAGCAGTATTCTCAGCAATACAATGATCCAAGACAATTCCAAAGAACTCATGATAAAAAATGCTGTGCACCTCCAGAGAAAGAACTGACAGAGTCTGAATGCAGATTGAATCATACTATTTTTCTTTTTTTTCTTTTTTTGGTCTTGTGTCTTCTTTCACAACAGACTAATATGAAAAAATGGTGGGAAGAATCTCAGTTCTATATTTTATTTTTGGATTCCACTTGTGATTTCATTGATGTAGGGCATGTCTAATGAGGAACTCCCTCCATTTTTCCCCTTTAATTTGTGCAGGCTACTTCATCTCTGTAGGCCTCAGTCCCTTCCCTTATGGAATGAGGTAATTAGATTTGATGATTAACTTGTATGAGTTTGTACTGCCAACTTTATCACTCTGGGTCTCAATCTCCTTATCTGTAAAAATCAGGGCATTTGGGGCAGCTGGGTGACGCAGTGGATAGAGCACCGGCCCTGGAGTCAGGAGTACCTGAGTTCAAATTCGGCCTCAGACACTTAACACTTACTAGCTGTGTGACCCTGGGCAAGTCACTTAACCCCAATTGCCTCACTAAAAAAAAAATTAATTTTTAAAAATTAAGGCATTTGGGGGGCCTGGCTTGCCCCCAAGAGGGCGCTGCCGAACCCCCCCAGGCCTGGGATACACCCTCCACACCCCCATCTCCCCACCCCAGACATGCACATCTCACTTCTACACTCGCACAACCCATGTCTGCCAGGCACCAGGGTGGGCCGAGGGCGAAGGATGCAGGCGGAAGGACCGACATCTCCCCCAGTAGACCCTTATGTCCCAAGGCATCTTGCAGGTTCATCCTCCGATCTGTGACTGCCCCGGCTGTCGAATTTCCTCGCCAGTGAACCGAGGTCGCCTGGCCGAGAAGAGGACGATCCCACTGCCCCCCACCAGGATCCCAAAGAAGGAGCTGAGTTCGATTTTCTCAGCCAGTGATGGGGACAGCGATGGGAGCAGCCCAGCCCATGGGCATCGACCAGATGTGAAGCAAGAGGACGATTTGCACATCAGTATCATGAAGAGAAGGGTACACACTCACTGGGATCTGAACATCTCCTTCCGAGAGACTTCTTGCAGCCGTGACAGTGACCTCTCTACCATCATCTCCAATTTGCACCCGAGCCGCCACCTCGTTATGCCTGAGCGCCAAAGCCGCTGTGAATTCCAGAGAAGCAGCGTCGAGATTGGCCTTGGCCCAGCAGATGACCTTTTAGGCAAAAGGCGGGGCTGCTCCCCCAGCAGCGGCGGCCTTGACCGCCCCACGGAGAAGAAGTCCAGGAGTGAGTCCCTCAAGGATCCTTCCCCCTCCCCCCTCCGGGAGGAGCCGGCCCCCCAGATGACCCCGGAGGAACACTACCGAAGGATGATGTCGGCCCTAAGTGAGCCTGGCGCCTTTGAAGAGCAGCAGCGACTCTATCAGCTGGCCAGCGCCGTGGGCCTGCCCAGCCACAGTGATCTCCTGAGGCTCAGGCAGGAGGTCGCAGCTGCCGCTGCCGTGAGGAGCCCCGGGGCCTTGGAACCCCATCTCCCCTCATCCTCCAGCAGCTCTGCAGGTGCTGGAGTTGGAGGCGGGGCTGCAGGGGGGACTGGGCAGCGCCGGAAGCAGGGCCTTCCCCCCCCCACAGGGAAACAGCTGTCACTGGACATTTCTCCGATAGGGACGTGACCCATCCATCATTGCTGTCACCCCAGAACGCCCCCCACATCGCCCTGGGCCCCCACCTCAGACCCCCCTTCCTGGGTGTGCCTTCTGCTCTGTGCCAGACCCCAGGATATGGATTCCTTCAGCCCGCTCAGGCTAAGATGTTTGCTAGACAACAAGAAATCCTCCGGAAACAGAGCTTGGCCAGGCTGGAGATGTCAGCAGAACTACTTTGGCAGAAGGAGCTGGAGAGTCTGCACAGGCCTAGGCTGCTCACTGCGGACCCCCTGGGGCTGCCCCAGGAACACCCAGCTCTGCGAACCCACGAGGGCCCCGAGGGCCACTCCCTGCCCCCACCCTCTCTACACGAGGACCTTCAGCGGAGACGCAGCGCCATGCTGGTGCTGAGGCACAGTTCAGCCCCCCTCTTGGCCCTGCCCCCCACGGAGCCCCCTGCCCAGGCCCGGGCCCCCAACACCCCCCAGAGAGCAGGCCCGGCATCGCCCCGCTGCCCGCAAGGGGGTTGGAAGGCCTGGAGAGGCCAAGGAGGCCGCTGGCCCAGGAGTCCGGGCCCAGGACAGCCCAGAGAATGACTCCAAGGAGTCGGACAGTGAAGAAGCTGAGGCTTCCCCGGCCGAGGCTGGGGGCACCGGCCGAGCCTGTGATGACCCCAAGGACACATCGGGTGGGCCCAGCAGCGACTCTCCAGGGCATGGCCTGGGGGGCAGGGCTGAGGGGAAGGGGCCCCTCCTGGGGGCCCCCACTGCCGCCCCCTCTGCCTCTGAGCCTCCCTTGCACTGTCAGCCCCTACTTTCATACAGGCACCATGGGGGGACTGTTCTTGGACAGCGGAGAGGAGGCTGTGGGCCCTGAAGACGTCAGCAAGTGGACAGTGGATGACGTGTGCACTTTCGTGGGTGGCCTGGCTGGCTGTGGAGAGTATGCTTCGGTTTTCCGAGAACAGGCCATAGACGGGGAGACGTTGCCCCTGCTCACCGAGGAGCATTTACTGACCAACATGGGGCTGAAGTTGGGACCTGCCCTGAAGATCCGATCCCATGTGGCCAAGCGCGTGGGCAGACTCTTCTACATGACCAGCTTCCCTGTGGCCCTCCCTCTGCAGGCCCCTGGCCTTCGGGGTGTGACGGACAGGGAACTGGCTGGTGAACTGCAGCCCTCCTCTCCGGCGCACTCCGCATCCCCCTTCCGGGGCAGCTTCTCGTCCAGCAGAGGTTCCCCCAAACAAGAGAACGGGGCCCCCTCCCTGCTGGTGGGGATAGGGGATGCGCCCAAGCCGCCCTCCTAACTCCCGGGGAGACCCCCCGCAGGCAGCTGTGGGCCTTACCCTCAGCCGCCTGGAAGGCTTTGTAAACTTTTTGAGGCCAAAAAGAAAAACCCCAGAAAAGCAGGCCTTGAGGCCCAGGAGGAGAGGGGGAAAAATCCAAAGAATTTCTGGAAGGAGCTCCGAGGGTCTGGAGCAGACACAGACAGAGCCCCGGTCTGCTGCCCGCCTCCACTTCCTCCCCCACACTGGACTTGGTTTCCTGATTCAGGTGTCTATGCATCTCTAGCAACTTCAAACAATACCAAAGACAGACAAAAGCGACAGGGCAGAGAGCAGGCTGAGGAGGGCTGGCCAGTGGCTGGGTCAGCCTGGGCCAGGGTTGGGGCAGGGGGGCTTGCGGATGGCCTCCTGGCAGGCAGAGGCACTGAGCTGGGCCCAAGGCCGGAGCTCTGGACTGACGGTACCCCCTCCCCACCCACACTGCACGTGCCACCAACTTTTCTTAAAGAAGAGACTTCTCGGTACATTAAGCTTCTTTATATCGTGAGAAAAACCCAATAAAGGCCCCAACGTCTGAAAAAAAAAATTAGGGCATTTGGACTCTTGATTTTTAATTCAATGTTATGTTCCAAGCTTAGTAGTCTTCTCTTCCCCCCACCTTTGTGAACATTTAATTCCCATTTACATCCCCTGTACCTAAACGGGTTACTGGCAAAGCCCAGAGAACCTTGAAGAAGGCCTCTTTAAAAGCAGAGTTGCTTGTTGGAATGGGCTTGGGAAGCCTAGGCTCTTCCCTCGAGCTCGCTCTCTCTCTCTCTTTTTCTCTTCAGGGCAGTGAGGGTTAAGTGACTTGCCCAAGGTCACAAAGCTAGTAAGTGTTAAGTGTCTGAGTCCAGATTTGAACTCAGGTCCTCCTGAATCCAGGGCCAGTGACTTATCCACTGCATCACCTAGCTGCCCTGGCACTCTCTCTTGATTGAGCAGAGAGCACATCTTCAGGTGCCAGTAGTAACTTGGATTTCTCTATTTGCAAATTAGATCACTGATTGTAATAGAATATGGCACATCATCAATAGTTGCTGCCCTGAAACCTATAGAATGCCACAGCTGAATAAGCCTTTGAATAGTTAAAAGAAATTCTGATACAACCTTGATTCAGGAATTTAACTAACTGCTTCACAGCATTTCACCCTCCAGATAAAGTAGCAGCCGAGGGAAAATATATTTCATATGATACATCTCTATTTGAGGGCCCCAGAGACTTCTTATGCTATATTCTGAACCTAGATTGAGGATGTCCTGGTTGTCATCAATTCCCTGGTGCCAGAAAATCTGCTTTCACCCAGGAATATGCTAGATTCAAAGGACATTGTAGCTTGAGGGAAATTTTAAAACTCTCTAATCCAAGTTGGAGAACTACACTTTTTATTTTTGTACTCCTCAGTTGTTGGGCATCCTCTTTGTTTTCAGTTTTTTGTCACCTCAAAAAGAATTGCTATAAATATTTGTGTACATATAGGACCTTTTCCTCTTCCTTTGATCTCTCTTATGTATAGGCCTACAGTGGAATATTTGGGACAATGGACATGTACTCTTTGGTCCCCCTTTTTTTTTAACACACTGGAATGGAAATAGCCAATAAAACTAGAAAAACAACCCAATTCTTCAGTGTATCCCTGAAAATCTGAGAGGAAGAAGTACTTGCCACACTCTAGAAACTGTATACTTCTACTGCTTAAGAGTGGGATAAGAATCCAACCTATGGAATCTATAGCAGCTTCAATAAATCCAGTGGCTAATGTATTCAGAGCACCATGATGGGCACCGAGGAGAAACAAAATTTAGTCAAAATAATTCTGTTATCATGAAGGTTATCATTTAGTGGGAAATGGGACCAACAGAGATAGTTAAAGCATAAAATATTACATGATAATTGCACTAAAAGTTTCTAAAATAACTATTTAATTACATTTGATTAAATTGCCTACAGCCATTCATTTAATATGTGACAATGCTAGATTTAGAAACTAGGGTTCTTTAAACCCAATCCAGTGCATTCTTTCTTCTGCTCTTCTTACTTTAAACTTTCTCAGTGTCTAGGAGGGCTAACACACCACAGATTAGTCCCTGTTTTCATAAGGGTAGTGGTAGTTGTGGTGGAGTAGTGGCTTAGAAAGATAAGGAGGCCTAGAATTTATTGTGGTGCATGGAAAGAGCATTGGCTTAGGATTCTAGGGGACTGAGTCTTGGATACAGGTCTGCTACTAAGTAGCTATAGAAACCCTGGTCAAGTAACTTAGTACCCCTGAGTCTCAGAGGCTTATTTATATGTAATATGAAGAGAATAGATTTCTTTTGTTGTTGTTCAGTCATTTCAGTAATATGCTGCTCTTCAAGACCCCATTTGGGAAAGTTTTCTTGGCAAAGATACTGGTGTGCTTTGCCACTTCCTTTTCTAGCTCATTCAAATCCTGCACCTACTACTGAGTACTTGTGTCATCTTGGAAATGTCACATATCTTCTCTATTCCTATTATTTTCCCCATCTGCAAAATGAGCAGGTTGAATAAAATGTTTTCCAAGATCCCATATAGTTCTAGTTTTATTATGATTGTGATTGATGATAATTGGAATAATTCCAGTCTCCTCTAACTTCTTTTTTTGTTTGTTTGTTTGGTTTTTTGGGTTTGGGGGTGGATTTTTTTTCTTTTTCACAGGGCGATGAGGGTTAAGTGACTTGCCCAACGTCACACAGCTAGTAAGTGTCAAGTGTCTGAGGCCAGATTTGAACTCAGGTCCTCCTGAATTCAGGACCAGTGTTTTATCCACTGTGCCACCTAGCTGCCCCCTCCTCAAACTTCTGAGTCTTCATACTTCACCTTATTAATCCCATCCTTTAAGATCCACTGTTATATTAAGGAATATTGAGCAATAGAAATCCAAACAATTTTTCAGGAGCCAGGGGGTGACAACAGCTAGAAGAAGAACCAAGCATTTCAGTAAGTATTTAAAGGATATGATATAGAGGCACAGTCATGACATGTGGATTGTTAGATGAAAACTTTGAAGGAATCAGTGAAAAGCCATTTATTAGCTGCCTACTATATGCCAAGTACTGATAATTTCAAGGGTTATATCTCTGGGTATTTTTCCAGATCTGAAAAGGTAGGGGTGGGAATAGATGAACACTAAGGTTCCTTACAGCTTTTACTTTTTATGAGTCTTTGAAAAAATGATTGGTCTAAAAGCTTATTATCTCAGGTAATTTCAAATCTCTCTCCTCCATTTTCAACCCTGATCTTGCATTTATTTGCAACCACCAGATGGTCACATTCCCAAAACTCAAGCCCAGGATTTAAAACAAGAGATGGTCAAGGGGAAGAAGGCAATTAGGAAGAAGACAAATTCCCATATCAAGTGTGGACCACCCTTTGTAATGAAAATTTATATAATTACCTACAATACCTGCCTAGAAGGTTCTAAAGTTTATAAAAAGTCATTTGACTTAATTTTAATAAACCTGTGATGTGTAAAAAAAATGATTATTACTATTGTCATTTTACAAATGAGAAAACTGAGATTTATCCAGGTTTAGTGATTTCCCCAGGGTCAAACAGCTAGTGAAGTATTGGAGCCCACCAGTGTAAACTTTCTACTACACCATGTTGCCTTCCAGGGATGAAATGTCTACATCACTATTTTCCAGAAGTAATTTCATTTGCAGTGTGCTTTGAAGATATCTTATTAACATGATTAAGGTATCTTCCAAGGTATTCTCTGAAATCAGTCAACTAGAAATGTAATCAGTGGGAAAGAATCTATAAACTTGAGAATCTAGGAAATCTTGAATTGGGGGAAAAAGTGGTAATAATACAAAGTATCTGGATAAAGGTTTGCTTGAGAATAAGAATCTGTCATTTTGATCATAGAGGCAGCACTCTCACTAAACATCTGAGTAAGTTTAGAAAAGTTACTTGAACTCTTTGGATATCAATTTCTTAACATCTCTTATAGTTATCAATTGTCTGATTTTTTTTAATTCCAGTGAGGCAAGGTAGAGAAGAAGAGGATTGGAGAGGTAAAGAGACAGAGATAGAGACACAGAGGGACAGAGAAAGATCCTGAGAGAGTCAGAAAGAGAGGCAAAAAAGTGAGACAGACATCTTCCATAGTTGGGAGGAGTAACCTAGACCTGCAAAGATTTCTGGGATTTTTAATTTTTGCATATCCCCCAAGGCAAGGAAATATTCCATGTTTTGGTTTTATCCTGTCTCCAAATCACATGATAATTCATCACCTTGAGAAATAAACAAAAACCTCAAACCACAGAAGCCTGTGAAGGGCCCAGGCTTTTTCTCTTGCCTGTGTGGGAAGCAGAATCTGCAGTTGCCCTCTCCTCTAACCCCACTCTGTCAGGGATGTTACACCAGCAGCATCCAAGGAAGGGGATGACTTGACCAATGGACATCAGTATTGGGTTGCAAGTATACCCCTGTTATGGAGAAGGGTAACTAACAAGACTGATCATGTCACTCTCTTGCCAAAAAAAAAGAAAAAAAAATTGACTTGTCTAACACCTACAAGAAAAAAATGCAAGTTCTCCATGTTAAAGTTAAAATCCACCACCTGGATCAAGTCTACCTTTCTAGGCTTATCATACATTTATCCCTTTGATAAACACCCATATTTCAACTACAGAGGCCTCCTTTCTATTTGTGAAAATTCTTCAGCCTTGGAATTTTATGCTTATCAGTAAATCTTCTGATTAATGAGTAGGTTTCCCAGAGATTGACAAGAGATACTCCCAACCAGTGGATGTGAGAGTTCTAGCCTTTTTAATAAGGATGTCTTATTAAAATGAATAAATTTGCATTCTGGTTTACAAACCCAACCTGGAATAGTTTGGCAAGTGTGAAATAATTCTCTCCTTATCTAACCATCCCTGGGTCTGGACCTACACACTTAATAAAGTAGATCATTGTGAACATATCAAAGTGGGGTACCCATAAGCTTTAGTCTGAAACATCTCACCAGCATTTCCCACTACTTTACTATACTCCTGTTATCTCATTTATCATTTAGTACACAGGCCAAGAAACTCATTAGCATCAATAAGTTATGAAGTTGAAGAATTATTTTACAAGTAGAACCATCAAGTATAAGGTCTAGAAGGGACTATAGTATATGTCTTCTTTTGCAAAAGATAAGATTTTAAAAATCTTTTCCTCCACCTTGGAATGGCAAGAGGTCAAGTACCTTTGGGACTGCTGAGTTCTTGCACAAGGCAACCTACCCATGACTGCATGTTTTCTAGCACTGTGCCTGCATGTGTTGCCTGGTTCTTCTATATATAAATGTCCTTTACTAAGATACAGGTCAGTGCAATTTTCCAAAAGGTTAGGAAGTATGGCACTTTAGAGATGGCTGGCTTATTACTGTAAATGCCATTGAGTCCACTCTATAATATATACTGAGTCATTACAACACACTTTCTTCTTTACCTGTCAGAGACTGACCTGCTCCTGTCAGGCATCTCCCGCGCGCCGCCCCCCCCCCCCCCAATCTTGCCTAGCCCTAAAATAATTCCTTTAGAGTCAGCCATAGTGAAATGTTTCCTGAAGCTAGGTCAGTCTTTAAAAAGCTTATGCACCAAACCATGCTTAAAGAAAATCAATATAATTTACTATTTAAGATGAGCAGTGGTTGGCTGAGAGCAGCTATGTGGCTGAGAACACTTAGTCCATTTTCAATTTGCTCAGCCAAATTAAAAACCCAATACTAATGTTTTAAACTAACGAGCCTCAAAACAACTGAATTTCTTTACTTATTAGTGCAAAACAGAAGTTTGGCTCAATAATCTCCACTATAGAGAATTTCAGAAAAATGGGAAAAAAACCTAGTTAGGACATAATTCTATTGTACATTAAATAGGCATAATCACTCCTGATTTCAGCAGTGACTGAAATAATATCAAGGAAAAATAGACAATTCCAATCAATCCATCAAACGATAATCATTTATCAAGAACCTACTAAGTGCTAGGCAGTATGTTAGGTTCTAGAGACAGACAAAAGCAGAAAAGTCCCTGTCTTCAAGGAGCTATCACTATATATATATATATATATATATATATATATATATATATATGTGTGTGTGTGTGTGTGTGTGTGTGTGTGTGTGCATACACATATATATATATATACATATATCAAAATCATAACTAGGAATTCTTGCATCTAACTCAGCTTCATTTGAGTATAACTTGAGAGTATGTGGTGATGCCAAGAATGGCTGAACCCATGAGTACAGTTACAACAGAAAGTGAATGATATGCTCCCCAGGAAGTCTATCCTCAGGCTCCCAGGGATTGAGGGGAGGGAAGCAGTCACTGGGAGTGTTGTGACATGGAGACGTGACCCAGGGAGTAATGGCCCAAAAGAGAATTTCAAGGTGAGATATTAATACAATCTTGCAAAAGAGTAAACACAACCTTCAACCCAAGTCAGTACCCTGGTACAGAGCTCCATTCACCTTGTGCTAGTTACAGTTCTGCAATCAATTGTCATAATGTCTAATGCACCATAAAATTGTCCTGAAAATTCTTCAGACATAGTCCATGAATAGAAATTAAAGTTACATAGCGTGACAGTCATGGTTCAACAAATGCTGACAGTATGCTGTTGAATCAATGGTATATGTTCATCTAGTTAAGGATTCAAAGATTTCTGTAACTAGAGGAAACCATATAACTACAAACCAGTATAGATAGACTACAATAGAAAGAAGAGTGGCTTTGTAATCACATGACTTGGGCTCAAATACTGAATTTTTACTTTCTATCTGTATGACCTTGGGCAAGTCATTCTCTGGGCTTCAATGTACATATGCATATACACATACACATACACACACCTATAAAGACATACATATACACATGTGTATATACACTTATACATGCGTGTATATGTATATATGCATATGCACATATACACACATGCATGTACACGTACACACATACCTACATGTGTGTGTGTGTATATACTAAAGCCTGGAGAGTGACTTGTCCAAGGTTATACAGATAGAAAGTAAATATATATATAATATATATGTATGCACATATATATACATATGTGTATGTATGCACACAAATAAATATAAATTATCTATGAAAATTACATATGCAGATATCATAATAATATAATTCAGTTTTAATCTCTGAGGTTCAGTTTCTTTATATATAAAATAAAGAAGTTAGATTTTTTTAAAAATCTCCAAGTCTATGATCCTCTGACATATAAACATTCAGTACAAGGAAGAGGTGGTCTTAGTCAGAAAACCTTTAATTTCATAGCTCCCTGGTCTTAGAAAGAGTTGTGCTCTAATAAAAATCTTTCTACAACGCAAACTAATTTCATATACCTTATTATTAGCTTTCATCCCATATCACTCCTCCGTTTTGTGGCTAAACTCCTTGACAAGGCTAAATGAAATCAATGCTTCTACTTCCTCTCCTCTCACTCTCTTCTTAACTCTACAGTCTGGCTTCTGTAGTCTTTGACACTGTAGATTACTATCCTCTTCTTTCTAGGTTTTCATAATACTACTCTATCCTAGGGGGCAGCAAGGTAGTGCAGAGACTCATCTTCCTGAATTCAAATCCAACTCAGACACTCATTAACAGTGTGACCCTGGGTAAATCACTTAACCCTATTTACCTCAGTTTCTTATCTATAAAATAAGCTGGAGAAGGAAACAGAAAACCACTCTGGTATCTTTTCCAAGAAAACTCCCCAAATGGTGTCATAAAGAGTCAGAGAGGATTAATTGACAAAATAACAATAAATTCAATCCTACTTCTTCCCCTGTCTCTCTGACTCCTCAGACTCCTTTGCTGTATCTTCATCCATGCAACTCTGACTAACTGTGAGTATCTTCCAAGTCTCTGTCCTACAACTCCTCTTCTCCTTCTTTTCTGTTTTACTTGGTAATCTCATCAGATATCAGAGATTAAATTATGCTGATGATTCTCAAATCAATTTATTCAATCCTAACTTCTTTTCTGACTTCCAATCTCAAATCTCCAATTGCATATTGGACATTTCAAAATGGATTTCCCTTAGATGTCTTGATCTCAACCTCTCTTTCCAACCTCCCTCTTATTGCCGAGGTTATCACTACCCTCTGTTAAGGGCTAAAATTCTAACTAAACTGTCTAAAATATCTAATGAGTGGTCGCCAATAAATTATAAGCTTTAGCAAGAGTTAGACTTTTAAGCATTTATTAAGGAGAATAAGAATTTGGTAAAGAGAGAGAAAGGCCTAGATTCCTATCTATTAAAGGGAGAGCACATTTCTAGCTCCGCTCTCCACCAGAGTCCGCAGGAAAGAGAGCGAGAGTGAGCGCCAGTCTCTTCCTTCCTCCTCCCACTAGTCCGCGTCACTTCCTGATGCCAAAGAAAAGACTCCTGGTCTTGCCCTCAAAGATCTTCGCTTCATGGGTGGAATTCTTCTACAGTAAGTCTCCAGCAGGTGTCGTCATTCCAATCGTTACACCTCCCAGTGACCCAAGCTTACAACCTCACTGTCATCCTTGACTCTTCAATCTCTGTTGCCAAGTTCTGCTCATTTTACTTTCAGAACATCTTTTATATATGCCTCCTTCCCTCCATTGACTCTGCCACCACCCTTTTTCAGGCCTTCATCACACAGAAGTCTGTTGGGCTATTATAATAGCCTGCTAGTTGTTCTTCCTACCTCAAGTTGCTTCCTATTCCAGTCCATCTTCCATTCAGCAGCTTAGGTGATCTTTCTAAAACACAAATCTGACCATGTCTCTATCTCTCTGTTTTTTTCTCTCTCTCTCTCTCTCTCTCTCTCTCACACACACACACACACACACACACACACACACACACACACACACACACACACACGAATCACTTACTCAATGAACTCTACTAGCTCTCTATCACCTTCAAGAACAAAGATAAAGCCTTCTGTATGGCATTGAAAACCTTTTATAACTTGCCTCCCACCACCCTCCAAGTATTCTCACACTTTACTTCTTCCATGCACTTTTTGGGGGGGCGGGGCAATAAGGGTTAAGTGACTTGCCCAGGGTCACACAGCTAGTGTCAGGTGTCTGAAGCAGGATTTGAACTCAGGTCCTCCTGAATCCAGGTTTGGTGCTTTATCCACTGTGCCACCTGACTGACCCCCTTCCATGCACTCTTGATCCAGTGACCCTTGGCCTTCTTACTTTTTCCTCAAATTCCACACTCTTATCTTCTGACTCTGGATATTTTCACTGTTTACTAAGCCTAGATTCCTCCCCCTCCTTATATTTACCTCTTGAATTCCCTTCATATCTTAAAGTGACAGCTAAAATCCCACCTTGTACAAGAAGTTTTTTCCAATACTTTTTAATGCTAATGCCTTCCCTCTGATTAGTTTTAATTTATTCTTGAATATAGTTTGTTTATATATAACTGCTTTCACATTGTCTCTCCTATTAGACTCCTTGGGAACCTTTCTTTGTAACCTCAGTGCTTAGCATGGTGTCTGGCACATGATAGACATGTAAAACTTTTTTTTTACTTATATTATGTAAGGAACATTTGCCATTCATATCCCAGAAAGTGAGAAATCTTTAAATCCTAACTGCACCTGGGGGAGAAGAATTCCTGGGGGTCACCAAAAATGGATTTGATTTAAGGCAATAACACTAATTTGCTCTGGATAGGACAATGTGTTGAGAATTTTTAAAAGAAGAATAATTAATACTGATTATCATAAACCTTCCTCAGTTAAATATACCAAGCCTAGGTCATTAGAAATTAAAAGAGATGGCCACCAATTAGAGTTTCATTCTGTGTTGTAGTAATATTCACTAAGCAGCTTAGAACTTTAAAAGGGGGAACCACAGTGAGAAACATTGTGGCCTTTTCATTGACTTTCTAGTATTTAAGAACTTTTTATTTAAAAGGCAATACACCCCCATATTCTTTTCGATTATCTGCCATCATGTTTAAATGACCTCTTTTTGGGGCAGCTAGATGGCGCAGTGGATAGAGCACTGGCCCTGGAGTCAGGAGTACCTGAGTTCAAATCCAGCCTCAGACACTTAACACTTACTAGCTGTGTGACCCTGAGCAAGTCACTTAACCCCAATTGCCTCACTAAAAAAATAATAAAATAAATGACCTCTTTTTCCATGATGGCCACTTGATACCTAAAATCTTCTCTCACATAAGCCCTGATGCCTAAGGAAAGCTTTACCCTTGATTATATAACTAAGGAGTTAACCGAGGAGTTCCCAATCACCAGGAGACATATGCTGATGCATACCTCACATTGATGGAGGAGGCAAAAAGGGGTTAACAGATAACCTAAGACTTGATCTACAGTAGCTATCAGGGTTAACAGAGAAACTAAGGTTTGAGTTTTTATTAACTGTAACTAGAAGGTTCCTATCGACCAACACTATCAACAGAAGCTTGGGGAAGGTAACCAAGGACCATTAACCATTAATAGTCATTAATATTCCTAGATGACAGAAAACAGAAACTGTACCTGGAAACCAGATATTAAAGTAAAGAGATATCATAAAAAGAGATCCCTCTAACTCTGACAAGTCTAAGCATGTCTTTAGGAACATGTGCAGAAAAGACTAAATGTGTCCTTAGGTTCACCTTATGACATTTAAACCCCCAAAACACACCCCTAGTGAAAAAAGGTACCTGCATTGGAGGACATCTTAGGACCCCAGGAAGTCCAAATTAGGATGTGAAGCTGCCACAAGGAGAAGATTAAGATAATGAGGAGATAAACCTACTTTCCTCACTATAAATATAATCATTTTTCCTCTCCTTATTTGAGACACCTCCTGGTGGTCTCCCTGTGTCCTCAAAGTCTTTTAATAAAATTTGGGAAACTGAGTCACTGAGTCTTGTAATTCTTTGGGATGCCTCACAATCAATTTGATCTATTAAACCCATCCCCTACTACAACATCAATTAAGGATGAAGTGATTGGTTTGGACCTCTATGACTGGAGATGGATCTATTAGTTTGTATTGTTGTCGGTCAGGGCCACTGCTTTGTGTGAGGGCTATAAAAATTCAGGGTTCATTTATACAATAACACTTTCCCCCCCTTTTTAGAGCAGAAGTCAGGGACCAGAAACTGGAGAACAGACATCAGTCCCTGAATATTGGCATGCCCCACCCCCTACACCCAGGGATCTCCTAAATTCTTTTTTAAATTTTTATTTAAAGTTTTGAGTTCCAAATTCTATTCTTCCCTCCCTCCTGTCCTCCCTCGCCTCCCCCCTCCCTGAGGTGGTAAGTAACCTGATATAGGTTATATATGTGTAAAATACATGGAAATTGTGGCAGCTAGGTGGCATAGTGGATAAAGCACCGGCCTTGGATTCAGGAGGACCTGAGTTCAAATCCAGCCTTAGACACTTGACACTTACTAGCTGTGTGACCCTGGGCAAGTCACTTAACCCTCATTGCCCTGCACAAAAAAAAAAAAAACAAAAACCCCACACAAAACACAAAAAAAAACCACACTTGGAAATGTAAAACATTTCCATATTAGTCATTTTGTATAAGACTTAAGTAAAAGAAAAAAAGAAAGTAAAACACATCTTTTCCATGATTTCATCTTTACTTGAGTCATTTTAATTTACTTGGGTCATTTAAAGTCATTTTAATATAACCCATCTTTAAATAATGCTAATCAATTAGATTTGTTTGCTATGTGATAGACTTCCTACAGTGGAAAGGTATATGAACTAAGACTAGACCATGAGGAAGGGGTCTTTGGTCTAAGAGAGATGGCCATAGGCCTCATTTTATTAATAACCTGCTGGCCATATTAATAAAAGTATTTAATTACCCAGATACCATGTCTCATATTTTTTATCATCACAATATAAACCTAGCAGTGGTATTGCTGGAACAAAGGGTATGTACAGTTTTATAGTCCTTTGAGCATAGTTCCAAATTTCTCTTCAGAATGGTTGGATCAGTTCACAACTCCACCAACAGTGGATTTTCCCTTTTTTGTCATATTAGCCACTCTGACAGGACCTTCTCAGTCTTAGAGGTACTGACAGTCAGGAAAGGGGTTGAAAAGTGATTCTTGCACACTATTGGGGTGACTTTGTATAGTTTGATTCCTTGATAAGTGACAATAGTCGTATACCCAAAATGGTGGGTAATTGGTTGGTTGCTGTCCTTTGCTCTCAGAGAGAACCAAAATGACATCACTATATTACAGTCAAGTTACAGTGTGTCCAACTATGGCTGATCAGACCAATATGAGCTTGGAATGTTCTTTTTTTAAAAAATTAATTTATTTATTTTTCCATTACATGTAAAGATAGTTCTCAACTTTTGTTTATATAAGCTTTCCAATTTCAGATTTTTATCCCTCCCTTCCCTCCCTCCCCCCTCCCCTAGACAGCAGGTAATTTGATATAGGTTTCATATATATATATATATATATATATATATATATATATATACATACATACATACACACACATAATAACATTAATCCTATTTCTGCATTAGTCATGTTATAAGAGAAAAATCAGAGCAATGATGAAAAACCTCAAAATAGAAAAAACAACAGCACCAAAAAGAAAAGAAATAATATGGTTCATTCAGCATCTATACTCCACAGTTCTTTTTTTTTTTTCTTGGATTTGGAGATCCTCTTCTATCATGAGTTCCCTGGAACTCTTCTGTACCATTGCATTGGTGAGAAGAATATAGTCCATCACAGTAGATCAACACTCAATGTTGATGATACTGTGTACAATGTTCTTCTGGTTCTGCTCATCTCACTCATCATCAGCCCATGCAAGACCCTCCAGGTTTCTCTGAACTCCTCCTGCTCATCATTTCTTACAGCACAATAGTATTCCATTATATGCATATACCACAACTTGTCCAGCCATTCCCCAATTGATGGGCATCCCCTCAATTTCCAACTCCTTGACACCACATAAAGAGCGAGCTTGGAATGTTCTACTATAGGTCAGGCACAAATAATCCACATGAACATTTGTGTTGGATTCTCTAAGTTGGTGTATCTTGCATTTCTTTTGAGCTACTTTAATTCTGCTTTGCTCGTAGAGCACAGTACCTTCTCTGATGAGGACACACCATACTGAGTGGTCTTGTGCCAGTGTATGCCATGTCATGCAACCATTTCCGAAGTTCTTAAGAGAGACCTTAAGAGTGTCCTTATAGAACTTTTTCTGACCACCATGTTAGTGCTTGTCCTGTGCAAGTTATCCATAAAAAATCTTTTAGGCAAGCATACATTTGGCATTCGATCAATGTGGCCAGCCCATTGTAGTTGTGCCCTTTGCAGTAGAGTTTGAATGTTTAGCAGTTTAGTTTGAGAGAGGACCTTCATGTCTGGTATCTCATCCTGCCAGGTGATCTTCAGAATCTTCCTAAGACAATTAAAATGGAAGCAGTTCAGTTTCCAGGCATACTACTGGTATACTATCCAGATTTCACATCCATACAACAATAAGGTCAGCACAATAGCTCTATAGCCTTTCATTTGACAGTCAGTTTAATACCTCTTCTCTTCCACACTTTCTTTGGAGTCTCCCAAATTCTGAGCAAGCTCTGGCAGTGCATCAATCTCATTATCAACAGGTACATCCCCAGAAAGTATACTGCCCAGTTAAGTGAACTCATCCACAGGATTCAAAATTTCTCCATTTGCTGTAATTGATGGTCCCACATATCAAGGGTATAGTGTGGGCTGATGGAGCACCTGCATTTTCTTGGTGTTAATTGATAGGCCAAAATTAGCACAAGTAGCAGAGAATTGATCCATACTTTGTTGCATCTCAGCTTCAGAGGCTGCATTGACTGCACAATCATCTGCAACAAACAAACAAAAAATGCACCAACACTCTGTAGAAATTTATTTTGATTTGGGGACCCTACCTTTAGGCTGAGATTAGAAAGCCTTAGGCCCTCAGGGTCTCTTCCCCTCCCCCTCTGCTTCAGCTGAGCCAAAGAGCCCCGTGGGCTGTACAAGACGCCAGGTCAGACAGCTGGGGGGGAAAGCCCCCAGCCCCCTCCGACCTGAGCAGAGCTATCCGAGAGATCCTGGATAGTCTGTGCTGAGGCACGAGCTGCTTGAGCACACGCACCCCCCAACCAGCCGCAGCCCTGACTAGTGGATTAGCTTGGTCTGTGGGGGCACAGGAAGCCCCGAGATTTGAGTGGAGAGAAGAAAAGGTATATATAGTCCTGGGGGTTAGACTCAGGGACAGTCGCACAGAGATGAACAAGAAAGGCTAAGAAGAGTTTTGGACAAGGAGACGGGGGATGAGACGAACAGTAACACAGGACTAGGAGCAAGGAGAAGGGGTTCGGAGGGACAAGACAAGGCAGAGAAGAGGTCTAGCAGCGGCTGACGAGATTAGAAAGGTTGGAGCGGGGCAGAGTGCAGATGGGGCTACAAGGATGCAGGAGAAGACGAGAAGGACTAGAAGCAGGGAAAAGAGAGGCCGAAGCGCAGACTGATGGAGCAGACAGACAGAAGGTCGGTGAGAGAGAAACACAGGGGTTCAACGGTGGCAGTAAGGAGAGGAAAGTTAGAAGCAGGGGGATTTACAAAGTGAAAGGGTACAGGCGAAGTTAGAATAAAGTACCTGAGTGCCCTGAGGCTGGCGGCGGCTAAGGCCCCTATTGTATTCAAAAAGTTCCAAAGAGACCCAGTGGAAAGAAAAGTCCTGCAACGCAGTCAGGTTGTACATTTTATTTCCCTGTATTCTTAATTTCCAATAGTATCTCATAAATAAACTCTGCTTTGATTATTTAGTTAAGAGGCTTCTTAATCCTTTAGTTTATCAATTTGGGGAGTGGAGCTTTATAAACAGCCCACATTAAATGAACAAAGTCAGATAGCAAAATAGTCAAAAAGCCCCAAATTAGTCCTCCAGTCAAATTAGCCCCACAAATTAAGCTAGACATTTAAAAATATTTCTATATTTGAATGGCAACCACAAAGAGATTTATGGCCCAATTATAATTTCCCAAAACTTATCATTTTCATATACCTATAATTTTTCATAAAGTTATTTTTCATAAATCCAAAATTATATAATTTTTTCAGATTAGATTAGCTAGCGAATAATTTTTTTTACAACTCCCTCCACTTTAGTCTTAGCTTGCAATCTTTTCAAGTTGAAGAATTTATCATAACTACAATAGCTGACCTTGGTGCCATGTTTTTCTTCATTGAAGGTATTTGACAATATGGCTGAAAACATCATGGAAGCAAACACGCAGCCTTGTTTTACTCCATTGATGACTGTGGGAATATGAGAGCATTGTCCATTATACAGAACCCAGGCAAGCATGCCATTGTGAAATCCATAAAACCCCAAGAGATTAAATACATAGATAAAGTAACCAAATGTACAAAAATGTCTATAACAGTACTTTACATTGAAGCAAATAAATTAGAAATAAATGATGTCCATCAATTGGAAATGGTTGAACAAACTGTGATATCTGAATGTAACAGAATGTTATTTTGTTATAAGAAATATTGGCTGGGATAGAATCAGGGAAAACCTGGTAGATTTGTAAGAACTAAGAGTAAAGTGAGCAGAACCAAAAGAGCAATTTGTATGATAACCATAATAATGCAAAACAAAACTACTTTGAAAGATCATAGGATTCTCATCAATCAAATTATTAATCTTGACTTCAGAAGACTGATGATGAAATGTGCTACCCACTTCTTGGCAGAGAAGTGATAAACTATAAGTACAAAATGACAAATATTTTCAAGCATGTTCTATTTTTCTTGACTATATTTATACTTTATTACAAGTGAAGGCCTCTCTTGACATGTGGGGGTGGGGTTATCAGGTAGTGATAGAGATGTAAAAAAAAGAAAAATAGTAAAACATTTATAACAGAAGAAAACAAAAGTTCAGAAAAGAATATAAATAAGGCCATTTTATTAATGGCATGTTGAATTTAATATACATTTAGTTAATAAAATCAAAGTTCATTATTTCATATGCAATCCTCTTTTGTATGTTCAAATGTTCAAGTTTATCAATGTTAAGTTCATATTAAAAGAGAAAAATTTATAAAAAGTAAAAAAGGAAATAACTGGTGTAAAAACAAAAGGCAACCATAAAAATTTATGCAAAAACAAAGAAATATAGCAGTAGGAGTTCATGAGCAGTGGTTTGGGGTGGATGCCGACACACAATATGCCTTGAACCTGAAGTGTCTTTCTGGGAATCCTTTGCAACAATTCTGAGGACCTACAAGGGTCAATAAACCATAGGTAGGAAACCATAGATTTTAAGGAATGTAGTAGCTCAGAGCATTGAATATTGGAGTGATCAAGGCTGACTTTAATTTCACCATGATAAAAACTTCACTAAACATTAACCAATGAATGCTATAGGATCCCTTTTCTTATAACTTTTTTCTGAACAAAATAGACAATATTTCAATCTAAAATGCTTTTGAAATTATTCTTTATAGAAGCAGGAAAATGAGCAAGATCATTTCTTCAGCTCCCATTGATCTTTAGGGACCCGCCTTGTTTTTTGAAAAAGGAAAAAAGAAAGGTCTTGTCTTTTGATTCCTAAAGCATATAATTCCCTATAGAACAAGTGTCCTTTAAATTGAGTGCTTTCTGGCAAATCGATTGTCCATAGGCAATTAATAAAATGAGAGTCCACCAATGGAAATATATTAGAATTATAGAATAATTAGAATTCTAATGTCAATGTGAAAAAGTTCTAAGGGTAAGCCAGATGGGTTCTTTGATCTGCCTGGTTAGGCTTTGACTTTTTTCTAATTAGGAAAGTGCTCATGTTAAACTGATAAGCATTCTAAGCACTGTACATGTCTGGCCACTGACTAATTAATTTTTGACTTTGAGCAGTGACACTTAATTTGAAAACTTTCTACCATCCATGACTGCATATGGAAAATCCAGGCAAAATGTTTAAAATTTATGTTGGCTGAAGTGTTTAAGTGTCATTTGAATTCCCTTTAGTTTCTGGGAGGGCAATGTGGGTCAATGAACTAAGTAACAAAATGAGGATTGAGTGGACAGATTCATAATTTCAACTAGTATAGGGCAAGTTTGCCTTTGACTCAGGACATTTTAGGGGCAACTACCCCTCTTGTAGTAGTCACCATCCTAATGCCTCAAGTTTCACTGTTGACCTTTGCTACTATGTAATATAACCTCCCTTATGCCTCAGGGTCCTTTTACTATATTATCTCTATTGCAGGGTCTGCTTTAAACCCCAGTTCCCAAAAAAGAGGGAGTTGGATTACTCCTTCTCCCAGCATTACAATATCTGAAGTCAAAATGTCTATTCTACTGCAAACCTCTCTTCCCATCTGTTTTTGCCCAAGGTGAAAATTTCACTAAATGTAGCTCTCAGATAGGTACTTTCCCTCTCTATTTCTCTTTGTTATGGTTTCATTGTTTATAATACCTTTAAAAGTAATTACCTTTGTAAGATAAGAATATTTCTTGATTGAATCAGTCAAGCAAAACTAAGTCTGAAGAGAGCCATCTTGAATCAATTAGAACCATTGATGAGAGATTTGTTGATTGATGTCCTAAGGAAAGCTCTATCTCAAAATCATAGATTCTTAAGCTCTTGATTCAATGGAATTGAAGCAAATATGGCATTCTAGCACACCTCTGAGGTGCAAATGTAGCTTTGGTAGAGCTCTGGTGGAGAAGGGAGATATTATGGAAAATTATTGACTCTATGGGCATCTTTGGGCAGAGAACCCAGGTTTGAGGGAAGTCCTGAGAAAAGGTTGACTCTTTCTCCAACTTCTCCTGCTTCCTATCTTTCTACAGACATTATAACACCATCTTCTATTTCATTATTCAGGCATTTCAACCACAAAGAGACCAGGGGTTAACTAGAGATATGGCAGTGGACAGAAGGCACGACCTCTATCTAAATGTTAGGAATCTTTCAAACTCAGAGCTCAGAGTAATTGTGACTGAATTCATAAGCTACCAAAATCTGAAGAGAGTGGAACCATGTGGACCTTACGGGCCATTACATCATACACTTATGTTAATGAGGGTTATCAAAATAAGCAACTTTTACTTTTTTTAAAATTTGTTATTATTTTTAAACATTTATTTCTCTTTAGACTTTTAGTTCTAAATTTTCTCCCTCCCTCCCACCCACGCCTACATCCACTGAGAAATCAAGCAATCTATCAAGTATACATGTGAAATCATGCAAAATATATTTCTTTATTAGCCGCTATATTTCAAAAAAAGCAAGAAAAATAAAGTGAGAAAATTATACTTCAATTTGCACTCAGATTTCATTAATTCTCTCTCAGGAGAAGGATAAGATTTTTTTTTATAATGAATCCTTTAAAATCATCTTGGATAGGGGGCAGCTTGGTGGCACAGTGGATAAAGCACTGGCCCTGGATTCAGGAGGATCTGAGTTCAAATCCGGCCTCAGACACTTGACACTTACTAGCTGTGTGGCCCTGGGAAAGTCACTTAACCCTCATTGCCCTGGAAAAAAAAGAAAAGGAAAAAAGGAAAAGAAAAGAAATCGTCTTGGATCACTGTATTAATCAGAGTAGCTAAGTTTTTCACAGGTGATCTTCATTACAACATTGCGGTTAATGTGTATGATGCCCTCCTGGTTCTTCTCACTTCACTTTGCATCAGTTTATATATGTCTTGTTTTCTTTCTTTTTTCTTTTTCTTTTTTTTAAGTGAGGCAATTGGGGTTAAGTGACTTGCCCAGGGTCACACAGCTAGTAAGTGTTAAGTGTCTGAGGCCGGATTTGAACTCAGGTACTCCTGAATCCAGGGCCGGTGCTCTATCCACTGCGCCACCTAGCCGCCCCATCTTGTTTTCTTTTAATTCCCCTGAAACCACCCCCTTGTTATATCTTATACCACAATAGTATTCCATCATAATCATATGCTGTAACTTCCTGAACCTTTCTCCAAGTGATGAGCAGCACCTTGATTTCAAATCTTTGCCATCACAAAAAGAGCTGCTATAAATATTTTTGTATATATAAATCCTTTTACTTTTTCTTTGATCTCTTTGGCATCGAGACCTAGTAGTGGCATTGCTGAATCAAAGGGTTTTCACAATTTTATAGCCCTTTGGGTATAGTTCCAAATTTTTTTCCAAAAAAATTAGACCAAGTCATTTCTCCCCCAAAAGTTCATTAGTGCACCTATTTTCCCTCATCCCCTCCTGCATTTGTTGTTTCTGATAGGTGCAAGGTGGCACCTGAGAATTGTTTTAATTTCCATTTCTCTAATCAATAGTGATTTAGAACATTTTTAATTGACTATAGATATTTTTTCTTCTGAAAACAGTCTGTTTATATCTTTTGACCAATTAAGTCAATTAAAGAATGGCTCTTGTTTTTATACATTTGACTCAGTTCTACACTCAGTATATATTTGTCAAATGAGTCCTTTATTAGAGAAACTTGCTGTAAAAAAAATGTATGTTACCTCATTATCTATGGTACCTTTTAGCAAAATGTGGTTTTCCTGATTATCTCTTTTAATTAGGCCTATTTTTGCTTTTGCTTTGTCTGAGTTCAAGATTGCTACCCCTGTCTTTTTTATTCATCTGAAGCATAATAGATTCTCCTCCAGCCCCTTATTTTAACTATGTGTGGTTCTTTCTGTTTCAAGTGTGTCTCCTGTAAACAACATATAGTTTGATTGTGGTTTCTAATGCATTCTGCTATCTGCTTCAATTTTAATGGGTAAGCTCATTCCATTAACATTCACAATTATGATTATTGTGTATTTCCCTTCTCATTTTCTTCTGTTTCTCCTCCTTTCTCTCTTTATCCTGTCCCTCCTCAAAAGTTTATTTTTCTTCTAACCACTGTCTCCCTTAATCCACCCTTGCTTTTATAATCCCCCTCTTTTCAATTGTCCCTTTCCCTTTCTACTTCTCAATTGGGTAAATTAGATTTCAGTAAACAGATTAGTGTGTAAATATGTGCATATATGCACATATATACACATATAAATGTGTGTACATATTATGTATATGTATATATACATACACATACATATACACACATATACATATGCACATACACATACATATATTCTCAATTCTAATGAGAATGAGGTTCAAGCATTGCCTGTCACTCTTCCTCCCTCCCCTCATTTTCTCTTCCACTGTAAAAGCCATTCCTTGGGCTCTTCTTTTATGTGAGAAAATTTTGGCAATTCTATCTCTCCTTCCTTCTCCCAGTGCATTCCTTTTTCTCACCCCTTTATATTTTGGGGGGAGATCATTCCAATATAATAGACTCACACCCCAGCCCTATTTCTATCCAAACTCCTTTTAGCTGCCTTAATAATGATAAAATTCTTAGGAGTCACATGTGGATGTTTTCCATCTTTCATTTTCAAAGAGGACCAATGACTTACACATGAATTGGATTTAAGTGAGATGGAATTTCGCAAAGTCACCAGCATCACTCTTTTCCAGAATCAGCAAAGTCCAGTGGAAAAACAAATTCAAGACAACTGGAGATGGCCCAGGATGCAGCGGATGACCTTGGTGTGCTTGATGTCTGACCAAGCCCTTAGAGCTCCACAGCACCTTCTTTAGCTGCCTTCATGACCCTTGGAACAAATTCCTCTCATCCACCCATTCCTCTAAGGGGAGTCTTCACATACTTGGGGTAGATATCCCCGTAAATCACTGACAGGTTTGAGACCTGTCATGTTCCCTCAACCTAGTTTATCCCATCTGCCAAGATCATGGTTTTCATGTAGTCCAATAATTCTTAAATTACCTCTCCTTGATTTATTCCAGGTTGGTCATTTTTCCAATGACATAGTCCCCATTTTCTTCAACTTTTTTCACTCTTTTGACTTTGTTTTATTGTTTCTTTGTGTCTCATGAACATTAGTCTCCTCTTGCCCAATTCTAATTTTTCAATGACAATTTTATCCTCTGATTCTATAATATCAGGGCAGTTCTCCTTAATAATTTCCTGGAATATGGTGTCTAGACTCTTTTTCTGATCATGGCTTTCAGGCAGTCCAATGATTCTCAAATTGTCTCTCCTGGATCTGTTTTCCAGGTAAGCTGTCTGTCCAATGAGGTATTTCACATTTTCTTCTATTTTTTCATTCTTTTGATTCTGCTTGACTGATTCCTTGTGTCTCATGGATTCATTATCTTCCAACTTTCCAATTTTAATTTTCAAGGCATTGTTCTCTTCAATGAGATTATGCACATTTTTTTTCCATTTGGCCAAATTAATTTTTAAGGCATTGTTTTCTTCAGTGAAATTATGCACCTTTTTTTCCATTTGGCCAGATGAATTTTTTAAGGAATTTTCTTCAGTCAATCTTTATACTTCCTTTTCCAAGCTGTTGATTCTTTTTTCATAATTTTCTTGTGTTGCTTTCATTTCTCTCCCTATTTCTCTCAATTGATTTTTAGAATCCTTTTTGAGCTCTTCTAAGAAGGTTTTTTGTTCTTGAGACCAATTCATCTTCCCTCGAGGCTTCACATGTAGGCAATTTGGGAGTATTGTCCTCATCTAAGTTTGTGTTTGCCTCTTCCCTGTTGATAGAGAAGCTCTCAATGGTGAGAGCTCTTTTTTGTTTTTTATTCATACTGCAGCTTTTTTTTTTTTTAATTGAGGTCAGCTCTGGGGGCACCAGGGTCCCTGTTTCAAGCTTCTTGTGCTGGGGCATAGGGGCTATGTGACTGGCTTTCTACACTGAGGCCTCTATGGCTTGTGGATTTCTCACCACCCTGGGCTTGCTGCCTGCATACTGGGATTGGTAGACCTGGTTGCGCCTATCCTTTGGGTGGCCGTCCAGCTGGCAACCTGCCCTCCCGGCTGGTGCAGGTGGGTTTCCCCACTGTCCTGCTGTGCCACCAGTTTGTTGAGCCAGGATCCAGGGGCCTCAGTTGCTCAGTTATGGCCACAGCTTCCTGTTGACTTGCCCCAACCCCTTCCACGTTGCACAGCAGCGGTGTGCTGCACCTCTCTTTTGCCCCAGTGAGACTGACCTTTCTTGAAGTCTTCTAAATTATCTCTGGTTGTTAGACTATGTCTCTCTGTCTCTTTGCAGGTTCTGTACTTTCAGAATCTGTCTAGAGGCTTTATTTAATGTTCTTTTTGAGAGAATAGAAGGAGACCTCACATGATTTGCTGGCTACTCTCCACCATCTTGGCTCTGCCCACCCCTCCCCCATTCTAATTTTTAAGGAATTATTTTCTTTAGTGAATTTTTGTGCCTCTTTTACCATTAGATCAATTTTGTTTTTTAAGGCATTTCCTTTAGTGTTTTTGCCCCTCTTTTACCAAGTTGTTAAGTTTCTTTTCATAATTTTCTTGAATCACTCTCATTTCTTTTCCTAATTTTTCCTGTACCACACTTATCTCTTTCTTTGATTCTTCCCAGGAATTCTTATTGGGCTTGGGTCAAATTAGCATTTCCTTTGAAGCTTTGTTTGTAGCTGTTTTCACGGTGTTGTCTTCTTCTGTGTTTATGTCTTGGTCTTCCTTGCCGCCCTAGTAGCTTTTTATAGTCAAGTTCTTTTTTGTTGTTGTTGTTGCTTCTTGCTCATCTTTTCAGCCTATTTCTTAACTTTTAACTTTATGTTAAAGTTGGGTTTTGCTCACCTGAGGCTGGGGCGACACTGTCCCAAGCTTTAGACTTTTTCTTACTGTTACTTTCAGAACTAGTTCTGAGGGTTTCAACTTTTTAGTGCTTCAAAGGTGATGTGATCCTGCAAGAAGAATGGTCACTGCTATCCTGGTCTGCAATCTGGTCTTTACCTAGAAAGGTTCCTGGTTCTTTGCAGCCACCAGCACTGGCATCCCTCTGACTTGGAACTGAGATCAGGGTCCCTTATCCCTTGTGACTGACCCCAAATGTTCCTCTCCTCCTTGTAACTGTGACCCAGAACTACTTATGGGCAATAGAGTTGCCAATAAGCACCTGTTGTACCTGGTACCAGCAAAAGATCCCCTGAAATCTCTTTCTGACCAGTTGTCTGATCCTCTATCCAACTCTGGGATGAAAGCTCCCCAAACTGCTGTTATTGCTGTGGCCACTGTTGCTGACCCTATGTACATTCTGGATAGACTTCTACCCTGGTGCAAAAGATGTCTCCTACCAACCTCCTAAGTTTACTTAGGTCAGAAAATGTCTCATTCTGATTTTTGTTAGGTCTGACACTCCAAAACTTGATTTGAAGAATTATTTTAAAGTTTTCTTGGAGGAGAATGTCAAAAGTTCAGCTGAGTTGCTGCCTCTAATCTGCCATCTTTGCTCTGCCCCATAATCAACCATTATGAAGAGACTATTGCACATAACTAGACATGGCACTGTGGGGTGGAAAAAAAATGACAGATGGAAAAATGCCACAGTATATCCTAGCTCAGCTATATAAACATGGGATAACAGAGTGGATGGAGATACATTCACTATAAAGTTTTAGAATTTAGAATTGTGAACCTGTGAAGAAGGGTCATGAAAAAAAATTAGGGTCACATTGGTAAAAGTAAAATAACACTTTTGTGCTATATTTGTGCCATGAGAGTAAAGATATGAAAAGTTCCTTTCCATACCATTCCCCCAATATCTGACCTACTTGATTGCAAAAATGACTGAATTTCCACTAATAGATATTTATTGGTGTGATCTCCTCGAGGCACTTTACAATGTAGATATCCTGAGAGAGCTAATAAACTTTGTGGTCAATTAACTAATTTCACCTCAACTAGCTCAGATCAGATCACTGGGAAAATAAAAAACCCAATAGTTCATCAATGGGGGAGGGACAAAGAATTTTGGAGTATGGAAACACTACTGGGGAGAGCAGTCCATATATCATCCATAAGTGTGGTACCTACATGATAGTCAGGAGTATGGGGAAGAAGGGTCCTAAATGGAATAAGAGATAGCATCACAGAGGAGGGAGTCCTACTTTATTATCTTGTCCCTCTTTTTTTTTTTAATCTCACTTCAAACCTCCTAGAGGCTTTTTCTGATGTCTCTAGTTGTTCATTTCTTTTTGTTTTGTTTTGTTTTGTTTTGGTGGGGCAATGGCGGTTAAGTGACTTGCCCAGGGTCACACAGCTAGTATGTATCAAGTGTCTGAGGCTGGAGTTGAACTCAGGTACTCCTGAATCCAGGGCCAGTGCTTTATCCACTGCACCACCTAGCTGCCCCCTAGTTGTTCATTTCTTGCCCTTTTAAAATAGTCTTATATTTACTAATCTACTTACATGTTTTCTCCTTTAAAGGAACACTAACTCCTCAAAGACTGGGACTGGCAGGGTTGTGTTTTTCTTTTGGGGGGGGGGTTGTCTTTGTACCATCACTGTTGGTTTGTTGTTGTTGTTGTTGTTGTTGTTGTTTTGCTTTTCACATAAGCATTGCTTAATAAATGTTTATTTATTTGAATTTAATTCAATCAATCAACAAATGTTTATTAAGGACCCAAGATGTGCTAGGCACTAGAGATGTAAAGACAAAAGAGAAAATAGTTCAAACCCTAAAAGAACTTATATCTTTTGGGGGGTAGGTGGGAGATGATGTGTATACACATAAAATCATGTATTATTGAGAAAATAAATGAGGATCATTTAAAAAGGCACTAGCAGGTGTGGGAGAAGGGAGACCAGGAAGGACTTCCTATAGGTGTGGCATTTGAGCAAAGTTTTGAAGGAAACTAGGCAATTGAAATAAATAGCTTAGGCCAGAGGCTCTTAAATTGTTTTTTTCTTTCTTTTTTTTATATACAATGTACTCCTTTGGTAGTCCAATAAAACCTATGGACCCTTTCTCAGAATAATGTTTTAAATGAATAAATTAAATGTGTAGAATCAATCACAAAGGAAAATAATTACATTGTAATTGAGTTGTAAAAAATATATATATTTTTATAGAAAAGTTCACATATTCCCAGGGTGAGAACTCCTGGGTTAGCCCATTTCACAAAGCTACCCATTGTTATACATTTCCATCTTCCCTGTTCTACTCAGCCTGCTCATTTGCTATTGCTCTTCTGAAAACGGCCTGTAAAGTTGATCTTTGGATATCAAAAAAAAAAAAAGGTTACCAGAACAATGAAGGGCCTTCTAAACTGGAAGGTAATTAGCAACTAAAACCACATTAACATTCTTACTAACCAATTAAACTAGTTGTCAAACACTCTTATCCTTAAGTTATATAAGACTGAATTGTATGTACACACTGCTGTCAGGGAATGAATAGAATGTGCTACTTTCCAAGTCAAATAGTGCATTCAGGCTATGGAGGAAGAGAAGTAATGACCTCACTCAACTTGGCAATAAGAGACAAAATATGTTTGTTTCTAAAGATTTGTTTCTCTTTCTTCATACACACCCATATGATATATATATATATATATATATATATATATATATATATGTATATATATATATATATATATATATATTACACCCATACACATCTATATGCATGTGCTTATATATATGCAGGCTTTGAGGGAATGGTAAGGATTGCTTATAAAACTCATACAGAATTCTGTAATTGTATCTGAAGTACCTTAATATTGCCTTAAGAATGCTGTAGTTTACAACAGAGCATCAGGAACTATGGAAATTTTAAGTACTGAATGAATGCAAACCCCACTTTTCTTTGTCAAACACATACTGTGATAGGAGGAGACATTCATAGCCTGGTGTGGTATTTTGACTCTGCTACCCAACCAGGCTTATATCTGCCCATCTTGTTCCCCTCAAAACAAGTCATTTAAAAGGGGCATTTTTTAAAACTTATCCTTCAGTCATTTCAATGTCAAAAGAAAAGTGGGAGTATGGGGGAGAAAGGATATGAAAAGGCAATCAGGGAGAAAAAAAGGAAGGGTGGGAGATTCTGCCTCCTTGAGAGATCAATATGTGTTTCAAATGTTGTGATAAGACATATTGAGCTTATCAAAAAGTGAAGTTCTGATGACACAGTTCACATCTGGCAGGGAGATAAGAGAAGCAAGGCTATTCTCCACCTTTCTTATTCCCAAAAACCCAGGTTAATTTTCCACTCAATAAGATACATTTTCCATTATGATTGAAAAATCTATATGCTTTCACTAATGTTTCTAATTTCATAGTATGTGTTTCCATGAAGTGTGATTGTTAAATGTGATCTTTAATTCAATTTGAAAAAACAGAAAGAGTTGAGAAGTATTGTAGCTTTTGAGCAAGAGAAATCCTGGGTTCAAGAGCTACTCTAGCACATACCAACCACATGACCATGGGCAAGTAAACCTTCCAAGGCCCCAAATCAATGCTCTAAAATGTGACAGATGAGATATTAATCTATTAGTAGTGAGAGTTTCCACACCAGAGTTGCCAGCATGAATAAAATCACAAGTCTAACTCCCCTTCCTCCCCCTCCCTCCCAAAAATGAAAAATCAAGAGAGTATTTGTGGTCCTGAACCTGTCTTTTTTTTTCTTCTCCTCCTCCTCTTCTTCCTCTTCCTTCTCCTCCTCTATGTGTTCTCTTGTGTTCCCACTACAATAGAAGCACTGTCCAGTGTAAAGAAAAAAGGTAGTACACGGTACCCACTGTGCTTTTGATAAAGCACCCACTGAACCCCCAAAGTAAGGTAAGAAACCTGACAGGGAAGCAAATTGATATGGGGAGAAAGCACGTGGGTCCTTAGGATTCCTCTGTAAAGAATTACACTCTCGCGCCAGTCCTATTTAGGAATAAAAGAACAGGTTTATTGGGGTATGAGAGAAACTGGCCAGGAGGAAGGTTTGGGAGAAACAAAATGCCTTCCTCTCTGACTAGCTTGGGGAGTGCTCTTTTATAGGGTTCAAATGGCATGGGTAAGAATGTCCTTATTGAGTGATGGGCTGTGGTGCTCTGGTGGTAGACTGAGGTAGGTGATGACTGGTCCTGAGCAACTGGTCATGGGCATTAACTCCATCCTGGTGGGTCTGAGCAGTCTGCTGGTGGGCAGTTCCAGGTGGTCTTCTCCTGGTGTAGTCACTCCCAACAGGAGTGCTCAGGAGGACAGGAATGCAGGGTGGTGGTCCTGGAGCAGTTCAATCTGGTGCTGCTTATCTCTTTTGGGTGTGTATGTCCTTGATTGAGCTCAAGGAGAGGCCTACTTGATTTCAAGGAAAAACTCCTGAGGTTTCAAGGAAAAAGTTCCTTGACATCCCCAGACAACTTTTGGGGTAACTGGGGCCCATAATCCTCCCATAACAAAATGAAAGAGGAAAGTCCATGTGCTAACCTTAATTAATTTTATAGAGAAGGATTCTCAGGAACAGAAAGATTATGTGATTTGCCTGGTGTTACACAGCTAGTAAGTGTCTGAGGCAGAATTTAAACTCATCTTCCTCCCTCTAAGGCCAACACTCTTTCCACTATTTCACAAATACCTTGTTTATTCATTCATTAGTTCCCTTACAATTGTATCACCTCCAGCATTGACCTCTACAATATACATCTGGACCAATATAGCTGCTTTCACTTCTTTGTTCTTTTTAGTGCCATTTCTATCTCATCTACAAAAGTATCTGGGATCTTGATATTAGGTTCCAAGTGTAGTGGTTCCATTGTCACAGATGGAGAAAACTGCTTGTTAAAAAGTTTTTGCTTTTTCACAAAAAATGTTGCATTGTTCTTCCATTTAAATACCTATTGTAGTCCTCTTTTTATGAGTCCAGTCCTTATACGTCCTTGGGGTGATATTTATTAGTATAGCTTATTACCAAACTTTCTTTAAACTGGCTTTACTCTTCAATTCTTCTCAATCCATTATGGGATGATAATGCTAATAGTTATGCATCATCCTTCTTCATACAATTTTATAATCAAGTGAATATTCTAACCCAGTGTTCCCTTTGGGAACCATTTTTCTCTATTTGACAAATAAGTTATATGTTTTCTGACTAAGGTATTTTCTGGGCTCTTTTGTTCTCCTTGTGTCTACAAATATATATTTATTAAACTTCTCAATAAGACTGATGAGAATTAATATCAATGTCATTTCTGCTGTCCATTTTTTATTTCAGAACTAACTAGCAATTATTTAATATTATTTATTAAATAAAAATAAATAATTAATTGGATTGATTATATATTAAATATAAACTACATGAATATAATACTTTACATTTATATAGTACTTTTAATTTTCCTTTAGGTGATGTTGTTTTAATTTTTATATCACCTTCATTTCCAATATCCTTCTACCCTGAGTCATTTCTTTTCTTTTCTTTTCTTTTTTGTGGGGCAATGAGGGTTAAGTGACTTTCCCAGGGTCACACGACTAGTAAGTGTCAAGTGTCAGAGGCCAGATTTTAATTCAGGTCCTCCTGAATCCAGGGCTAGTGCTTTATCTACTGTGCCACCTAGCTGTCCTAGATTAATATCTTTTAAAAAGATATATTATTTCAGCAAAGTCAACCAACACTATCACTTTCAATATCTTGTACAAAATTTTAAACCAAAATTTCCTCTCCCCGCCCCAACCTGTGTAATGAATTAAAGAAAGTACATTTTTTTCCATCTCTATGTCTAGACTTGGCCATTATGACAAAACATTGTTTCATTATGTAGTTCTTTCTATTTATATTGTGGTATTCAGTATGGATATTACTTTTCTGGTTCTAAATCAATTCATATACATCTTCCCTTGCTTCTCTGAACTCTTTATATTCACTTTTCTTTCTTATGGCATGGTAATATTCCATTACATTCAAGTACCACAATATGTTTAGCTATTCCACTATTAACAGTATCTACTTTGTTTGGAGATTTGTTTGTGTAGTGTGTTTTTTTTTTGCTAGCATACAAAATATTTTTAGATGAAAATGTTATTAGATATGCATGTCTAAACTATCATGTCATCTGCATGTAACAATGTCTAGGGGCAGCTAGGTGGTACAGTGGCTAGATCACCAGCTCTAGAGTATGAAGGATTTGAGTTAAAATTCAGCCTCAGACACTTATTAGCTGTGTGTTCCTGGGCAAGTCACTTAACCCCAATTGCTTTTAAACAAAAAAGAATGTTTAGCTGCTTGCTTTTTATATATTTATGCCTTTAATATCTTTCTATTGTCTTATTGCTATTATACTATTTCTACAGCTACATTAAAAATAGCATATAGAATGGCCATTCTTGCTTTGCCCCTATATTTACTGAGAGCGTTTCAAGCATAGTAACACATAAATAACACATTTTTTGTTTTAGATAAATAATATTATCTAATAAAGAAGTTATTCTTCTATTCCTATGCTTTTTAGGGTTTTCAGTTTAAATGAGGGTCACCTTTTACAAAATATTTTTGGGTACCTATTCACATAATCATTTATTAGTTTTTAATTTGATTGTGTAATTGTCTTTTGAAAGTTGAACCATACTAGCTATTAATTTAACTTGGTCATAGTGAATGATTTTTTGCATATATTGCCATAGTTCTTCTGCTAGAATTTTATTGTAAACGTTTGTATAAATATAAATAAATATATCTCCCTTCCTTCTCATCCCCTTGACATTTACTGGCCATGGGAAAATTGTTTAACTCTTGAAGACTATAGGTTGAAAAGAAGATACTTGCATGCACTGGTAGAAGGAGTTTTGTCACCCAGGAGTTCCCTATACCAATGAAATCACGCCTAGTCCCTAGCTTTATCCATGTTATCTCAAATTTTAAATATTTTTTCTATTGCTAATTGTCTCATTTTTTACATCACAAACTAAATTCATCAAATGTCCCTTTTTCCCTTATTTTGTTAGTATATATTTTGAAGAGATAATTTTTCCTCTTTGTTGTTTCTGTTGAATCATTTCAGTCATATGTGCCTCTTCATGACCCCATATGGGGTTTTCTTGGCAAAAATACTTGACTGGTTTGCTATTTCCTTCTCCGGCTCATTTTATAGATGAGAAACTGAGGAAAACAAGGTTAAGTGACTTGCCCAGGGTCACATAGGTACTGTGTGCCAGGTTTGAACTTACGAAAATGAGTCTGACCCTAGACCCAGCACTCTATCCACTGCACCACCTACTTGCCTCAGTTTTTCTTCTTAAAACTTACTTTATAGCCCCCAAATTTTGCTGGGTTGTCTCATTGCTATAATCCTCTTTTGCATAATTATTCATTATATCTATTATTTATTCTTCACCCCCCAGCACCTCCCCCATCTTCCCCTCAAATGTACAAGCTCTTTTTTGTTTCTTTTATGTGAGGTACTTTACCACATTCCATCTCTCCCTTTCCCTTTCTCCCAGTGCATTTCTCTCACCCCTTAATTTTTTTTAAGATATCATCCCTTCATACTCAACTCACACCTATGCCCTCTGTCTAAATAAACTCCACCCAGCTGCCCTAATAATGAGAAAATTTTTATGAGTTACAAGTATCATCTTCCCATGTAGGGATGTAAACAGTTTAATATCCCTTATGATTTCTTTTTCCTATTTACCTTTTTTATGTTTCTCTAGGGTCTTGTATTTTTTTAAAGATAAACCAACATTTTATTTTTCTCTGATTAGTTTAAGAATTTTAATAAGCAGATAGTTCTGTTTTCCATTGGATTTGGAGGGGGTCTGGGGGCAGCACTTGCAGGTTTGAAGCAGGTGGGGGTGTTCGATGCTTTCATGCCTCATGAGACCTATTCCTCACTACCTTGCTGTGGATTGAGCAAGCTCACACAGTAATGCAGTTTCACATACAGTTTGGCCAGCACAGAAGAGTAAAAAACACTGGCCTCAGATATGTCCCTGAAGGCCGTGGCTTCCACAATGTTGTGGATTATGAACTTCTTGATAGCCTGGTCCTTGGGCACACACTGGACACAGTTGGTGCAGTGGATGGGCTGCACATGGCCGTGGCCCCTCTTGGAGTGCCCATTGTTCCTCCTCTTCTTCATCATTATGTGAGTCAGAAGCTGAAAAAGGAGGGTCTTGTGTTCAAAAGTCAAATTTTCTATTCAGCTCAGGCCCTTTCATCAGGAATGCCTGAAAGTCCTCTCTTTCATTGAATTCCCATTTTTTCCCTGAAGGATTATATTCAGTTTTGCTAGGTAGGTGATTCTTGGCTGTAGTTCCAATTCCTTTGCCCTCCAGAATATCATATTCCAAGCCCTCCTATCCTTTGAAATAGAAGCTGTTAGATCTCATGTTATCCTGACTGTGGCTCCACAGTACTTGAATTGTTTCTTTCTGGCTGCTTGCAATATTTTCTCCTTGACATGGGAGTTGTGGAATTTGGCTATAATATTTCTGGGAGTTTTCATTTTGGGATCTCTTTTAGGAGGTGATTAGTGGATTCTTTCAATTTCTATTTTACCTTCTGCTTCTAGAATATCAGGGCAATTTTCCCTGACAATTTCTTGGAAGATGATGTCTAGCCTCTTTTTTTGATCTTGGCTTTCAGGTAGTCCAATATTTTCAAATTATCTCTCCTGGATATATTTTCCAGGTCAGTTGCTTTTCCAATGAGATATTTCACATTGCCTTCTATTTTTTTCATTCTTTTGGTTTTGCTTTATTGTTTCTTGATTTCTCATAAAGTCATTAGCTTCCATTTGCTCAATCCTAATTTTTAAGGAATTGTTTTCTTCAGAGACCTTTTGTGCCTCCTTTTCCAAAAGCTAGATCAGCTCCTCCAACTGTTGATTTTTTTCATGATTGTCTTCTTGAAGTTGTAAGATGTCATCAGGAGGAAACTGGATTCTGGTCTGGAAAACTGGATTCTGGACTCTGGTCTGGATTCTGGTCTGGAAAAACTGGATTCTGGACTCTGGTCTGGAAAGCTGGATTCTCTTCTTTAAGTGTTTGAATTGCTGTATTTTTACTAAATCTTAGCATAGCATTTATATCCTTAGACTTCTAATAGAGGGTTGAGGTAGTTATGCAATCTGTAACACTTTTTACCACCATGTGTCTGGATCAAAGCCAAATTTAAAAGTATGTGTTCATGACACCTGAAAATGTTATGGAAAGGTTATCATACCATATCTCATGGTTCCTAGATAGCCAGTGATTGTGCTAGGTCACAGGTGAGTTCAACTGAGTGAGATAAAAAGATAAATAAGTTCAGTTAAATTAGGTTAAATTAGGAGGGAGAGAGGATGAATACTGGACTGTGTCTAGTAATTGTGCTCTACATAGTCACCATCATAAGCAAACCATGGACTTACGTATACCTGTCTCTCCTTTTGTTGCACATATATTCTCTCCAGGGCCTGCATCAGAGTTCACAGCAAGTTAGTCTCTGAAATGATAAGTTTCCATACTTCCAAAATCTCATATTAATTTCACCAAAGACAGTATGATGGTAAAAATGCATACTATGCTGCATAACTGAGAACATATTAGTGATATATACAATAATTCCAAACCATACCCAGAGTATAATGACATATAAATAATAAATGAATGTAAATAGCTGATTATATTAGACATTATTACATAATCTTCTTTTAGCAAGTAAACCACATCATCTTATACATGACTTCTCTAGTATAACAGTAGCAGATACTTAAAGTGGTGATTAATTTATCAAAAAGAAATAAGACTTCAATTAGCAAGATTCAATACTCAATGTTTTCAGTGAGGTATCAAGCAATTAGGGTTCAATAACCCTTTCTGGTCTTTTTTAGTTAAACAGAACACAATAAAAGAGAAAAGAGAAAGAAAATAAATAAATAAAACTCATTAGAACTCATGGTTCTCTCAAAAAGAAAGAGTAAAAAAAAGAATTCTGGTAGCTTCTGAGGCTGGATGGTCTCACCCACAGCATATACTTAAAATGTCTTTGAAAAGTCACTTAGTTTACAAAATCGGGTTTTTAAAGAAAAGCAAAAGAAACAAAAGTCAAAACAAAGCAAAACCAAAAACCAAAAATAAAAAGCAAAAGATTCGCTAAGCACCCTTTTGTGCTCTTAAAGAACTTAAAGGTGTGGTGAATTCCAGGTCTTTTCAGTGACTTTCAAAAGTCAAAACAAAACAAAAACAAAAACAAAAAGCATTAAAAAAAATAGGTATAGGGTAGGGAAAGGGTGGGAGAAATTGAGGTGGGCCAGAAAACTAGGCCATGTGCTTCAGTGCTTTTGCCTGTAGAAGGAAATGCTTGTTAAATTTTAAGGTATTTAAGCTGCTAGATTTTGGGGTATGCCACATTGTTTTAAGTGGTTCCCCAATTCTCTGCATGCCAAAGTGGCAGGGGTTTCTGAATTGTCATTGATCTTTCTAATGCTGTCATAATGTTCTTTATGGTAGAAAATGTGGAGTTCTCTAGCATCAGTTTTGTCTGTGCCACTGATTTTCAATAAAGGCTGATGAACTACCACATTCAGCTGATGCTGCTTAGCAAATGCTACAATTGTATCATTTCCTCCCCACTTTCCAAATTTCTTTAATTCGTCAACATATTCTTCAAAAGGGGAGTCATTTACCCTAAAAGACTCAAACTCTTCTCTATGGTTAATCATATAAGAAGCAGCTTCTTGTCTATGTCTGAGATGATTTCTACAGTGACCTTCTAGCTGGTCTGCTAAAGCCCTAAAAAGGCAATTTCCATCTCCTGATACTTTACGAAGACTGAGTCCCAAAGCATTTAACTGATCAGTGGGATTATCAAATGGGAACTGCCTATTTCCTCTGGACTCTCCGCTCTTTAACAGTTGCTATCGTTAGGGTTTTTACCTCTTTAGCGTCTACCTCAGGTCTATCTGAAATCTCTTCACCTATGAATGGTGCAGGATTTACATGAGAGCAATGAATCCATGAGTCTTTTTCACCAATTTTAATGGCAGTAGGAGTTGTCAATAATACCTGAAAAGGTCCTTCCCAGGCAGGTTGGGTTCCACTGGTTCTCTGAAAATTCTTTACATATATTTTATCTCCTGGGTTGAGGCTGTGCAATGAAAAGTCTAATGGGCCTGCCTGGACCACCGCTCCTGCCTCATGGAGTTCATGTAGCGGGGTCTGTAATTCCTGTATATAGGAGGCAACAGAAGTATCACCTCCCACCAGTGATGTATAAACTGGGGAAAAAGTTTTAGCTTGGATAGGAGGGTGACCAAAAAACATTTCATAAAGAGATATATGTTCTCCTCTTGGTCTACTGCGTAGATAGAATAATGCCAATGGTAGAACATCAGGCCATTTCAAATGGGTTTCAGTACATAATTTGCCAATCATACTCTAAAGTTCTTTATTCATACGTTCAACTTGGCCTGAACTTTGTGGATGGTAGGGCGTGTGGAATTTTGGAGTCACTCCCAAGAAAGAGTAGATTTGGGATAAAATCGAATCAGTGAAATGTGTGCCTTTGTCAGAATCGATGCGGGCTGGTGGGCCAAAACAAGGTACTATCTCTTTAAGAAGAATTTTGGCAACAAAAGCAGCTGTGGCTCAGGGGCTGGGAAAGGCCTCCACCCACCGAGTGAGCTGATCAACTATAACAAGGCAAAATTTATAATGTCCTGCTTTTGGCATAGTAATATAATCAATTTGTAAGTGCTCAAAAGGTGTATATGCTAGAGGACGCCCTCCATAAGCTTTGGCCTTAAAAGCATACTGATTATAAGATTGACATGTGGAGCAGCCCGAGCAGATTGGAGATGCTGTGTTAGTCACACCTGGTGCTATCCAGGTTCTCTTAATGGAGTCTACAATGCCTTGTGTACCAAAATGGCCTTTTCTGTGAACAGAGAGGCATACCTGGTGGTAGAATTTCCGGGGAAGAAGTGGCTTACCTTCCGGAGACACCCAGATGCCATTGATCTGTTTCGCCTTAAATTTCTTTTTCCACTTTTCTACTTCAGAATCGTCATAGGTTAGGTTGGAAGGAATATCCTCAGAAGGTGAAAGGTTAAATACATGTTCAGGAGCTTCTAATGCAGCAAGCTTGGCTGCAGCATCGGCTCGTGCATTTCCCTTTGAAACAGGATCACTATTCCGTGTGTGGGCAGGGCAATGTACAACGGCTAGGGAAGAAGGCAGTTTCAGGGCATCTAAGAGGTCCTTGATAAGGTCCCCATTGGCAATAGCCTTGCCCAAGGATGTTAGGAAGCCTCGTTGATGCCAAATCATACCAATAAAGTGGCATATGCCAAAGCCATATTTCGAGTCAGTAAAAATAGTGGCACTCTTACCTTTGGCTATATTACAGGCCTGTGTAAGAGCCACAAGTTCAGCAGCCTGTGCACTAAAATGGGAAGGCAGAGAAGCTGCCCAGAGGGTGTCATAATCAGAAACTACAGCAGCTCCAGTAAAACGGGTTCCCTCTCTCATAAATGAGGAACCATCTGTATAGAGGACAAGATCAGGATTTTCTAAAGGTGTATCAAAAAGATCATCACGGGGTTTTTCAGCCATATCAACTAAAGAAGCACAGTCGTGCAATGGTTCCCCCGAGAATGGTAAGTTAGGGAGTAGCGTTGCTGGATTAAGAACTGTGCAGCGTTTTAAAGTGATATTCTCATTACCTAACAGGGTTATTTCATACATAGCCAGCCTTTGATCTGAAAAGGCTTGTGTCCTGTGACGTAGTAAGAGAGCCCGTATTTCGTGAGGGCATTGCACCGTTAGAGGGTTACCTAGGACCAAATCAGAGGCTTTTTCTACCAAAAGGGCTGTGGCCGCCATTGCCCTAAGGCAAGGTGGAGCTCCAGCCGCTACAGGGTCCAGCTGAGTTGAATAGTAGGCTATAGGGCGTTGGTTAGGCCCCAGTGATTGAGTCAGAACTCCAGAAGCCACCCCACTTTGTTCATGCACAAAGAAAGTGAAAGGCTTACTATAATCTGGTAGTCCTAGGGCAGGTGCTGATAACAAGGCCCGTTTTAATTCTTTTATGGTTGAGAGATGCTGGGGATCCAACTGTAAAATGTCTGGGACAGAACTTGGGCTAAAGTTTATTTTTTTCCTTAAATAAAATGAAAATCACTTTGACTACCAAAAAAAAAAAAAAAAACTGGCGTCTCTCCATTATCTAACCGACTGTTAAAACTTTTTACCACGAAGTCCTTAGTTCTTCCAAGATGGTATGATTTAAGGCAAGGTATGTTCACCACTCTCCTGGCCTGTTCTCTGGTCTTCGAAAACCACAGGCTTGCTTCTCTGCCCTGAAACCCTGAACAGAGTCCTGCTCCACTGTGGCTTCAAGCTGTTGTGTGCATGTGCTTGGGGACCATAACCCAAGACTGTGACCAGATCTAAGCACGGGCAAAACAACAAAGTCCTGCCTCAGTACCAGTAAAGAAACCTCTGTAATCTCCCCCTGGCCAACTGCTCACCCCCCCCCCCCACACACACACACCATTTGTGGGCTGAGTTCTAGAAGCAGCTGCTGATGCAGCTGATTCAGAGGCTCCTGAGGCCTGGTTCACTGGGGCTGAGCCTGGACTGGATCTGTGCTGGTGTGGCCTGTGCTGGGCTAGGCTCCACTCTCACCTTGGTACAATAGATCTTTGCTGCCTACCTTCTAAGTTATCTTAACTAGAAAATTACTTCACCTTGTACTTTTGTGGTATCTGGTGCTCTAGGAATTGTCCTATGGCATTATTTGAAGGTATTTGGGGGGTCTTGGGGAGAGCTCAGGCAAGGCACTGCCTTTCTTTTGCCTATTATTTATTCTTAACCAATCATTTTCATGCTGTTATTAGTAAGCCTTCATTTAAGTCTGCACCTTTGGCTAAGAATAATCATTTTATTTTATATAGTTGGAAAAGACATGCTTAATATTATACCTTTTAAGATTTATTTTGAAATTTTATTTCTATGAATCTATCAGCAACACTGAAAAATATGTATATATTTAAAATATTGCCCTTCAGAAGATACCACAACTCTTTTAACTTGAACTTTTTCAAGAATTTGCTAGGCTCTATTTTTTCCTTTTTAAAAATTACTCATTTATTTTAAGTCTTTAAAAATTTTGAGTTCAGAGTCCTCTCCCTCCCTCCCACTATTCCTCTACCCAATGAGAAAAACAATATGATATGAATTGCATATGTGAAATAATTCAAAACGTATTTCCATATTAGCCATATCACAAAAAGCAAGAAAAATAAAGTGAGAAAATTATATTTCAATTTACACTCAGAATTTATCAGTTCTCTCTCTAGAGATGTCTTTGATCATTATATTGATTAGAATAGCTAAGTTTCACACCTGATCATCATTACAATATTATTGTTACTGTGTACAATTATCCCCTGGTTCTGTTCACTTCACTTTGCATCAGTTCATATAGTTCTTGCCATGTTTTTCTGAAACCCTTCCCATTGTTATTTCTTACAATACAATTGTAGTTCATCACAATCATATGCCACAACTTGTTCAACCATTCCTCAATTGATGAATTTCCAATTCATTTTTCTTAACCCATTTGCTGTGTTTGTAACTGATGACCATTCTCTACTGTTGTGCAAATCTATACCCCTATGACTCCACCTACTATCCCTGGTTTCCATCTAACTTACCCGGTGGTCCTCTGAAAGTGCTACCCTCAACCTATCTCTATCTCCTTCTCCTTACACAACTCTTGATTTAAGAATTAGATCTGTCCCTATATCACAGATCCAAGTTGGACACTGGAGAATGAGTTGGTTGAAGGCTCTTGCAAGACAAACCCCATGGTTAGTACCTAAGTACTGAGTTGGCTCTGACTCCTTCTCTGGAGTCCAGTATACAGGCAAGCCCTGATTCCCTGAATAATCATTTAAGTGGGCTGACTTTCCCCTGCTTATATTCAGACAGGTCATACCTTGGATCTGGTTTGGGGCTCCAATTATTAGAGCTCAAGTTGGCTTGCAATACCACCTGGATTATTCTCATCCTGAACCTGTTGGCCCATATACCAAAGCTCACTATGGCTTTCCTGGTATGATCCTTCCACCAGCTTGTTGACATCTTTTTTGTCCAATTCTGCACTAAATGAGGGGCTTCTGTTTCAATTCAATTTTGTTTATTATTATTATTCTATCTATTGTCATTTTCAGATATTTGCTGTGGGAAGTATGGGAGAACATCTTAGTCAGGTCTTAATTTTTTTAAGTTGTAACTATTTACCTTTCTTATATAGGCTATTTTCTCCTCATATGAATATATTTGGTGCTGAAAAGAGCAAAATAAAACCTCTTACATAAAGAAAAAGATTAAATCATTTGATAAAGGATGTGCAACGTTACCTATTTCGTAGTTGAACAGTTTGGTGTTTGAAAGGAGTAGGAAAAAACTTTGAATTAATAAAAAGTTCCAAAGTCTGTGTACAAAGAAATACAACTTTCAGATAAACTGTGAACAGTTTGGTTGCAAAATAGACAAAATGAACTATGGTATAAATACAAAGGTTGATATCACCTTGTAGTAAATGTAGAGTGATGACTCTTTTACATATGGTTAATTTGATGGTTTAAAATATAAGTAGTTTATTTTTAAAATGCTAAAATTAGGTATAAAGAAAAACAGTTGTCAGATATACAGGTTCTTAAGTTGAACTTATTTGAAGAATATTGAATGGCTGAGTTTAATGGCATTGTGAGTCCTTAGCTTATTTGCATGTAACTGTTTTGATGCTCAAGAGCTTAAAACTCACACAATGAGAAATATAACTACTTAGGGATTATGAGATGATTTCATAAAGATTGTTGATTTAATAGGTGAGAAGTGACAAGTTTTTGCTTCATAGCAAAAAAAAATGTCTCTGATTATCAGGAGGATCTGATTTGAGCCACTGAAGAGGTTTGAAAAATAAAATGTAGCAGGGGCAGCTAGGTGGTGCAGTGGATAAAGCACCAGCCCTGGATTCAGGAGGACCTGAGTTCAAATCTGGCCTCAGACACTTGACACTTACTAGCTGCATGACCCTGGGCAAGTCACTTAACACTCATTGCTCTGCAAAAAGAAAAAGAAAATGTAGCAATTGAAGAACCTGACAAGTGAAGATGAAGATAAGAAATTCTAGAGGGTAAATAAGAAAAACTCAGTTATACATAGTGAGGGAGATCACCTAGACTAGTCACCTGTTAGAAGACTTCAATTATTAGATTCCTGTATAGCTGGAAAAAGACCCAAACTTACTGGATGAAACATTTAGCATCAGCTATTATGCTTCAGAGCAACCTAGATTTTTTGAGAGAAGTAAATTCATTCAGAAAGACATGTTCTCTGTCATCACATCTAGTTTGAAAGGAAAAAAGTGGAGAGAAAGACAAGCATTGAAACTATTTTGTTGAGAGTTCTATTTTCTACAAGTTGATAATTTCACACAGTATCCTGGTGATTGAAGAGTTGGCTAAGCTTTGCGCAAACACTCAACTTGGACTGCTTTGCAATGAGCTCTGTTTGCTGCAAGGTGATCAGATGATACAGTATCCTGATGAGTCGATAACTGCTGGTTTTGTCTGTATTGCCCAGAGAGGGACAGCCTGAGAAGCTTTATAATACTCTGACTTTAAAAGAATTGCTAGATAAAGTAAATGCAACATTTTCTTAGTGCCATTTTAAAGGTAAGTATAAAATAAAAGAATGTGCAAATGCTTTGTCACTTTGAGAACAAAAAAGATTTGTCTAATCAAGAAGCAATTTCATATGGTGTAAATGTTCCTGAATGGATCTGTAACATCAAATCCTGAAGTCAAGAGTTATGAACTGACTTGAGTACATGGGCTTTCCTCTTTCATTTGCTTCCTTATCAGATCTCAATAAGTGTGTGTCCATCTTCCCACACAGATAATGAGTGTGTTGGTTGGACAGTGTGGATTGTGCCATATTTATTATTACAGAATTTGCTTTAATATAATAATAATAACTGGAAATGTTATTGTTTTTGACTTCTCACTAAGTAAATATGCCTTCTCTATGAATAAATGCTTTTGTCTATATGAAAGCACACCAGTGGAGGCTAGAGATCTAAAGTGGTGAATGGGAAAATTATATTCCTCCTCAACAAGTTTATCCCTAAAATCCTGAGAGAATAACTACTAACTGTAATGTTAGTAGCTCTTCTCTGGGAAACTATACCTGACACCATGAAGGCAAACTGGAATGAGCAAGTCAATCGAGAGAGTGAGCACAAATTATATTCCCTGTGTGAAGAATGTGAGGTCCTATGTTATGAGTAGAGATGCCCCACATGTGTGTTACATTGATAATTCTCTTGTTATGAATATTTTCAAGTTGTTCTCTTTCTTATTCCAGTATCTGAAGAAGAGACAGATCTCCTCTCAAAAGCAAACCCCTCCACTTATTCCCTTAATCCTATTCTCTCTTGCCTTCTATTTGAACCCACAAGAATCTTTCCCTTTATCTCTCATCTTCAATGTCTCTTTCTACCAGTTCCTTCCTTGATGCCTACAAACATGCTCCAGACTTCCCAATACTAAAAAAAATACGTCATTAAACAAGTATTAAGCAGTTAATATGTGCCATGCATTATGCTAAGCACTGGGGAGACATGACACATGACAGTCTTTGCCCCCAAAGAGCTCACAGTTTAAGAGACAGAATGAGAAAACTATGTAAAATAAGCTAAATACAAGTTAAATTTGGGGGCAGTATCAGAGAGAAGGCAATAAGATTAAGGAGGACTGGGAAATGATTCTTGCTAGAAGGTGAGACTTTAGCTGAGACTTGAAGGAAGTCAGGGAAGCTAAAAGGCTGAGATGAGAAGGAAGATAATTTCAGGTATGGGGGACAGTCAGTGTGAATGTTTAGTGTCAGGAGATGGAGTGTCCTATATGAGTACCAGTAAGGAGGGCAGTGTCATTGAATCAGAAAGTAAGAAGTTGTCATTTTTGTTTTTAGAGAAAAAAAGGAAATATATTCATTACAGTGATGGCTCTGGGATGCTATGTCCTATGTCCCTATGTCCCTGCCAAAGTGAGTCAGTCATTGGGTTATTGCATCTTTCCAAGCTGAATCTTCTTACAGGCTTTAGAGGCTGTGAAAATGATAATGGCAATGAACCTATACAGCAACTGTCAATACTTTTTGTACTTTACTGTGATGGGCTCAGGTCATCGTGAATCAGACGGCAGATATGCTGTAACCAGTGTGACTGTATTCCTTGTTGGTTTTTTATGTTAGTATGAGTACCACTGTTTTCCACTTTTAATCTTCATACAGGATGGGGACAATCTTCAGGATGTAATCATGGGATGCAGGGTTAGAAGTGAGTTTGTCTCCTTCTCCCTAGAGTGAGAAATACTCCATGAATATTCTGAACCTACAATGTATCTCCAAAGGACAGCTTATGGATAACATGAGTCATTTCTGGATTTGGGGACTGTGTAATGGAACTCTGTTGATACATGAAAATTTCCAAGGACTTCGTTGGTGCTGAATTATCCCTCAAACCTGTGATCTTTATCATTGTTCAGAGGGAGTTTAATTGAGTTGTCAATATGTCCAACTTCATGTCTCCCCATCTTACACCGGATATCAAGTCCTGCCAATTCACAGTGTAAATTTGGTAAACTAATGTTCAGACTGACATGTGTTTTGCCTCCACTGTCCTTATATGGATCGTCAATATATAATGCTTTCATCACTTTAGTGCTTATTAATCCAGTGAGCTCCAAGAAAAAAAGGAACAAAATAAGGAGGCAGAGAAGTAAGAAGAGTGGAAAGATAGAAAGGGACCTGGTTATGAAAGACCATAAAAGTCATCAGAGGATTTTTCAATTTGATACTGGAGATGACAGAGAAACATTGGAATTTAGTGAATAAGCAGATGACCTGGTAAAATATGTATTTATAGAATATCAATTTAATAGCTAAATTCAGGATGGATTGGGAAAAGATTTGAGACAGGGACACCAATGTCCAGACTATTGCATTAATTCAGGTATCAGGTCATAAAGATATGTACCAGGGTAGTGGATATGTCAAAGAGGAGATATTATGAAGGTAAAAATCAAAAGGATGTGAGAACTGATTGGCTATAGGAGATGAAAGAAGGTAAGGAATAAGAGATGATACCTAGGTAGGTAGTCAGACAAGTAATAGGAAGAGTAGGCAAGAACAGAATCATAAAAACCTACAGATTAGAATATCAAAGAGAAACAGGTGACTAACAGGCTGCAGAGAGATCAAGAAGAATGAGGATTAAGAACAAGGATTGATAAAAATCCATTCAATTTGACAATTAAGAGATCATTTGTAACTTTGAAAATAACAGTTTCAGTCGAATGATGGAGTCAGAAGCTAAGAAAAGAGAGGAAAAGAAGTAAAGAGCTTTATTGTAAATGGTCTTCTCTAGGAGTTTAGAAGTCAGAAGCCAGTCTGTAGAGAGTTTTTAAAAGAGTGAAAGGAAAGAAAGTTGAGACATATATTATATATGGTCTTTTCAAGGAGTTAAGCCACAAAAAGGAGAAGAGATATAGAACAATCACTAATAGATGGAAGAGAATGTTCATGCAAATTAAACACAAAAGCATGTCCTGTGTACATTTATTTTCAAAAAGTCATGGTGGGAAGAGAAGTTACTTATCCTGACAGAGTGATCCATAAACCAAAAGAGCTACAGAAGCATTTATTATCTACAAGAGTTGATAAATGATCAGAAAAGATTCTATAGGAACAAATGACCCAAGAAACCATATAATCCAACCCTTTCATTTTATAAGTGAAAAGAACAACTGAAGGCTGGATAGATTAAGAGAGTATCTAAGATGATACCTGTAGTAAGCTTCAGATATGAGATTCAAACCCAGGTTCTCTGACTCCAGAGCCAATTTTCTCGCTACAATGATAGTAGCAGATGGTTAAAAATTTTTTTTTTAATTAAATTAAATTTTTAAATGACACTGGAGATGAATTAATAAAAACTGATATTTATTGAGCTCTAACAGTATGATAGCTTTTTTATATGGGCAACTAGGTGGCACAGTAGATAGAGTGCCTGGCCTGGTGTCAGGAAGACATCTTTTCCTGAGTTCAAATCCAGCCTCAGACACTTACTAGCTGTGTGACCCTGGGCAAGTCAATTAATTTTCCTTTCTTCAGTTTCTTCATCTGTTAAATGAGTTGGAGAAGGAAATGGAAAACCACTCCAGTATCAGGAGAAAAGTCTATGACTCTCCCATGCTCCTGACAAATCCATCCACATATACCCAAAAATAATGTCATAAGACAAATCCTGGAGCAGCATAACCCACAAAAGAACAGAGTGAAACTATTTTCCAACCAAATACAGCTTAATTAGGCAACTGGGATCATCTGCTATTTAGGATAAGAAAGAAGTTCAGGATGTGGCGCAGATCCAGCCCCAGGCAGGCCATACCTCCAGAGCCTTGGAATCTTCAGCAGCTTCTTTTGAAACTCAGTTCACAGACAGTGAGGGGGTCTATCAGTGGTCTTGGGGCAAATAGTTGCAGTCTCTGCTGGAGCTAGGGCAGACCAGTAAGCAGACTCAAGTGGCAGCAGCCCAGTAGGGGAGGGGCACAGGCATGCCAAGCTTCCGACCATAGAGAATCAGATTTCAATCAGACTTCTGCTTCCAGGTTAAAGAGAAAGCAGGCCTATGGTTACTTACAGACCAGGTGCACTGAGAATGAGTCTAATTATACCACCTGGGACCCCCCTCCCCCATAGCTTAGGCCAGTAAGTCCTGGAAACAGTGCTACATGTTAAGGAGTTAAAAGCCAAGAAATAGGCAGTCAAGATGAGCAGGCAGAGAAATCAGCAGACCACCGAAAACTTTTTTGGTGGCAAGGTAGATCAAAATACACACTCAGAAGAAGATAATAACAAAGTCAAAGCCCCTACATCCAAAGCTTCCAAGAAAAATATGAATTGGTCTCAGGCCATGGAAGCACTCAAAAAGAACTTTGAAGATAAAGTAAGAGAGATGGAGGGAAAAGTTAGAGGGTAGAGGAAAAAATGGAAAGAGAAATGAGAGTGATGTAGGAGGGTCATGAAAAAAGTCAACAGTTTGAAAAGCCAAATTGGCCAAATGAAAACGGAGGTACATAAACTCTCTGAAGAAAATCATCGCTTAATAAATAGGATAGAGCAAATAGAAGCTAATGACTTTGTGAGAAATCAAGACACAATAAAACAAATCCAAATGAATAAAAAAAATAGAGGGCAATATGAAATATCTCCTTGGAAAAACAGCTGACCTGGTAAATAGATTCAGGAGAGATAATTTGAAAATCATTGGACTACTTGAAAACCATGATCAAAATAAGAGCTTAAACATCATCTTTTAAGAAATTGTCAGGGAAAATTGCCCTGAAATTCTAGAAGAAGCTAAAATAGAAATTGAAAGAATCTACCAATCACCTCCAGAAAGAGATCCCAAAAGGAAAACCCCCAGGAATATCATAGCCTGATTCCAGAGCTCCCAGGTCAAGGAGAAATTATTGCAAGCAGCCAGAAAGAAACAATTCAAGTACTGTGGAGCCACAGTCAGGATAGCATAAGATCTAGCACCTTCTACATTAAAGGATCAGAGGGAATGGAATATGATATTTGGGAGGGCAAAGGAATTGTGATTACAATAAAAAATTACCTACCCAGAAAAACAGTATAATCTTTCAGGGGAAAAAAATGCGATTTCAATGGAAAAGAGGACTTTGAGGCATTCATGATGAAAAGACCTGAACTGAATAGAAAATTTGACTTTCAAATACAAGACCTTAGAGAAGCATAAAAAGGTAAACAGGAAAAAGAAATCAGGAGGGATATTAAAAGGTTAAACTGTTTACATTCCTACATGGGAAGATAATACTTCTAACTCATAATAACTTTCTCAGTGTTAGGGCAGCTAAAAGGAATATACTTAGACAGAGGGCACAGGTGTGAATTGAATATAAAGGGATGATATATGTAAATCATTTATTTTTTGTTTATCCTTGTTTTTTGTGGGGCAAGCAGGGTGGGATGGCTTATGTCTGGGACTGGATTTGGGCTCAAGGCCTCCTAGGTCCAGGGCTACTGTTTTGTCCTCTGTATTACCTAGCTGACCCATCATGATGCCTTTAAAATAAAGTTAACGGATAAGAGGAATGCACGGGAAGAAAGAGAAAGGGAGAGGTGAACTGGGGAAAAGCAGCTCATATAAAAGAAACAAGAAAAAGCTTATGGAGTGGAGGGGAAGATGGGGAAGGAACAGGGGAGCGAGTGAACCTTAGTCTCATCAGAAGTGGCTCAAGGAGGGAATAATATACACACTCAAGTGGGTATAGTAATATGTTTTTCCCTGAGGGAAAATGGGAGGGAAAGGGGATGGGGGGAGAGGCATATTGGGGGAGGGGTCAGTAAAGAGTAAAATGCTTTTGAGGAGGGATAGGTTGAAAGAAAATAGAGTAAATATCAAGGGGAAGGAATAGGTTGGAGGATAATACTGTTAGCAATAGTAACTGTGAAAGAAATGATGAGCAGGATGCTATCAGAAAGACATATGATAAATGCAAACCATCCACAGAGAAATAATTGATGGTATCTGAATACAGATTGAAGTATAATTTTGTTAGTTCCTCTTTATAAAGTTATTTTATCTATTTTCTTTCATAACCTGACTAATTTAAAGATGTTTTGCATGGCTGCACATATATGACTTATATTGAATTGTTTGATTTCTTAGGGAGGTTTGAGGAGGGAGGGAGGAAGAAAATTTGGAACACAAAGTTTAAAAGAAATCAATGTGAAAAAATTTGGTTTTGGGGGCAGCTAGGTGGTGCAGTGGATAGAGCACCAGGCCTGGAGTCAGGAGGACATGAATTCAAATCCAGCCTCAGACACTTGACACTTACTAGCTGTGTGACCCTGGGCAAGTCACTTAACCAAAATTGCCTCACACACACACAAAAAAAAGTGTGGGTTTTTTTTGCATGTAACTTGGGGAACATTCTAAATAAAATAATAAATTAAAAAAAAAAAAAAACTAAACACTCCAGTATCTTTGCCAAGACAACCCAAAATAGAATCACAAAGAGTTAGGCATAAGGGGGCAGCTAGGTGGCGCAGTGGATAAAGCACTGGCCCTGGATTCAGGAGAACCTAAGTTCAAAGCCAGCCTCAGACACTTGACACTTACTAGCTGTGTGACCCTGGGCAAGTCACTTAACCCTCATTGCCCCACCCAAACAAACAAACAAACAAACAAACAAACAAACAAACAAACAAACAAAGAGTTAGACATGACTTAAACACAACTGAACTGAACAACTATATAACCAGCACCAAATGAGGCACTGGATGGGAACTATAAGGAATACACTTTACAAAAATATTTACATGGAATTTTAAAACTGGAAGATATTTTATACATCTTATAGTCTTCCACCACCCCGTAATGTTACAGAAGAGGCAACCAAGGGCCAGAGAAAAGGAATTACTTGAAAAAATTCTATCCTCCTAGAAACAAAATCTATTTGGGGAGACAAGACATGAAGAGAGGAAAATAATAAGAGAACAATGTGAGAAAGTATATAATTAAGTGCCAAACTGTGTGGTAGATCTCTCAGGTCCCTTCTAGCCCTGAAGTGTTATTGTTCAGAATAATAAGAATTTAGAAAAGGAAGGGCTATATGTGTGTTTGAAGAGAGAGAAGAATCTAAGAATTGGACACAGAAGGAGAGAGACACAGAGAAGGGGGTGGGAAACTTTCTAGGCCCACTTAACCTACATTAGAGATCAGTTTTGAAGTCCTATTAAAAAAACTGAAGTCTACACTTCAGTTCTGAAATATCCCCCATGCCTCTTCCACTGCTACAGAGGAGACACAGATAGCTCATCCAGAAACAATACACTGAAAGTTGGCTTTGCAGATTTTAATTGAAATTCTGCTGGTAGAATCAGAGCTCAGTGAACCTTTTAAGTGAATGGTAGTTCTAAAAACTGCTCCTGTACAAGACTGGCTTATGTGTGTTTATGGGTAGAAGAAACAAGATAAGGCAAGAGAATCACAAGCTAACCTGTTGTCTGTCATACATACCTGAAACGTTTCCTGAGCAACATTAAGGCCCTCTTGCTATGGAGCAAAGCATTATATATACTCTTTTTTTTTTTTAACAAAAATGAAAAATGAATGGACATCGCTCCCTCTCCAACAGGAAGGTAAATCTCAGGTAGGTGAGCCTTGGCTCTCCAATGTTTTACTTTAAGGATGTGCAGTGGACAGAGAAAGAGAGTGAGATTCTCTGGAAGGGAAACAAAGGGACAGGAGAGAGGGAGGATAGGACAGAGCAGCCTGGTTTCAGTGGCTGGCTGCTCAGTCTTTGTTCTGGCAACTGGCCAGTGCTTTTGTCTGAGCTGGAGTTGGCCCTTGTCTATCATAAGCAGGATGCCCACTTGGGTACTCAAAGTGCTTATTATCAGCAGAAAAGAAACTAATAAGCAGTTTGGGTTTGTATTTCTAGATGGTGTTTAAACAATTGTAGAACTGGAAACAAAATAGGGAACATTTTACAAACCATATTTTCCTGAAAATGAAAGACAGTTTCCCCTCCTTCCTATGCACACACTCTTTCCAGAGGGGATTGGGGGAAAGGGGGGTGAAATCGGCAGGTATGAATTACATAAAATGTTGAAAAAAATGTAAGTGTATTGGTCACTTTGGATGAATTTTTCTCACTTGTTCTACTTTTTTTCTTTCTTTTTTTAAAAAAAAAACCTTTGTTATAAAGCATAACTGTCCAGAAGGGGGAAGGGAATGGATGGGGGAAACCTAGGCAACGTTAAAACAAAAGATAGTAAAAATCTACTTGCCTATCCATTTTTGTGTGTGTATACATATATAAATATATATGTGTGTGTGTGTGTGTGTGTGTGTGTGTGTGTGTGTGTGTGTGTATACCTGGGATCTGTAAACTTTTAAAAATATCCAGATAGGGAGCGGCTAGGTGGCGCAGTGGATAAAGCACCGGTCTTAGATTCAGGAAGACCTGAGTTCAAATCCGGCCTCAGATACTTGACATTTACTAGCTGTGTGACCCTGGGCAAGTCACTTAACCCCCATTGCCCTGCAAAAAAACCCAAAAACCAAAAACCAAAAAAACAAAAAGTGGCAGCTAGGTGGCGCAGTGGATAGAGCACCGGCCCTGGAGTCAGGAGGACCTGAGTTCAAATTCGACCTCAGACACTTAACACTTACTAGTTGTGTGACCCTGGGCAAGTCACTTAACCCCAATTGCCTCACCAAAAAAAAAAAAAAAAATCAGATAATTGTATTTCATTATTACTAGCTTCTTTTTTATCCTATTTTATTTAAAATAATCATTAATATTATATCATATTTTGTTATTGTACTATAATCTCATAATATAATTTTTTTATAAGAACCTTTTTCTGAGAAGTGGTCCATAGGCTTCACCAGATTGCCAAATAAGTCCAAGATATGAGAAAAAGTTAAAAACCCCTGTTCTATTTATTTGTCTTACTATTCATTTCTTTACTGCTATGTGTTTTAGTTAATGCACATGGTGTGATATGTCAGATTTATGTGTTCTGGGTTACTTGGACCACATGATCATATATTTCTCCCTGATGGCACAATTCCATCATTCCCCATCTCCAGAAAAAGGATTTGGTGGTGGTGGTGTGTGTGTAGGGGGGGCGTCTAGAAGTAAGGGCTGCAGAAATGTAGGCATAGAATTCCCAATTTGCTTTGGGTTTTTTTCTTAGCCAAAGATGCACAACAATTATGCAAAGCAGTTAGCACCCATTATCATGACTTAGAGAATGACAAAATGTTTCTTAGGGAAAACACAAATCTGGGAGAATCAGCACAAATCTAAAACACTTGCTAAGCTAACTGTGACCAGAACTTGATAGTGTCACATGATCCCCTCCCACTTTTTTTTTCTTGGATGGCCTCAAACTGACCCCACAAGGATCATAGAATTATAGATCTAGAGCTGGAAAGAACCTTAGAGCCTGAGTTCTTGAGAATTTAGAGACCACCTAATCCACCAACATTCCCATTTTATAGATGAAGAAACAGACTCAGAAATATTAAGTGAATTGTGCAAAGTCATATAGCTAATGAATGTCAGAGGTGAGATTTGAACCTATAGCTCTTTGTCATGATACCTATCCTTTTGGTTAGCTTCAGAAGTACAGATGTGGTCCACACTGCTGAATCTGAACTAAAATGAATAACAGGGGGGCAGCTAGATGGCGCAGTGGATAGAACACTGGCCCTGGATTCAGGAGTACCTGAGTTCAAATCCAGCCTCAGACACTTGACACTTACTAGCTGTGTGACCCTGGGCAAGTCACTTAATCCCAGTTGCCTCACAAAAAAAAAAAAATGAATAACAGGATATTCTAGGTAGAAGACATAGAAGCATGAATGTATAAGAAATATTCAAGGGACCAGGCTGGATGACGGATAGATTATCTCCCCCAGTAGAGCAAAGGCTGTTTCATTTTTGTTTTTGTATCTCCAAAGCCAGCGTCATATCTGATAGATAAGTGTTTGGTGACTGGTTGATTGCTCAACATCATTGTTATTAGCCAGCTACAGAGAATCTAGGGGCAGATCCCTGAATCTAAATGATCTCATCTCCAAGCCCCATTTGGAAATCACTGGACCCCACGTTTTCCCTCCTGAGAAGTACAGGAGCAACCTTTAAATGACTATGGATGTGGGATGGGAACCCTAGGCTCTCCTTTTGTCCTGTGGCTTGTCATCAAACCAAAAGCTTGCAGCAATTTTCACACATATCTGCCACCTAGTGGGGAAGCATTGGAATTTCAGTCTCCATAATAGAGATGCTTCATATATATATATTTTAGTGAGGCAATTGGGGTTAAGTGACTTGCCCAGGGTCACACAGCTAGTAAGTGTTAAGTGTCTGAGGCCGGATTTGAACTCGGGTACTCCTGACTCCAGGGCCGGTGCTCTATCCACTGCGCCACCTAGCTGCCCCGATGCTTCATATATTTTTAAATGTATGTCAAAGTTCAATCCTATATCTTGCTTCATTAAATTATTATCATACCTTTGAGGTACAGAGCACAAGGATTATCCCCACCTGGATGTCCCAAGTGGTTGCTCAAATTCAGCACATCCAAAATGGAACTCATCTTCTCACCCCTTAATGTGGTCCTTCCTCCAATTTTCCCTTCTTCTATTGAGGCTACCAACAACTTCCTCCCATTCTTCCAGGTTCATGACCTCAAGGTCCTCCTGAAATATTCACTCTCCCTTATCCTCCAAATCAAATCAGAGACTGCTGCTCTGGGGCTAACTTTATTTTATAACTCTTCTCCTGCTACCTAGTTCTCTCCAGCTCCTGGGGTCCTGTGTGGTAAGAGTTCTCCATAATTAACTGGACTGACAAACATCATGATGTCTGCTACTCTCTGGCCATCTTTATAGCATGCCTTCCTCCCACTCTCCTTTCTAACCCTAGCTCTGCTAACAGTAATCAAACCAACACTATCATTTCTGGAAAGGACATGCCAATCAATTGTTCCATTCTCAACTCATCATCCTCATGCCTTCCCAGTATGCTTCTCCCCTTCCTTGTCACTACTCCCTGGACAAGTCACTTCACCTTTATCTGTTTCAGCTACTTCATCTCTAAAATGGGGATAATACAACTATCTTCCATTGCTATGAGGATAAAATAAACTGATATATGAAATCCATTTAAATCTTTAAATGCCATATAAATTCTAGTTATTCTTATTTGTATCCATAGCACACAGTGAGAGCTTAATAAAGCTTTTTCATTTGTTCAATTAGAGTACAATTCTGGAGATTCTACCTCCACAAAACCCTCCACTCCATCCCTTCTGCCACCGAGGTGCCTAGTTGGTCTTTCTACTTCTGATATTTCCCCCTCCAATTCATTTTCCACACAGTTACCAAAAACAATTTTCCCAAAATACAGGTCTGATCTTAACACTTTCCTGTTTAAGATTCTTCAGTAACTTCCTATTGCTTCTAGGGAAGCAATAGGGAAAATGCCTATTTAAAACCCTCCACATTCTAGCCAACCATGCTTGCTTACTATTCCACAAATCTAAATGTCATCTCTGACTTCCATGTCTTTGCCCAGGCTGTACCCAAGACTAGAATATACTCTCTCTTCTTTTTTGCCCTGTGAAAACTTTTATTTCCTTCAAGATTCAGCTCAGGTTCTATCTCCTATAGAAAGCCTTCCTTTATTTTTTCTAATCATTCTATGCTTCTGCTCCTCAAATTATCTTATATTTACTTCTGGATTCACAAAACAAAATGTAAGCCCAATTGACAACAGGAACTATTTTTCACCTTTATTTTTATATTTTCCAGCATCTAGAACAGTTATTTGTATATAGTACACACTTAAAAAGTATTTGTTGAATTTAAATGAATTTAATTAATATCTTCATTTTAAAGATGAGCAGCCTGAAACTGAGAGAAAAATTATTCTGATAAGGTCATACAAATAGTTGTGGTGGTTGTTTGTTGTTTGTCCTTCAGTCTGGGAAGAGGACCATGACACCGGAGGTGAATTAGATTTAAGTGAGGGAAGGCTGTGCAGAATCACCAACCTCACTATCTCCTCCAGAGTCATCTGTCATCTGGGTCCAGTGGCCTGATTATATAAATAAATAAATATTTATATTTATATTTTTATATATTTATATTATCAGGCCACTGGATATATATATATGTGTGTGTGTGTATGTATATATATATATACACACACACACACACACACACACACATATATATATATATATATATATACACACATACACACACACACATAATCACAGAATGACTGGAGATGTCCCCAGATGTTTAAGGCAATTGGGGTTAAGTGACTTTCCCAGGGTCACAGTCACACAGCTACTAAGTGTCTCAGGTGAGATTTGAACTTAGGTCCTTTTGACTGCAGGGCCAGAATTCTATCCACTGTGCCTAGGGACATAGTCAAGACCATACCAAGTTCACTAATTTCTAATTTTAGCCTTTCTATAAGGTTACATGTTGCTCTCCTAGTATTATTGCTTCCCAATGACTGGAAGACTCTGTCTAAACTAGAGATTACCTTCTTATCTTCCCATTTCTAAATGCCCACCCTTGGAATGTCTCATACTATACTTTGAGCGCTACTGATTCCTTCCCAAGAAAATAAGGTGAGAGATTAATGAGATCTGATTCCAGAAAACTAAAGACTCTCTTCTCCCTGGTAAACATAAGACAAGAAAAATCACAGCAATCCTCATTATTGATCATGTAAATGGGCGGCTAATATGAGCCTTCCATCACTAGCTTCATTCACCATTTGCATCTCATATTTTCCAGCCTCTAGGCATTTCTATTATGTAAACACTTCACTATCTGGGCTTCGTTGGCAGAAAAAAATCTCTTCCATTCATAATAGCAGCCCAGCAGAAAATGGATGCTGTTAACTTCCATATGTCAGCTCTTGACTCATCTGAATTCCTCTAAGATGATGGTGCTTGAAGTCACAACAATGAGGAAAGAAGATCAAAAGGCCATTGGCTAGATTAAAGAACCTGAGAATGATTTCTAAGTTGAGTGAACTTGGGGAAGCATTATATCTCTCTTCATCTAAGTTTCTATACAAGAAAAACTAAATCAGTGGTATCAAAAGTGGTGGACCTGGCTTAACACCAATTCAAAGGTACCCTTTGATCAACCAGGAGGAGTATGGGAAGATGGGTTACATCTTTCTCCACATAATGGCCAGTCAAGAGGCCTATCACTAACATAAGCATACCCATTCTTGTCTCTCAAGATCCCCCACACTCTATTCTTCCCCTCTGTTGTGTAAGCTTCTGTATCTAGGACAGCTATAACCTAACCACTATCTAGACACCCAGAGCAACAGTTGCATAGATATTACTGGGAAAATTCCCACCCACCCCCAATAATACACACCCCTGACCTTCAGATCACCTGTAACATGTACCCTTCCAATTATAGCCCCTGAATTCTGGGGCAATGTTTAGTGAATAGTGTCCAACCTTCCCCTTTATTTATTTTGATTAGAACACTGAATATCACAGGATGAGGAAGCAAAGATGAGTTTTGAACTATATCGCTAATTTCATTATATTGTCTTAAAACACACACGCGCACACACACACACACACATACACACAATCATCCTCTCTCCAAAGTTCCCTATTACTTACCAGGACATCAACACCCTTTTCCAGTAGCCCAGGTCCACAACCAAGGATCACCTCTGACTGCTTATCCTCCCTCATCATATTTACCCAAATCTTGTTATTTCCACCTCTAGAACATCTCTTGGATCTATCCCCTTATCTCTGCTCACAGAGCTTTCATTGCTCTGCATCTGTACTGCTGCAATAGCTTCCTAATTGGTCTCCCTGCTTCAAATCTCTTCTTTCTAGACACATTCTCCACCCAGATGCCAAAGTGATTTTCCTAAAGCACAAATCCAGTCATATTACTCCCCTACTCAATTATTGAGCCTCTATAGTGGCTTCAAAGGTAGCTCCCTATTATTTCACCTTCATCTCATCCTTTTTAATGTCTCCTTTGTTTTTTCATAGTATATGTAATTATTAGTATAAAAGTGAATCTATATCATTTATAAATAATAAAATATATGCCCATGGTGAGTACAGGCTCGAAATTTTTTTTAACTGATGAGGCACATGATCAAACACATTTGGAGACCTCTAACATCTCTTGGAGCACTAACATTCTCTGGTACTATAACAAATGTTGACAAAATGATGAGGTGGCTTAGGGACTTTTCTATAACTATCATGTGGAATGAGTACCATTGCCCACATTTGTACTGAAAATTGCTACTGAAGACGTTGTTTGTTGAACATGCACTGGATTCAAAGGTCCTTCAGTGTTATCTTAGCTTTGGTATGGACATGGAAGCAGGTCAAAAAAAGTTCTGGGTCTAACTCCTTGGGAATAGTTTCCAAAGTCATAAACTAGGGTCTAGAACCAAAGCCCTAGTTTATATGGACCAGGATCAATCTTAGGAAGCTCTGCCTTGCCTCAGAATTTCCCTCTGGCAATGTCAAAATTTGGCTCATATCTAAGTCTCTTTGGGCATCTAGGTGCTGCAGTGCTGGGCCTGGAGTCAGGAAGACTCAACTTCATGTGTTCAAATCTGGCCTCAGACACTTAGGAGCTGTGTGACCCTGGACAAGTCACTTAAACTTGTTTGCTTCAGTTTCCTCATCTATAAAATGAACTGGAGAAGGAAATGGCAAACAGCTCCAGTATCTTTGCCAAGAAAAGCCCAAAACAGAGACATTAACAGCTGTATACAACTGAAAAATGAATGAACAGGTCTATAATTGGATACTAAGTTTCTTTAGGAAAGGTAAAGTTCCTTCAAAACCCATGCAAGTTCTAAGGCTAAGAATTGACCACAGGTGACCTTAGACACTTCATAGTGTGGTCTTGGGCAAGTCACTCAACCTTTATTTGTCTCAATTTCCTCAACTATGAAATGAGTATAATAATAGAACCCATCTCCCAAGATTGTTCTAAGTATCGAGTGAGAGAATCTCTGTAAAGCTTTGAGCTTAGTACTGTGCTTCATATAGTAGGTCCTTAATAAAAGCTTGTCCCCTTTCTCCTCAATAGAATGTAAGTTCCTTGAAGATAAGGATTATTTCATTTTTATCTTTTTATTTGTTGTCATTTTTCAGTTATTTTAGTCATGCCCAACTCTTTGTGATCCTATTTGGGGTGGGTTTTTTGTTTGTTTTGTTGTTGTTTTTGGTTTTTTCAGCAAAGACACTGGAGTAGTTTGCCATTTCCTTCTGCAGCTCGTTTTACAGATGAGAAAACTGAGACAAACAGGGTTAAGTAACTTGCCCAGGGTCACCCAGCTAATATGTGTCTGAAGCTGGATTTGAACTCAGGGAGATGGGTCTTGTTGACTTCAGTCTGAGGACTAAATGTACTGCATCACCTAGCCGCTCCTTATCTTTTTATGCCCAGCACCTAACACGGCACCCAGCACATAGTAGGTGTTAATTAATGTTCCTTGAATAAATTGAATGAACAAATAAGTTGAAGTGAACCAGAATGTTGAAGGCCTGAACTAGAGTGCTATCTGTTTTGAGTAGAAAGAAGGGAACAAAATCATTTTATTGAAATCTTATAAAACTTCTTTCCAGAAATCAGCATTAACTAACATATCTGAATTATCCTCATTTTTGGAGATAATAAACCAAGCCTTTAGAGATTCCTGACACCCTTTAGAGTCTGACATTTCTCTCTGTACTTAGTTCTATATTTTACTGTCTAGGAGCAATTGTGTCTTAAACTGGCAGATATAAGAGGAGATCCCTTGACAGGCTGTGAATGCTTCCAGCTTGGTTTCATTTTGGGCTGGGAGTTAACACAGATATAGACACCTGGGGGAATAATAATGCAGGCACACTCCTGATGTGCCTCCACTATGGTATTTAATAAATGATCAGATTTACTGTGTGGTACAAGATGGCAGATTCCATGCCCAGAAGAGAAACTTGAATTGATGAGCATAAAAATCAATATGGATCACAGCAGCAAAAGAAGAGGTGTGAAGGAGGCAGGAGGGAATCACCAGGAGACTTAAGTTAGGGTTTCCCCAATAGAGGATGATTATAGTGAGGATTGAAAAATAATTGTGTGAGATGTGGGTGTTTGGGGACCAGCCTTAATGATGGGGCAACAAATTCTACCATAGCCATCAGAAAAGGCTCTCCTGAGAACTGAAGGCAACAGCAAGACTTTGGGTATGTACCAATGCCTCCCCAAATATAAGCCTACCCCACAGTAACAGCTCTTCAAATTGCTGAGATTTGCCAAGACCACCTTTCTGCTTGTCTAATTTTATTCATCTTATAAAAACATGAGGTACTTAGGGAGAAAAGGCATATTCTTTCTCTGTAGAGCTGCCTCACACTTCCCCATGGTAACAGAAGGCAGGGAGGGCCAAGACAAAAGGGAAAGTACTGGCAATCTCCCCAGAGCTTGGCTAGGTTAGCCGAGAGTTTCAAACCTTTCCCCTATCAAACCTTTTGCAAAAGATACTAGCTGTAGAAAAGATCTCCCATTTAGGTCTGACATTGGATTAGAAAATTTGTTTGGATCTGGGGTAAAAGCAAAAGCTTGTGTGGGAAACAAAATTAACTGGAAATAAAGGTGAAATGAGTGGCAACCAGTTCCACTCAGGTATTCAGGTAGGTTAGGGGAAGCAAAGGTGGCAGAACCATAAGGAGGCATTCTGGCACCTGGGGTAAATTTGGTTGAGGTGGAAGCAGTAGATGATGCTCAGAGGAACAACTTCCAGCTCATTATTGGTGTGTTACTACTCTTGCTGTCCTGAATGTCTTATAAAGAAGCACTTCCTCTGTACCCAATGGAAAAATAAGTCCAAACAAGAAGATTCCATCCCTGAAGAAACTGAAAAGTTTCCTTTCCATGGGCAAAAAGTGGTGCAAGGACCTGTGGCCATTCCCGCGGCATAACCCCTTGTCACCAAGATGCTCCCCTACTTCTTATCTCAGGTTTAACCCACTGGGAACCTAGAGTCTTTTTTCCATTTCCTTCCCTCCCCTTGGTAGAGACTATGCATGGAGAGAAAGGATGCTCCTACCTTATTATAGCTCTGGATGGTCCTTCCCCTTAGATATTTTGACATGAGGTGGAAAGAACTAGTAATTCCAAGAATAAGTTCAGATAAATAAATTGTTAATGGTGAGAATATTTTTTAGATCTTATGTCTTGATATCTTTTGTTTTTACATTACTGCCCTTTCCAAGTATACTTCTCACCTAGTAGGCCAGCCCTTATAACAAAGAAAAAGTAAAAAGAAGCATTACAACAAAATCAACAAAAACCTTAACCATCTTTGACAACACATATGCAATATTACACAACTCTACCACCAGCCTCACCTTCCTCACCCCTGTAAAAGAGAGGAGGGTAGTATGTTTCCTCAACCTATTGAGGTCATTAAGCTTGGTCATTAACAAAATAGAATGTTCAATACTGAGGGAATTTTTTTTTTGGCTTTCTGATTATATCATCATAGTCAATCTGTGTATTGTTTTCCTGGTTCTGCTTAATTCATCTGTACCCGTTCATATATGCCTTCCCATGTTTCTCTGAACTCACTGTATTTGTCATTTCTTATAGTATAGTACATTACATTATATACTGGAATTTGTTTAACCATTCCATAATCAATGGACATCTATTTTGTTTTCAGTTCTTTGCTATTCCAAAAGTACTACTATGAAGAGAAATTAAGTTTAATGCAATTCCATTTTGATAAAGTATATCATACTATTCTTATGAGAAGCAGAAACGGATTAATCAATCACTAAACATTTATTAAGGGCCTACTATGTACCAAGCACTGTGCTAAGTGCTGAGGTACAGAAAAGAAGCAAAAGACAGTCCCTGGCCTCAAGGAGCTTATAATCTAATGGGAAAGACAACGAATGAACTCACACACACACACACACACACACACACACACACACACACACACACACACACACACTCTCTCTCTCACACATATTGACTCAGGAAAATATTTAACAATTAGAGCTATCTGGGGGCAGCTAGGTGGCACAGTGGATAAAGCACCAGCCCTGGATTCAGGAGTACCTATGTTCAAATCCCACCTGAGACACCTGACACAGACTAGCTGTGTGACCCTGGGGAAGTCACTTAACTCTCATTGCCCCACCAAAAACAAACAAACCCACAATTACAGCCATCTAATAGTGGTATGGACTGCCTCTAGAGGTAGGATACTCTCCCTCACTCAAGATGTTTAAGCTGAAGCTAGATGAGTGTTTGTTGGGTATGTTATAGGGAGGATTCCTTCCATGCATGACTTGGATTAGATATCCCTGAGGTCCCTTCCACCTTTGAAGTTCTATGCTTCTATGATTGCTTGGTATAAAAGATGATAAGAGGGACAGATGTGGAAACATGGTTCCTTTCTCTGCTACTCTCCTTCCTCTAATACTATTCCCTTATCTGCTCCATTGTCCATACATACTTAATTTTTTTCTTGTTATTATTCTATATTAAGTTCTGAGGTGTAATGTAAACCCAGTTCAAGCTGGTGTTAACTCTACTGTATAAATCTTCTTGTATGGGATTGGTCTTCATTTGGTAACTCTGTGCGCCGGCTTGAAAGAAAAAGAAAAGAGGAAAGTTGGCCTTTTCCCAAACACACTTGAAACTGACTTGACTTTCAACTCCTTTACATTTTCCCACCACTTTGAGAAATGGTAGAAATGGCCAAGAGGCAGATAACAGGAGAAAGAACTATGCTTTAGTAGCCCAGATACTTCTCAACATGGAGAAATAATGCTTTATGCCAACTAAGAAAGAGCATATTCTTCCACTATCTTAAAAACATAACAGATTTTTTATTTTTTTTTTGCGGGGCAATGAGGGTTAAGTGACTTGCCCAGGGTCACACAGCTAGTAAGTGTCAAGTGTCTGAGTCCAGATTTGAACTCAGGTCCTCCTGACTCCAGGGCCGATGCTCTATCCACTGTACCACCTAGCTGCCCCTCAAGACCTGGTGTTCTTAATGGTATGATTAGCAACTCAGATGATACCCAGAGGTCTGGAGGCCATAATGACCAGGCACATTGGCAAGGCCAAGAGCTTCATCATCTTATCAAAAGGATGATAGTTGGTGACTCCTTTTCATTCCAGTGGTATGACTGACCGTTTTCCCAACCATCTACTGTTGAGGGGTAAAGAATGGGCCCAAGAGTGGAAATACAAAAAACAAAAGCTAAAAAACATCTGGGCTACCTCCCAGGTGAGTATAGGAAGATCAACATCTACTCAGGAAGATATTCGAACCTGATAGAACTTGGGCAGTGGGCAATGGAACAGGGAAAGGAAGGATTTCCCTTCAGTTTATCACTTCTGGGTCCTGGGAACCCTTTGGTATCTGACCAGCTTTGGGTAAGTTGGGGGAGAGAGGAGATACAGTACTTATATATGTAATGTATGTAAAACACTGAATAATTTAAAGAATTATATAAATATTATTTTTTAAAAATATTATCATCTCTGTCTTAATATTAATAGAATCTCATTTTTCCTTGTTAAAAATACAATATAGATGGGATTAAAAATATTGCATCCATTATTCTCAGTCTCAAAGAAACCATGGGTTGTTACCTCTTCACCCTACCTTCATCCTCTTGAATAAAATCTACTACTAAATTGGAGAAGAGATGTTTCTCCAGTATCTCACCCTAACTCCATTGGAGACCACAAGAAAAATTGACAAAGCTAATTCACAATGCCAAGGGTGGGATGTGGATGATCAATCAAGCATCTAATGTATGTAAGAGAGTGTGGTTTATACAAATTTGTTGGTCCAGAAACAAGTGTGTTTTGAGATCTTCAAACTGTTGATCAGTTTATTTTATTCTCTCAATCCCATTCAACTTTCTATTTATTCTTTCTGAAAAAATTTCCATTCTGCTATTCCTCTTGGTTATCATTTTTTTTTTGTTTTTTGTTTGTTTGCTTGTTTTGGGGTTAGGCAATTGGTGTTAAGTGACTTGCCCAAGGTCACACAGCTAGTAAGTGTCAAGTGTCTGAGACTGGATTTGAACTCAGGTACTCCTGAATCCAGGGTTAATGCTCTATCCACTGTGCCACCTAGCTGCCCCTCTTGTTTGTTTATTTCATCCTATATTCCCTATCATCTGGTTTCAGCTCCAGACTCTTCCATTGGTATGTCCATTCTTCTCTTGGATTCTTTTTGTGTGATGACTTGACTCCATTCCCCAACCAACGTTCTGATCAATGGAGGCATTGATTAATTAAAAAACTAGTAATCCCGATACATACTAAATTTTTTAAAATTAATAATCTATTTTCTTTCTCTCTCATGTCTCCCTCTCCCCAATGGGGAAAAATGAAAAACAAAACCCTTATAACATATATATATATATATATATTTTTTTTTTTGATGAGGCAATTGGGGTTAAGTGACTTGCCCAGGGTCACACAGCTAGTAAGTGTCAAATGTCCGAGGCTGGATTTGAACTCAGGTACTCCTGACTCCAGGGCCAGTGCTCTATCCACTGTACCATCTAGCTGCCCCTATATATATATGTGTGTGTGTGTGTGTGTGTGTGTGTGTGTGTGTGTGTGTGTGTGTGTGTGTATAAAGCAAAACATTTCCCACATTAGCCATGCTCCCTAAAGTGTATCTCACTCTATACCTTGAGGCTCCTAACCTTTCTGACAAGAGACATAGTGGTCAGGATCAACTCTTTCCAATGGACCAGGCATAACAACAAATACAAATATGACCTAAGTTCTCTGATCTCAAGGAGTTTAAAATGTGGATGAAGCTGGATTCAATGTCATAGAATCTCTGCCTTAAGAGAAAGGTTAATTTTCCATTCCCTCATTACCTCCTCATCTCATCCTCCAGCCCTTAGCAACTATCTGTATCCCTTTAACTACTGTCCTTCAAGGCTAGGCCCAGTGTCACCACAGGAATGCACTTTTCACTATAAGTGACATTACCCATCTAAGGATTCCCAAAGAACTCTATTTGTACTTTTTATATGAAGTAGAAAGGGGTGTGTGTGTGTGTGTGTGTGCGCGCATGCGCGCATGTGCATTCCGCTGAAGGGGATAGCTGTAGATTAAAGGATCAATTTCCTACCAAGAGTAGTAATAGAGATAATTTAGTGTTAATGGATCAAAATTAAAAGGCACATCTATATCCTGTTATTCCTTTTCTAAATATGATGATGTTTTCCTGATGGAATTGAGAAAGCAGCACACCTTTGGTTAGTAGAAGACTGTCCTCACCTTGAGTGACCTTTAGCTAGGCACTCAAGGCAGTCAACACAGTAAGCAGCTTTGGGTAGTGTAACCCTTTCACTTTTACCTAAGGATAGACCTTCATTGTATTCCCCACCCGCCCCAACCCATCGAGTATGTCATTTTTTAGCAAAGCTAGCAAACTAAAGGAAGTCACAGATGCAAAGAAGGGCACAAAGCAGCTTTAGGGAGCACAGCCTCTGGGAGTGGGAAAAAGAAGGCACCATGTGTTCAAGGGGGCACCTAGGTGGTATGGTGTATAGAGCTTGTGCTTGGAATCAGCAAGACTCCTCTTACTGAGTTCAAATCTGGCCTCAGACACTCAATAGCTGTGTGACCCTGGACAAGTCACTTCATCCTGTTTGCCTCAGTCCCTCATATATAAAAAGAGCTGGAGAAGGAAATGGCAAACTACTCCAGTATTTTTGCAAAGAAAACCCCAAATGGGGCCACAGAGTTGGACGTGGCTGAAATGACTGAATAGCATGTACTGAAGGAAGAATTCAACCCATCTAGCGTAGATGCTGTGTGCATGACAGATCACTGTGAGGACAATAGGAGAAAAGAAAAGACATTGAGACCCTGCAATGCCAGAGGTATGAGTTGCCTTAACCAAATGCATTGTCTGTGTGTGTAGTTCCCTAAGAGGGTAATCTAAATTTATGCACATTCTTCCACATTTTACTGTATGCATTTGTGGTAGAGGCTGCCCCGGGACAAAGGGGGAAATGCTTTGTAGTAATTGTTCTTATTATGCTATCTTAATAATTACCTTTACTTTGAGCTAATTGTGTCTACTAGCCAATCATTAAAGGAAAGTGCAAGCTGTGGGGGCTCATGAATTATAATTTTGGAGCATAGACCAATGGAGTACCTTTGAACTGTGAAGGGGGAGGATAGGTCACCGTCTGGGGATCCCCACCCACAAGCATGAGCCTCTTGGAGGAAGTGCTATGGGTGTAGCCTATGGTTATTTGGTTAATTCTCATTTGCCCTACTATGACTTCCTTGAAGAAAAGGACTATATCTTGTTTTTTTTTTTTATTCCCAACCCCAATACTAGGTGCAATGCTGTACACAAAGTATTCATTGATTATTGGGCCAATTAAATTAAATCTCCAAGGAAATGATTCTCTGTCAATGGAGTAGTCCCATTTGCATTTGGTAATAACCTTAATAGATCTGAATAATGCTTTTCAACTTTTCCCATTCATTTCAACATCTATTTCACATTTGATCTTCATAACAACCTTGCGGGGTCTACATTTGACAGATGGAGACACCATAGGCCAGGAAAGTCCTGGGACTAGCTCAGTTCTATCTACCAGACCATGTAACAACACCTACATGTAGTTGTCCAAACTCATTCTCTGGAATGTGTCAGAAAGGATCTAACTGACATGAATACATGAACAGCTGGAAAAACTTCTGTTCAGTAATGTGCATCTGTTCAAGCCAAGTTGTCTCCTCCATCTGCTCTGTGACCTGCTTCACACCAAACAAGACCACATGTTGCAAAAATTTGGGGGGAAAGAAATACATCTGAGAACTTAGCATACTCTTAGTGGCACACACATAGCTCACATCTGAGTATTACAAGTTCTTTAAGATTTGAAAATTTCAGATGTGGAAAAATGGGGACATTAATACACTGTTGGTGGAACTCTGATCTGATCCAACCATTTCAGAGAGTAATCTAGAATTATACCCCCAAAATTATAAAACTGTGTATACCCTTTGACCTGGCAATCTGTTTCCCAAGGAAATCAAGAAGGAAAAAAGAAAAGAACATATATGTTCTAAAATATTTATATTTGTGGTGGCAAAGAACTGGAAATTGAGGAAAGGCCCATCAATTGGGAAGTAGCTAAACAAATTGTGGTATATGATTGTGATGGTTTACTATTGTGTTGTAAGAAAGGATGGTTGATTTTAGAAAAACATGGAAAAACATAGGAAATAATGAAAAGTGAACTGAGCAGAACCAAAAGAACATTGTATAGAGTAACAGCAATATTGTTTTGTGAATAATTGTGAACCAGATTATTCTAAGTACTATAAATACTCAAATCAATTATAAAGGACCTATGAAAGATGATGATATCATCTCCAGAGAAAAGAACTGATATATGGAAGTATGTATTGTATAGTTTCAAACACATATACATACATGTATGTATATGTGTGAATATGTATATGTTTATATCTATATTTCTAAATGTGTATATATGTGTATGTGTGTGAGAAATGTTGGCTTTCTCTAGTGCAAGGTGGTAAGAAAGGGAGGGAGGGAGACAGTTTGGAACTTAGAATGTGACAAGATAAATAGATTTTGAATTTTTTTTAAAGATTTGAAAAGTTCTTTGTATACATTATCTCAATTAATAGTTACAACAACCCTGTGAATTAGGTGGCATCACTATTTGAGGAAAATTGAGAGGTTAAGTGATTTGTCCAAGGTCAAACAAATAGCTAGCGACTGAAGTGAAGTTCAAGCCCAGGTCTTTCTGGATAGTCTGGTATTCTGTCCACCAGGACTAGCTGTGTCCACTGTGCCTTGCTGGATCCACTATGCTTTTCTGAGTCCATCATTCTCAGAGAGAACAGGTGGGAGTGGAACAAAGAATACATCAAACTCAATGGGTTTATGGGAAAATGTGGGTGTTAATTGAGTGCCTGTTCAGTGCTTGGTCCTTTGCTAGTAATCTCAATAACACATTCATTCATAATAATACCTCATATTTGGCACTTCAAAAACATTCTTTTGACGTTTTAACCACCCTTCCTTTATTAATACCCCCACTTTTTAAATGAGGTAACTAAGAATAAGAACAGTTAACTGACTTACCAAAAGTTTGTACTCTCAATCTTTGTAATTATTGAAACCTATCCAGTCAGTACTCCAATAAAATACCTTAACTCAATTGCTAAAAACATGACTTAGAGCAGGTTGTTAAACATCATCCTTCATACTAAATGATTTGGCAATCTCCACTGACATAAAGAAGCTATACATTTAGGACCAGACTCAAACCCCCAAATATCTATTGTCTGGGTGGCATGGAACGAATTACATAATGAACAAAGCTGATATACTTTTAGACTTACTTTTCTTAGAGTTCATAATGGCCAATTCAAATGATGCAGAATACACCAAATATTCTAATATAATCTTTAATCTCATCATGAAAGTTATTCTCCCTAGCAACACAGATCTCAACCCATCCTCATATGCACATCTCTGCTATTCACATCCATGTGTTCCCAAGAGTTCATCACTGTAGTTCATCTAACAAGGTTTTCCTTGTAATCCCTTAACATTGCATGGATACCAGTAGAGCTATCCCCTACTCATTCCATGCTCTGGACATCTTTTTTCCCCCTAGTCATACATTTCCAGAAACATATGACCAAAACTTATGGATGGCACAAAATACCCCCAAATATTTGGGTGAAAGTGACAGATAATATGTTCTTAATTACCTTCCAAATGAGGATTACTGAGCCAAACAGCCTTAGATGTGCAGTATGCCATGCCATGCTTTTAGCAATTGGGTTAAGATAATTTATTGGAGTGCTGACTGGATAGGGTTCAATAATTATGAAGACTGATAATATGGGCCTTTCCTTCCTGAATGCAAATCACTTCCAAATGGGCCAAAGTGTCCACAGATATTATTCTAAATATGTAAATTGCTTTGTGAAAAATTCCAAGTGCTGACCATAGCATATAAAGAGAGCATTTATTTTAAATTACTGTTAGTAATCCTATGAGCTGAGATTCTGATGTTGGGGGCTTATTTTGTTGGAGAGCTCAGAGGCCATGATACTACCAACCTACTCCAGTTCCCATTAAAATTAAAGGGAACCAGTGCATGGTTGGGAGGTTCAAAGAGTTAGAAGAGGTCATTCACAGCATGGGGGACACAGTTAATGGCTGAAACAAATTATCTCACAATTCTAAATGTACTGAACTTGTCAAGAAAAAAAATCCTTTTAAAAAAGGATAAAAAGAGAAAGTAAAAGGTAAAAGCCTGAGAAAAAATATGTTTGCAATCATGATTTAAAAGCAATAAGCTTCTTGCAGTCAGTTCCTCTATCTTTTTTCATTGAATTTTGATGGTATCTGGTAAGGCACCAGTACAATTAAGTTCTAATAGGAGAGAAGGACCAGGATGATGGTACAATTGTGGTTACAGTGGTCATAGTGATGGTGATAGTGGCTATGGTGATGATGGCAATAGTGATGATGGAGGTGCTGATCATGGTGGTAGTCATGGTGGTGGTGATAATGATGGCAGTGGTGGTGCTGCTGCTGCTGGTGATGGATTTATTAATGATAGTCATGATGCTAATGGAGGTGATCATGATGGTGATGAAAAAGATGTGTTGTTGGATTAGCAAAGCTCTGTTGCATACAACACTTCCCCAAATACAGATGACTCCTATTCAGGAAAGTGAGAAAGCAAACTAAATCCATCAAGGAGATCCAAGAAGTGAAGCTAGTTCCTATTCAGGGGTGTGCTGGGAAATGTTTAACAACCTGCTCTGAAAAAAATTATTCATAACATTTTAAAGTTTAATCTACATTATTAACATTTTTTCCATCACTTTCTTAGTTCTAGAAATTAACAAAACAGTAAATCAAATTCTTATTTTTAGTATTTGCCAACTTCCAAGGTGGAAATGCTCACACTGAAAATATAACAATCAGCACTTGTGACTCAATATAAGCTGCCTCCAGCAAACTCATGACTCTGCTCACCCAAATTAACTACAAAGGCCATATGAAGGATGATGATATCTGCATCCACATAAAGAACTGATAAATAGAAGTTTGTATAGAATAGTGTGTATATATGTATGTGTTTATATATGTATATGTTTGTATGTGTATATGTATACATATATATATATATATATATGAATGTATGTATGTATGTATTTGTGTCTAATGTTAGCCATTGCAGGGGGAGAGAAGGAAGAAAGAAAAAGAAAGTTATACAATAACTTTATTACTTTTTAAAAGGAATAACAAATTTTACATAATCGATTTGCAGTTTCTGTACAATTATCTTTTTTTCTATTCTATGTTATGGGAATTTTATTCTATTTCTTAAACTCAAAATAAAAGAAATAAAAATTTTTAAAAACAAAACAAAACAAAACCTACAGACACTAACAATTAGATATATATCACAATGTATCATAGGCCTTTTGTAAATGCTCCAGGCTTGGTCATTTGACTTGTCCTAATACCTTGTTGCTTGGGCCCTTGACTCTAATTAAAAGCACTGAATTTGGAGTCTGGAAGAATGAATAAATGAACATATACTTATTAGGCACTTATTGTGTGTCAGCAGCTATAAGTTCTGGGGAATGCAAACATTAAAAAACAAGACAGTCCTTGGCCTCAAAGTTCTTCTATTCTAATGAGAGCAGAGACAACACATAAGGGGAAGCAGAAAAGGCAGAATGTAGCACATTTTTGGTGGCATGGTTTAGAAAAGGCTGGGAAATAATATGAAAGCCAGGTTTGTTGCAAGGTAATGTGAAAGCTCACCTATCACAGTTCTGAGTCAAGAAGCTGAGGCCAGGATCCAGTGGGAGGGGGATGAAGAAGATAGTTTGGAAATGTCCAGAGAGATCTGGATTCAAATACTACCCCAGCTACTTCTTGTTCATCCTTTGCAAAGAGGTCCAATGACATCACAAGATGATGTCTTGACTCGTGAGTGAATTGGATTTAAGTGACTAGAGTTGAACAAAGTCCTCAGCCTAACTCTCTCTTCAGAGTCATTCAAGTCCAATTCCAAGACAAAAGTTAAGACAACTGGCCATGGCCAAAAATGTGGTGGATAACCTTAGCATCTTCTATGTCCAATCAATCTCTAGGCACCCCACGGCACCTACCTTCATGGTCATTGAAACAAAGTTTTCTTATCTGTCCATTCTGCTGCTGGAGAAGTCTTCACACGCTTGGAGTTAAGTGAGAGGTAGACACCAAAGGTGGATGAACAGAATGAAAAGGGCTTGGCAACCCTCATACCAAAGGTGCTACCCCTTCCTGCACACCTCATACACCCCAGCTACTTATTAACTATGTAACTCTAGGCAAGTTACTTAACCTCTCTGGACTCATCTGTAAAATGAGAAGACTGTACTAGGTACTGTCTTAGGTTCTTTCCAGCTCTAAATCTATGTTTCTATGACCCTTTGATCCTACAACCCATCACATGGGCACCTTTGGTCCCTTTGGACTTGATTTTGACTGACCCACTTCAAACCAATTTATCTTGCACTTCCTCAGACCCAGCCCACCACCATTTGGCTGGGCCCAAGCTGGTCATGGTGTGCTCTAAGATGCCCCACTAACACCATTAAAGACTCTAAGCTGTCTTGGTTTCTGAATACAGCCTTTGGATGGTCCAAAATTAGGCAGTACAAGTATGTTAAAGCAGAGTGAGTGGAAATGAGGGATACAATGAGATATATGCAAATATTTCAGGACTTTCTAACCCTATGAATGAACATACCTATGATTTAACAATAAGACAGTCAGACTTCCTGACAAGAAATATCTCCATTCCCATCCCTGAGACGAAAAGCAGCCAAAAAGTACAATAGATAATAATTGACATGCTAGACTTTAAAGTTTTCAAAGCACTTTACATTTATTCCCATTTGAGCCCCACAACAGTCCAATGCATAAGGAACCACAAGTATCATTATGCTCATTTTACAAAAGAGTAAACTGAGGATCAGAATGTACTTTTTAAAAAATTTCCACCTCAAAAAATCCTTCTCCTTCTAAGACCCAACTTAGGCACCCTCTTCTGCATGAAGGCATTTATGATCCCCTCCCTACTACTCTACCACTACCACACAAACTATATTGCATTTATTTTATATTTATCCTATTTACATTTATTCTGTATATATTTACATATGTATGTAACAGGGGACTGGCCAATGAAGATAAAATATGTTGTTATTATACAATACTATACTCATATTTTATGCATTTCTGAGTTTCTGAACTTTATCTTTGTAGTCTGCTGACTTTTGTCATCTGTAGCTTCCTCAAAACTCCCCCAAAATTCCCATTTAATTTCTTATGCCCACCCGTAATATATTGAAACCATGGTAAGGAAAGCTGTGATGTGAAAGAGATAACTGTAGTTCCTTTTAAGTGGGTCATAAAAATCTCTCCTGTTCATAGACCCTATTTTGTCACAAAATACACATAAAATAGTCATAACTGGCCAATCTCTCTTTGAAAATTTGTATAACTGTAACCTGGGACCCAGGGACCTGCAAGGTCTCTTGGCTCATTTGACCCACATTTTACTATGGACCTGGGACCATATACCTATGGACTGAGTAAAAAAATATCAATTTCTTTTCCTTTGGCTTTTTCCCTTTTCCATTTTAGTCCAGAAAAGTCTCCCAAATAAAACTTAAGCATAGATCATGTCTGGGGTATACCAAGTATGGGTGGTAGGGCCCCTAAATCTAGCACAAGAGCTTAATGTACAATATGGTTAACTGGGTATGGGACAGACTTTATTTCTTACCACAGAAAATTTATTAAGACGCTAAGGATTCAGAGGAATCTATGACCATGCTTTAGAAATATAAAGCACTCAAATAACCCATCAACTCCCCAACTCCACCACCCCAGAAAGGAATTATACTTGACATTGCTTCCAGGGTAATTCTGTCATTCCAGTGAGTCCTTCTTTTCCACAAAGCCTTACACAATATCCTTAAGACTCACCTTGTAGTTTTATTCATGTCCATTTTTTTTTCAGTCGTGTCCAATTCTTCATGCTTAAAAATCCCCTGAAAGGTAAATATGCTTTTGATCTGTCTGAATTAGCAAACCCCTTTTTACTGGTCCTACAGTGCCTAAGTAACTCCCTGGCTTTGCCATCCCAGTAGAATAGTTGGGGGGGGGGGAATCACGTGGACCATCCTCTTCTTCCTCCAAGAAGCATTCTGTATAAAGTCTCTCTCTATAAGGTCAATGTGATAGGGGGGCTTCCCTGATCTCTCCTCCTTATCACTTATATAACCTCTAAGCAAAAGAGAGTTTTAGCTTTTCTAACCTTCTTATCATGTTGTACAGTGTACAGGATATTAGATTGGAACCAAAGACCCGGGTTCAAATCCCAGCCCTGCCAAACACATGACCTTAGGCAAGTAATTTAACCTTTCTTTGATCCATAAAAAGAAGGGGCTGGACTAAACTATTTGTAAGGCATTTTCTAGGGCTATAGTAACTGATCATATGAAAATCAACAGAAATCAAAGAATTAATCCCAAACCTTTAAGAAAAAATTTCAGAAAAGTGACTTAGATTAGTAATTTCACAATAACTAGATTTCCAACAGAAAGAGTTCCCTTGCTTCATCCTTATAAGACTGCCCTTTAATATTTCAGAGACTATTTAGGTTGTTGCTATTTTATGGAAAGTAATGAACAGGTTCAGAGACAAAGGACTGATATTTGATCATTAATTTACCAAGAGTCATGCCGACAGCCAAAATCAACATCCGGGAAAAAGCTGGGCTAATGACTTTCCTTGACCCAAATGAACTCTCCCTTCAGTTTCTGTCATAGGCTCCGTTGAGAAGCCTTTTGCTAATCTCACCTGCATTGTGAGTTAGGATGGAGAATCCAGATAATGGAATGCTGATGCAGCTACCCCAAAAGTTTCCTAATGGATAATAAATTATGGAAAGAATATTCTTTGCTAGGTAATTAATGGAAATTTACCATTTTTAAGCTTCCTCTGGGAAATTTTCCATGTCAAATCAATTTGTAGATGGCACCCAAGAGGCAGAAAATCACAAATGTTTCAGCATTACTTCTTCATTAGATTGCTGCTAGAGGTTTAATTTTCAGTCCCATTCTCTGACGTCTTTGATCTTTCATGACAGTGTTAACTCTATTCGGTCCTTGGTACCACATTGATTTTTTAAAAGTCTTTTAAGATAGCCTCACTAATTATTTTGCTAGAAGTTTAATTAAGTCTTGTCACACAGGAATATGACATTTTGGGGAATGACTGCCGAATATTTTAAGTCACATAACTGGTAGAAAGGGTAGAAAGTTAAGAATAATGTATAGGAGGCCTTGATAACATATTTATATCCAGCACGAAGGTCACATTCTTCATATGAATATGTTTGCTGATTTTTCCCCTGTGTCAAAGTCTTGGGAGAAATCTCATCCCATAGCTACCTTATATTTTGAATCAGAGGAGTGGAATTAAAGGCCACCTTTCCACATTTCTGACCTACTGAGATATGACTAGTTAAAAAGATGGGACCAGCATTGTCAGATATGGGGAGAATGGGGGGAAAGTGTTCAGGTAGAGAGGCATGCCCAAAGAAATCCTCTTTGGATCCTGCAGAAACCACTCCACAGAGAAAGCAACCCCCAAACATGACTTCTCACACTATAATTCAATCCACTCCTACTTCTTGGATGATCTCTTATGGGAGGGGGATCCTGTTAACCTCTCAGTACTCTAGGTAACTCTTTTAAGATAAGAAGGTGCTATCTTGCATTAACAGATTGGGGTTCCTCACCTGGGAGTTCCCTATACCAGTGAAATTATATATCTAGTCTCTAGACCTATGGTACAAAGCATTTCCATGTAGACAAAACAGCCTCATGAAGCAATTAGGACAAAAGTTTATTCTCCTAGTTTATAGATGACGAATCTGGGCTCAGAGAGATGGATTGGTATTTTTCAAGTAGCACAAGTAAGATATGAGAGTCTTGACTTCAACTTGGGTCTTCTACTACAAACCTATTGTTCCTTCCACTTTCAGTTGTCTTTCAGTTGTATCCGACTCTTCATGACCCCATTTGAGATGTTTTCTTGGCAGAGATAATGGAGTGGCTTGTCATTTCCTTCTCCATCTCATTTTGCAGATGAGGAAACTGAGGCAAACAGGGTTAAGTGACTTGTCCAGGGTCACACAGTTAATAAGTGTTTGAGGCCAGATTTGAACTCAAGAAGATGAGGCTTCCTGACTCTAGGCCTGGCACTCTATGCATTGTACGACCTAGCTGCCTTTCTGCCACTAATAGTATCCTAGGGGCAGCTTGGTGGCACAATGGGTAGAGCACCGGCCCTGGAGTCAGGAGGACCTGAGTTCAAATCTGGCTTTAGACACTTGACACTTACTAGCTGTGTGACCCTGGGCAAGTCACTTAACCCCAATTGCCTCACTAATAAAAATAATGGTAGCCTATATTCCAATACTTCCAAAACTCCATGATTTTACTACTGTGGGTATCCCATTCACAATTCAGACACTATTAGCCCTCTATACTTTAGTTGTGGTGAACTTCTTGACAGGAGAGACAGTTAAACATTTTGCTTTGCGTCCCTAATGCCTAGTGCAGTGCTGGGACTTAAAAGGCATGCTTGTTGTTTGATGCAATCCTGAGTATCTGGGATCAAAAGATGCTAAAAATCATCATCTGGTGGTTACCTCTCTGGCCTTTTTGAATTTAGCAGAGTTGGTCCTCTAATGACAAACATAAAGTGCTTCCTTGGGCATATACTCAATATATTTCTGGCTTGGCAGGACCTGTCAGAGATCACACAGTTGTTACCACAGCCTTAGAGACCCCAGAGTCAGCATCACACCATGATATGACATCCAATCTGGACATTAGAGGAAAGATGTTGGCAAATGATAGATGAATAGTCATCTAGTGGTTGTTGATGGATAGGAAGGTAATGTCAATAGAATAACAAAGAGCAGTGAACCCGGTAATGATACTAATTCAGAGTCTCATCAGCATGGGAGCCAGAGTAAACAACATTTATCCATTTATTAATTTTCTTTTACTTGTTTTGTCTTTTGAAACTAAGTGGGTCTCTATCTCTCTCATGCTGGAAAGTCAGTAGCCACTCACAGGTCCTATCTCAATACTGATCAGCACCAAATCTTTAACCTGTTCCATTTTTATGACCTAGGCTGGTTCACCCCTACTTGGGTCCCTCATGGTTCCCTTCTCCCTACTCCATCTCAAGGAATCACCAGATTGGTGCCAAATAGTACAGACACCCAACTGGCTCTTTCAGCACCCAAGCTTAAGAGCAACCTCAGTTTCTCAGCAAGGATTTCAGGCATGTGCCACAATCCTCAGTCTCTCCATTTATAAATAAGTCACTCTAAAAACTGTCTCCAGCTCAAACAGAGATTCTTGACCTGGGTTCCACAAATTTTAAATTCATTCGAATTAAAATATATATATACACACACACACACACACACACATATATATATATATATATAATTGCATTTCAATAGAATTAGTTACCTTTGTAAACTCATGTGTTTTATTTTATGTATTTAAAAATATTATTCTGAGAAGAGGTCCAGACTGCCTAAGAGGTCCAGAACAAACACAAAAGGTGAGGAAATCCTTGTAGAGATGAATCTTAGAAATCAAGCCTAGTCATGATTGCAGACTAGGTTAGTCCTTTGTAATGAGCAAAATCTTCATGTGTTTCCACACGCCTGAGTTGATCTGACATAGGATGAAATGGACCTTGTGTTTTTCAAATGGAGGAGACCAGGCTGGCTCTGTCCTTTGAATCGATTGGTTAAAACCTGGTCCAGAGATTGGTAGGTAAGAGAGAGTCTTTAAAACATATGAGGATCTTCATTAGTATATCTCAAATTAAAATGAAGTATTTTTTGCCTCATAGCTTTATTTTGAAGCCTTTTATTTCCTTTTTCCAGACAGTATAAGTTATTTGTTCATCAAGAACTGGAAAGTATTTGTCTTTTGGGGCACTGAGAGTGAAGTGATAGACCCAAGATGAAGGTTGAGATATATATTTGGGGACATATAGGAATTAAGTCCAATATGGAATTTTTATTGCTTGACTATGCATATTTGTTACAAGAGCTTTCTTCCCCTGACCCCCACCCCCACCCCACCCCCAATGGGGAAGTAGGAGGAAGAAAAAAAATATTTTTGTGGAGTGAAAAAAAATAATTAAAATTTAAAAACAAATACACATGGTGATAAAGGGCTTCTACATATTAAAAACAACATTGAGTAATATGAAATGCTGCCAGCTTCTTGCTCAGAACCTCATAACAGAGAATGGTAATAGAAAATAGTCAGTCCAAGCAGAAATGGAAACAGTACAGCAATTACTTCCCTTTACATCAGCCTGCACTGATATCCTAGTGAGACAACTCAATAGTTGGAGAGAAATGTTAATTTCTACAATAAGTAAAATGAAGGATGCCCACTGATCAGTAAATATTGCATTTTATAAGTACATTTTGAAGGAGCAGAGCCTGGGGATAGAGTTATTATCCTCTCTCTCTCTCTCTCTCTCTCTCTCTCTCTCTCTCTCTCTCTCTCTCTCTCTCTCTCGTTCTCTCTCTCTGTCCCTCCCTCCCTCTCCTCCCTTTCTTAGCCAAATTCCATGAAAAAATCTACATGAGGAAGAAGTGCTTCTAATTCCACTGCTTTCACTTTATTCTGAAGCATCTGTCATCTGAGCTGCTACCCCACTGCTTCAGTCAAACTGCTTTCTCCAAAGTTACTGATGATCTCTTCATTGCCAAATCTGATGGTCTTTTTCTCCCCTGTGCAGCATTTGACATTTTTGACCAGCTTTTCTTCTTGGATACTCTCTCTGTTTTGTTTCCTTTTGTCTTTTTTCACAAACACTAAGCTTTCAAAGAACCATAACACGTTAGAAGGGATCGAAGAGATCATCTAATCTAACCCTCTCTTCTTACAGAGGAAGAAATACAGGTCTAGATAGGGGAACTGATCTGTAGAAGGTCACACAAATATTTGATGTCAGATTCAGGACTGAAGATCAAGTCTCCTGTCTCCTGATCCAGTAGCATCCTCTCTCCTATTATAATTCTGTTTCCCCTCAGAGTATTGAAAGAAGAAGTGGGAGTCACTTTGGTCCCATCCCAATATTGGGCAGCACAGAAGTTTAACCTGAACCAATTGTTCTAACCTGGGCTGGTTCACCCCTCTTTAGACAGTTTAGTGGTCCCTTGATCTTGGTGTGGCTTACCATATTAGTTCCGGACTTAATAAAGACATCTGATTAGCATTAGCCTACCACAGCTCAGAACTCACAAATTCATGAGATCAACCAGCCAACTTACACAAAATGGTATTTCTGCCTCAAGTTAAGGGGAAGTAATCTGAGTGTCAAAAACTCTTCCTCTCTCTTTCCAGGACCTCAGTCAAGAACACTTTCCTTGAGTTCTCCCTAAGACCCCTTTGAATACCTTGAAATAATGCCATAAGACAATTTTTGGAGCAGCAGAACCCACAAAAGGACAGGGTGAAATAATTTTCCAGCCAACAACAGCTTAGAAAGTCAGCAGGAAAGGTCTGTTATATAGGAGTAAGAGTGGAGCTCAGTCCAGTGCAGGTCATTCCAGCATAGACCCACCCTCAGCAAACCAGGAGCAGGCCTTGGGAACCACTGAATCAGCAGCAGCAGCAGCAACTGCTTCTGGAACTCACCCCACAGAGGGTAAGGGGAATAATTTGCCAAAAGAAGATTACAGGAGTATTTTTGCTAGCACTGAGGCAAGATTCCGTTGTTTTGCCCATACTCAGATCTGGGTCACAGTCATGGGTGGTAGTCCCAGGCTAGGGAGGAGTAGAAGCACACTGGAACTTGTAGCCACAGTGGAATGGAACTCTGTTCATAGTTCCAAGGCAGAAAAGCAGGCCTTTGGTTGCCTGAAGACCAAATCATAGGCCAGAAGAGTAGTAAACATACCTCTCCTTAAATCATGCTACCTTGGAAGAACTAAAAATTTACAAATCCTTAGAAGCATCTCTGAAAACACCTGCACAAAACCTCTGAAGCTTGGGACAGTGAGCCCTCTACTGTGGAAACAGTGTCCCACTTTAACAAAGAGTTATAAGTCAAGAAATAGGCTGGGAAAATGAGCAAACAGAAAAACATTCTGATGCTAGAAAGTTACTGTGATGATAAAGAAGATAAAAATACACTCTCAGAAGAAGAAAACAAAGCCAAAGCTCCTACATCCAAAGCTTCCAAGAAAAATATGAATTGGCCTTAGGCCATAGAATTTCTCAAAAAGCACTTTGAAAATAAAGTCAGAGAGGTAGAGGAAAAATGGGAGGAGAAATGAGAGTGATGCAAGAAAATCATGAAAAAAAAGTCAACAGCTTAATAGAGAGACACACACAAAAAAATACTAAAAAAAAAATAACACCTTAAAAAACAGACAAGGCTGAATGGTTTATAAAAGTACAAAAAGTCAATGAGGAAAAGAATGTCTTGAAAAGCTGAAATGGACATGGAAAAGGGGTTACAAAAGCTCACTGAAGAAAATAACTCCTTAAAAGTTAGGAATGAGCAAATGGACATTAATGACTATGAGAAATCAAGAAACAATAAAACAAAACCAAAAGAATGACAAAGTAGAAGGCAATGTGAAATATCTCATTGGAAAAACAACTGACCTTGAAAATAGATCCAGGAGAGATCATTTGAAAATATTGGACTACCTGAAAGCTAGGATCAAAAAAGAACCTAAATATCATCTTCCAAGAAAGTGTCAGAGAAAATTGCCCTGATATTCTAGAACCAGAGGGTAAAATAGAAATCAAAAGAATCCACTAATCACCTCCTGAAAGAGATTCCAAAATGAAAACTCCCTGGAATATTATAGCCAAATTCCAGAGTCCCAGGTCAAAAAAAAAAATTTTTTTTGTAAGAAGCCAGAAAGAAACAATTCAAGTATTGTGGAGCCACAGTCAGGATAACACAAGATCTAGCAGCTTCTACATTAAAGGATCTGAGGACTTGAAATATGATATCCTGGAGAGAAAAGGAACTGGGATTACAACCAAGAATCACTTATCCAGCAAAACTGAGTATAATCCTTCAAGGGGGAGGGGGATCAATGGGCATTCAATGAAAGAGGACTTTCATGTATTTTTGATGAAAAGACCTGACTGAACTGAGAAGAAATTTTGATTTTCAGATACAGGACTCAAGAGAAACATAAAAAGGTAAACAGTAAAAAGAAATCATTAGGGATATTAAAAGGTTAAGCTATTTACATTCCAATATGGGATGATGATCTTTGTAACTCGTAAGAACTTTCTCATTATTAGGGCAGCTACATGGAGTATATTTAAACAGAAGGCATAGGTGTGAATTGAATATGAAGGGGTAATATCTTTTTTTAAAAAAATTAAGGTGATAGAGGAATGCAATAGGAGAAAGGGAAAGGGGATGTGAAATGGGGTAAATTATCTCACATAAAAGAAGCAAGAAAAAGCTTATCCAATGAAGGGGAAGAGCGGGGAGGAGAGGGGGAGTGAGTGAACCTTACTCTCATCAGAACTGGCTCAAACAAGGAATAACATACAATTGGGTATAGAAATCTATCTTACCCTGACAGAAAGTAGGAGAGGATAAGGGGGAGGGGTGATAGAAGGAGGGGTAGATAGGGGATGGAGCAGTCAGAAGGAAAACATTTTGGAGGAAAGTCAGGGTGAAAGGAGATAGAGAATAAGAATAGATGGTGTGGAGATTGAATAGGATGGAAGGAAATACAGTTAACACTATTGCTGGTACTATTAACTGTGAAAAAAATTGAAACAAGTTTGTCTGATAAAGGCCTTATTTCTCAAACATATAGAGAACTGAGTCAAATTTATTAAAATAGGAGTCATTCTCCAATTGATAAATGATCAAAATATATGAACAGTTTTCAGATGAAATAAAGCTATCTATAGTCATATGGGAAAAAATGCTCTAAGTCACTAACTCAGTATTGAAAAAAGATTACAAAACAAAAAGTAAAAAGACCAATATGTACAAAAATATTTATAGCAACTCTTTTCTGGTGGCAAAGAATTTGAAATTGAGGGGATGCCCATCAATTGAGGAATGGCTGGATAAATTGTGGTATGTGATTATGATGGAACACTATTGTGCTATAAGAAATGATGAGTAGGATGCTCTCAGAAAAAAACCTGGAAAGACTTTCATGAAGTGATGCAAAGTGAAATGTACTGTGTACAAAGTAACAGCAATATTGTGAGATGATCAATTGTGAATGATTAGGCTATCCTCAGCAATGCAATGATCCAAGATAAATTTGAAGGACTTATGATGAAAAATGCTATCCATCCCCAGAGAAAGAACTGATGGTGTCCAAATACATATTGAAGCATATTTTTTTTACTTTATTTTTCTTGAGTTTTTTTTGTCCATCTTCTTTTACAACCTGACTAATATGAAAATGTTTTGCATGACTACGTATGTATAACATATCAAATTGCTCGTCTTATTAAAAGGGTAGCAGGAAGAGAGGAGGAGAACTTGGAACACAAAGTTTTTAAATGGATGTTAAAATTTGTTTTTACATTTAATTGGGGAAAAATAAAATTCTAAATAAATAAATAAAGACTATTAAAATAAAACAAAACACCTTCCTTAAAATACAGAATTCTGGAAAATGGGACCCTAGTTGGGTAGGGCTAGTTTTAGAGTTTCGAGACCATAGAAGCCATTTATACAAAGCTTCTCATTTTACAGAAAAGGAAATGGGGACATAAGGAACTTTCATGACTTGCTCCAGGTCACAGAGGTAAACTGCAGAGGTAGGTTTTGAACACAGGTCCTCTGATTCCAAAGCCAGTCCTCTTTCCACTGTACCACAATGTGAGTGGTACAGGTGAATCTTAGGTCTGCTGAGACCCTGGATGAATCACATAACCTCTCTGAGCATCAGTTTCTTCATCTATAAAATTGCGGGTTTGGATGAGGTGACCTCTAAGGTTCCTTTCACCTCTAAATATATAATCCTATGATCCCTATGTAGAGATGTTACAGTGAAAGCTCAAAATTCCCAGGAGCCAATATCATACTTCTTGTTGTTGAATCGTTTCAGTCTTGTCTAACTCTCTGTGACCCCACTTGGGGTTTTCTTGGCAGAGATACTGGAGTGGTTTGCCATTTCCTTCTCCAGCACATTTTACATATGAGGAAACTGAGGCAAACAGGGTTAAGTGACCTGGCCAGGGTCTCACTGCTAGTGTCTGAGGCCAAATCTGAAGTCAGGTCTTTGTGTGGTCTGATGCTCTCTCCACTGTGCCATCTAGCTATTACAAAGGGTATACAATTTTCAAATGTTGGGGATACAGTTTTTTGTTTTGTTTTTTGTTTTTGTTTTTTTTTAGTGAGGCAATTGGGGTTAAGTGACTTGCCCAGGGTCATGCAGATAGTAAGTGTTAAGTGTCTGAGACCGAATTTGAACTCAGGTCCTCCTGACTCCAGGGTCAGTGCTCTAGCCACACTGCACCACTAGCTGCCCCGGGGATACAGTTTTTAAACTTTACTTTCCAGTGCATAAAGTTCATATATTTGCTCTGTTCACCTATAAAGGGTTAGGAGAGTCTATATATCCTAGTGAGAAGATCATGGGTCTGGGAGTGTCAAACTAGCCTAGGTTCTTGACCCAGTTCTTCCATTAAACTCTGTGTATCCTTGAAAAAGTTGCTTCACCCTTCTGGGACTCAATTTCCTCATCTTCATCTGGGAGGACTCAGAAGTCGGATTAGATAATTTCTAAAGTTATTTTCAGTTTAAATATACTGTGACTGCAAGGTGGTCTTCTGCTAGCCCAGACCACCAATATTCACCAGGTAAAGAAATGGTTATTGCCTCCTGATGGATCCCTCCTACTTTGAGAATCTAAAGCCTTACAGTGATGAGAAAACTCCAGAACAAAGAAAAGAGCCCAGTTTTAACTACTGAACACCATGGCATGAATGTGATGATGATAGAAAGAGTATTACCCCACTAGCAGTAGCCATCTATCCCCAGGAAAATTTCAGAAATGTTTGGGGGAACTGTCTTTACATAGAGAGAGTTAACATCAGTGAAAATCACATGTGCACTTAACCAGCAAAATTAATGTCTACATTCTAAATTACTCAGGGTAGTGGGGTAGACAAGAAGGAGGGAAAATCATGGCTTGATGGAGATCCTACTGTAGAATCTGCCTCTACTAATACAGATCAGCAACTCCTCAGTCACTTAAGGACTTGGAGATTTGCCTGGGGACACTGAAAGATGAGATGTCTTGTTCATGATGACATATCTAATATTGTGGCAGAGATCAGAGTTAAACTGAGGTCTTTCTGACTCCAAGGTCGGCCTTCTATCCACTATCCCACACTGACTCTCTTATTAAAAATAATTTCATTTTTATTCATCTTTTTTTTAACAAATCAACAGCTTGCTAAATACTGGAAAGCATGCCCTTCGTGCTAAAAGGTTAATTCCTTTTTTTCTTCCATCTGTTTCCAATTTAATGAAATTATTTTATAATCTTTTTATCTCCCTTTGCCAACTTTTGAGTATCATTAAGTTAGCCAACTATTAGCAGGGTCATTTATTCAACTCCCCCCAAACCAACAAAAATCTACCCTAGATAACTCTTGGGGTCCTTGGATACTAGTGATGTAGGAGGCAAAAAAGGGGTCAATAGAAAAACCTAAGACCCAAGCTTTAATTTATCAAAATTTATCTAATATCTATTAGCTCCAAAAAGGAGTTATACCCCAGTTAATGGATAATTTACAAGTCAAGATGTTAGGTTCTCTTACCCACAGTAATCAGTACCCATAACAGGAACAGAGGGAGGTAGGCCATGAAGGCCTAAGGATATAACAATGATAAAATTGACAGGCTACTAGATGGTGGCAAAGCATAGATCTACAGGAGAAGATCTAGGTCCCATATTTCTCATTTCTTGTTGCACGGGGCTTTGAGCTTCTGTCTATTCTTGAGAGTCATCTGTTTGGTTGCAACAAACCCAGAGAAGAAAAGAAAGTCAGCTCATCCATGTCTTACTGTATGCAAGACTTAAGGCATCTTCAGACAAATGGACAAGTCCCTCCTTCTTAGAATTTAAGACCTGGATAAGTTTCTTCAGTATTAAGGAATTAAACATTCTCCTCTCCCTCCCCCCCCCCTTGCCAAGTTTGGGCTGATGGGGGAATTCAAGGTTCTCTAACTCCCTAGGGTTAACACTATTGACCTCTGATTCAGAGATGCATGAAGTCACTTAACCCCTCTAGGCTTCATTTTCCTCATCTGTAAAATGAGGGAATTGAACTAGACAATCTTTAAGTCCTCATTCCCCACCATTTCTTCCTTTATTCCAGTCTCTGTGTCCTCCTGGCCCAGGGCAACACGTCTACAAGTAACCTTACTGTATCCCCTCCTGGCTTATCCAGCAGATTGTGCTTACTGTTTATGATCACCAGTCTCTCCAGTCTTCAATCTCTTCTTATCTACTCATTCCTATCATACTATCTATAAACACATCTAAATCTTTCCATCCTTTAGAACCTTCCCTAGATCCTGCTACCCCCACAAACTATCATCATACATCTCTCCTGCCTTTCTCAGAAAAACTTGAAAAAGCTGTCTACATTGGGTGCCTCTGTTTCTCCTCCCCCTCTCGTCTAAACATACCGATATGATGTCCAACCTCATGGTGCAACTGAAGCCAGTTACCAACGATATCTAAATTGCCAAATTTGATAGCCTTTTCTTAATTCCTCTCAATCCTTTCATTGCTGCCCACTCTGTCCTTCTGAGTACTCTTTCGTTGTTGGGTTTTAATGATATTGATTACTCTTGATTTTCCTTCTGATGTAGGAGGGAAAAAAAGGGTTAATAGAAAAACCTAAGACCCAAGCTTTAATTCAGATATTAGCTCCAAAAGGGAGTCAGACCCCAGTTAATGGATAACTTACAAGTCAGGATGCTAGGTTCTCGTACCCACATAAATCAGTACCCATAACAGGAACAGAGGGAGCTAGGCCATGGAGACCTGAAGACAATAAACGAATTGACAGACTATAGAAACTTAGACCAGAAATAAAAGAAAAATTAATATGTTTTGAAACTAGTCATGGGAACCAGAAAGAGACATGCGCAGAAAAGGCCAAATTTGTCCCCTGATTCACCTTATGATGCATAAACCCCCAAAATATACCTCCACTGAAAAAGGTACCTGCCTCGGGGGTTGGCTTAGGACCCCAGGAACTCCAAATTAGGATAAGCCCTGCCTTGTACCTCCCTGAGGCAGAGATTATTATAATGAGACTGATAAGCAATTTATCCATACTATAAATATAACTGTCTTTCCTTTCCTTATTTGAGAGATACCTTTTCACTATTCTGGTTCTCTCCCTGTGGTCACCCACAGTATTGCAATAAAACTTGGGAAACTGAGTCACTGAGTCTTGTAATTCTTTTGGGACAACTACGATCAATTTGACCCCAAATTCCATCCATATCACTTCTACCTGCCTAATTACTCTTCCTCAGTCTCCTCTGTCAGACCATCTGTCACATCATGTCCCCTAACTTTGGGGATCCTGGGACAAGACCTTGGTCATTCCACCAACTCTCAGGGGTTCAATTACTATCTCTATGCAACTGACAAGTATGTTATGTATGTTATATATGTATGTGTGTATATATGTATAGGTATATATATTAACACATATATACATGTATATATGTATGTACATATACATGTGATATAAATGTGAAGTTTCTGAGCGGAATAGTACTTCAAAGATGAATGAAATAAATCACTTAACCTCTCTAGACCAGTTTCCTCACCTGTAAAAATGAAGGAATATATATATGTATGTATACACACATATGTTTGTATAACCACATATACATGACTATGCATATTATGTGCATATGTGTGTGTGGAGAGAGATCCTCATTTTCAATCCTCCTAGGAAATATTAATAATCTGCCATGCACTGTACTAAGCACTGCAATTACAAAAACAATCATGTTCTAATCCCTACCCTCAAGACATTTACATTCCAACTAGGAAGAAACCATGTACATATATAAATGTAAACAGAATATATTAAAAATGAATACAGGGGGGAGCTAGGTGGTGCAGTGGATAGAGCACCGGCCCTGGAGTCAGGAGGACCTGAGTTCAAATCCGACCTCAGACACTTAACACTTACTAGCTGTGTGACCCTGGGCAAGTCACTTAACCCCAAATTGTCTCACAAAAAAAAAAAAATGAATACACACATACCAGCTGAAAATCCTTACCACAGCCTTTGCCAGAGCCTGTCCTGCCTGCAGTGGGGCCTCCCTGCTCCTGCTCTTCCTGAGTGTGGCCCTCGTCCAGAGCCAGCAGGCAGGTGGTAGCTATGGGCCGCCACACCCAGGGAGTCAGAACCCTGGTTTGGGGCTGGCAGCTGTGGTGGCTTCATGCCTGTCATCAGGCTTTGCTGGCATTTACTTTGAGAAGATCCTGAAGGGTAGTTCAGGCCTCCATCCACCTGTTTGGCTTCCGGGTGGATCTACTCTTTGCACTCGGGGCTGGCCTGGTCATCCGGCCATCTGTCTCTACAGCCTGCCCTGAACTGCTGCAGTGGTCACCCCTCCCCCTCTGAACACAGCTCCACTGGCCAGTGGGCAGACCCGGAGGAGGAGTCCTTCTTACCCAAGCTGCTGGCCAAGGAGGAGGGGCCATAGTCATCCCGTTGCCTGATGGGGGAACCGAAGATGCCCAGCACCTCCCATGTCTTGTAATGATTGGAATGACACCACCTGCTAGAGACTTAGTATAGGAAAGCTCCACCATGAGGAAAATGCCTCAGAGGGCAAGGCCACACGGCTTTTCCTTGGCGTCAGGAAGTGACATATGCTCATGGGTGCTGTCTATCAAGGCTACCAGCCAATCAACTTAAGGAGCCTCCCATTTCTGGAAGGAACACCTGAAGTAGGAAGCAGACCCTGGGGGAGGAGTTCTCTCTCTTTAGGTTTCTGACTTCACCCTGGCTCTGAGGATACCCTGATCCTATCGCTTCAGTGTGGAACTGGAGGCAGTTTCTTCAGTATTAAGGAATTAAACATTCTCCTCTCCCTCCCCCCCCCCCAACCCCTTGCCAAGTTTGGGCTGATGGGGGAATTCAAGGTTCTCTAACTCCCTAGGGTTAACACTATTGACCTCTGATTCTCCCCCCTTTATTGGCTGAGACTTCTACAAAGTACTGATTAAGTCAAGTTCTGTAGGGAATATTTCCTCTGAAAATAAATTTGTAATGGCTTTTTCCTCTGGGGAAAAAAAAAGTGAATACACATTCATTTTGGGAGAGAGAAGACAAGCACCTGGGGCAAAGGGAAGGTTGAGATCAGGAAAAGCTTCCTGTAGAAAGTGACCCTTGATCTGAATTTTAAAGGAAAACCGCTATTCCAAGAGATAAGGGCAGGGCAGGGGAAGGGGAAGTGGAGGACAGCCTTGCAAAGGCCTAGGAGATGGAACATCACTTTAGGTATGGCAAGTATGTCAGTATGACTGAATTATAGAGTATATGGAGGGGAATAATATGTACGTGATGGAGGAGGCTAAAAGGGTTAACAGTTAAACTGAGGCTTGAGTCCTTCTCATAGTATGGAAAAGGGTTAACAGAGAAACTTAGGTTTGTGTTCTTACAGTAACCAAGAGGGTTCAAGTCCCTATCAATCAATACCATCAACGGAGACAGTAACAAGGGACCATTAATCATTAATAGCCATTAATATTCCTAGATGACAGGACACTTAGAAACCAGATCTTAAATAAAACTATATAAAAAACACAGAGAACCTCTGTCTCTGACAAGTTTAAGCACATCTTTAGGAGAAGTTCAGAGAAGGCCAAATGTGTCCTTAGGTTCACCTTATGATGTGTAAACCCCAAAAACGCACCTCCAGGGAAAAAGGCCTCCCCCCAGGGGGGTTGACTTAGGACCCCAGGAACACCAAATTAGGATAAGAATGACGTGGGATGGAATTTAGGGTCAAATTGATCATGAGTCGTCCCAAGAGAATTACAAGACTCAGGGACCAAGTTTCCCAAGTTTTATAGCAATACTGTGAATGAACACAGGGAGAAAACCAGAAAAGTGGAAAGGTATCCCTCGAATAGTGAAAGAAAAAATAGTTTTATTTATAGTATGGATAAATTGATTATTAGTCTTATTATAATAATTTCTACCTTAGGGTTATTTTGGAGTTCCTGGGGTCCTAAGCCAACCCCTGAGGTGGGTACCTTTTTTCATGGAGGTGTTTTAGGGGTTTACACTTCATAAGGTGAATCTGGAGACAAATTTGGCCTTTTCTGCGCATGTCATTTTTTGATTCCCATGTACAGTTTCAAAATATCTTCATTTATCAGTTTGAATTTCTATGCCTTGTCTGTATATCATTGTTATAGTTAAGATTTCTCTGACCTGCCTCTTTATGTTCTTGTTACGGGTACTGATTAATGTGGGTAGGGAGAACCTAGACCCTGATTTGTATTAATGAAGACTCAAGTCTTAAGTTATCCATTAACTGGGGTCTAAATTCCTTTTAGAGTTCATATCTAAATTAGAGCTTGGGTCTAAGGTTTTTCTGTTAACCCCTTTTTTGCCTCCTACATCAAGCCCTCCCCTGTTCTTCCTTAAGGTGGAGATTAGGATAATGAGGAGATGATCAATTTTTTCTTACTATAAATATAACCATTTCTATTTCCCAAATTGAGACACCTCTCTCCTTGGGTGATTGATTCTCCCTGTGGCCTCACAGTATTATAATAAAACTTAGGAAACTGAATCACTGAGTCTTGTAATTTTTTGGTACACCTCACAATCAATTTGATCAATTAAATCCACCCCCACTACATCTTAAGGATACTTTAAAAATATATAAAAGGGCCAGGATATAGAGAGATTTAAACAGACTTAGATTTGATCTTAGGGGAAAGAGAGAGTTCCTAGAATGTATTGAGTGGAGATGACATGATCAGGCCTTTGCTTTAGGAAAATCACTTTGGTGCCTGTGTACAAGGCTTGAGTAGAGTGGGGACAGACTCATGGTATGTTATTGATACTTACAAGTGGATTGATTGAAAATGAGGAGATGAAAGCCTAAATGAGAGAAATAAGTTGTCCAAGGTGAGACAACTAGTTCATAAAACAGCCACATCTGGAATTTGTATCTGATGCTCTTTTCTACTATAGTTGTCTGTTTTTGTTTTTGTTTTTTTTAGTTGTCTGTTCTTAAAGGATGATCTCAGGACCCCTGGGATCCCTAAGACCCTTTCAAAGGATCCACAAGATCGAAACTATTTTCACAATGATACTAAAATTCTTTAATTTTTAATAGGCAAAAATCAAAAGACTTAACCCACATAAACATAAGCTATCTGGGGCTCACAACAATTTTTAAGTGTATAAAAGGCACCTCAAAAAAGTTTGAGAACCTCTCTATCATACCATGCTATCTCTGAAATGACTTCATTTTTAACTGGAAAAGAAAGGGTGACAGGAAATGTAAGTTGTCATAGAAACTTATTTCTGGTGTTGCTGAATTTAGGATCGTCTAATCCAACCTCCTCGTTTTACCGATGAGGAAACTGATGCAGAGAGCTCTAAACTACTTCTCCAAAGTCATTCAGGCAGTGAGTGGCAAGGACAGCATTCAGACCCAGACCTTCTAGCTCTAAATACAGCATCATTTCCATTATACCATGCTACCTCTTTTCTAACCATCATGTTCCACTTATCTTCCAAACTAGATGTTCTCAAAATGTGATCCAGGGATCCCTGGGGGTCTGTGCCTGTGAGGTTAAAATTATTTTCATAACACAGTACAATAAATATTGGAAGATATAATTCATATAAACAAAAGTTCTTTTCTTAGTCATTGCTGTTCCTGTTCTTCTCCTCCTTCTTCTTCTCCTCCCCCTCTTCCTTCTCCTCCTGATTCTTCTTCTTCTTCTTCTTCTTCTTCTTCTTCTTCTTCTGCTGCTGCTGCTGCTGCTGCTGCTGCTGCTGCTGCTTCTGCTTCTGCTGCTTCTGCTGCTTCTGCTTCTTCTGCTTCTCCTGTCATTCCATTGTGTCTGATTCTTTGTGACCCCATGAACCATAACACACCAGGCTCTTCTGTCTTCCATTATCTCCCAAAGTCTTTCCAAGCTTATGTTCATTGCTTCCATGATATTATCTATCCATCTCATCCTCTGCCATTACCTTTTCCTTTTGCCTTGAATCTTTTCCAACATCAAGATCTTTTACACTGAGTCCTGTCGTCTCATTATGTGACCAAAGTATTTATGCTTCAGCTTTGGTATTTTTAATTTTTTTTTTTTTAGGAATTGACTGATTTGATCTCCTTGCCATCCAAGAAGGGTTCTCAATAATTTTTAAGAGTATAACTAGGAATGGAATACTATTATACTGTAAGAAACAATGAGCAGGAGGAGTTCAGAGAAACCTGGAAAGACTGACATGAACTGATGCTGACTGAGAGGAGCAGAACCAGGAGAACATTGTACACAGTAACAGCAACATTGTGTGATGAACAATGGTGATTCACTTGGCTCTTCGCAGCAGTGCAATGATCCAAAACAATTTCAAATAACTCATGATAGAAAATGTTCTCAACATCCAGAAAAAAGAACTGTGGATTATGAATGCAGATTGAACCATACTTTTTCTATTTTTGGACCATTATTTTCATTCTTTTGTGAGGTTTTTCCCTTGTGCTCTGATTCTTCTTTCATAATATGACTAATGCAGCAATTTGGTTAATGTGATTGTACATATATAAACTATATCAGATTGCTTTCTGTCTTGGGGAGGAGGGAGGGAAGAAAGGGTGGGAGAAAAATTCAGAACTAAAAATCCTATGAAAACAAAATGTTGAAAATTATCAGTACATGTAACTGGAAAATAATAAAATACTTTTATTTTTTAAAAAGAGTATAACTAGGGGGGCAGCTAGGTGGTGCAGTGGATAGAGCACCGGCCCTGGATTCAGGAGTACCTGAGTTCAAATCCGGCCTCAGACACTTAACACTTACTAGCTGTGTGACCCTGGGCAAGTCACTTAACCCCAATTGCCTCACTAAAAAAAAAAAAAAAAAGAGTATAACTAGGTCCTAAGTTTGAGAACTGCTTTTCCAAAACAGGCCCATTCCCCAGGCAATGATATCATTGGTTAACCAATAATTACCACAAATTTTCATTTTCTGCATATACCCATACTGGGAGAAATAAATATATATTCCCCTTCTTTTCATGGCCTTGTAGTTAAATCAAAGTTACTTCCTTTTCTTACATAAAGGAAATGATACATTATGTTATAGTTTCCACATGACTAGATCTGCAGATGGTATAACGCTGGGAGAAATTGTAAATAAAAATAGAAGTCACAATCGAAATGTGGGCTGTTGGTGACGTCCTAGAACACTGGGCTCAAATCAAAACGTGAAATTAAGAAGAAGTGAATATAAAGTTCTGTAAATGGGTGCAACAAATCAATTCCTTAAGTAGAAGTTAGAATAATACTGCTTTGGCAACAGCTGATACAAAAATCATCTGGAGTTTTGATTCCCCCACCCTACCCAAAGCTCAGTTTGAGAGAATAATATGGGGTGGGTGCTTAAAAAAATGTTAGCTTACAACTTAGGTTATATTCACAAAAGTATAGAAATTTGACAATGCACAACATCTACTCTCCAGGGGTCAAAAAACATAGGGCAAAATAGGTTCACATCTAGGAGTCATCCCTTTGCATTGATCAGCCATCACCCCCTCCCAGTCTATCCCCCCATTAATGCATTGAGTCCTTTGCTCTGCTCTCTCCTCCTTCAAAATGCAGCTCAAAAAACACATTCTACAGGATTCTTTTAATGATTCTTTTAATTGCCAAGACACTTTCACCCAAACTATTTTGTATTTAACTACTTTGTATTTATTCTCTTTATATCAACTCTTACAACCTAGGTGTCATGCTTGACTCCTCACACTCTCTCACTGCCCCTCCCCATATCCAATTTGTTTCCAAAGACTGTTGATCTTACCTTCATAATATATCTCATATGTACCCTTTTTCACTTCTGACATTGCCATCACTCTGGTATAGGTCCTCATCGCATCATGCCTGGACTACTACAATAGCCTTCTGGTGGGTCTCTCTGCCATAAGTCTTTCTCCACCCCACTCAGCTGTCAAAGTGATTTTCTGAAAGCATAGGTCTGACCATGTCATACCCCTCCTCAATAAACTCCAGTGGCTGCCTATTATTTCTAGGATTAAATATAAAACTTTCTGGAGGTCAGAGCCCATCATAGTTTAGCAACCCCCCCTCATCTTTTTCTAGTCTTTTTACACACACATATACACACACATTCCATACTCCAGTGACACTAGCCATCTTGCTATCCCTCAAACAAGAAATTCCATCTCCAGACTTCAGGCATTTTGACTTGCTATTCTCTGTGACTGGAATGTCCTCTCCCACTTCATCTCCACCTCCAGGTTTCTCTGGCTTCCTTCAAAGAACCACCTTCTACACAAAGTCCTTCTAAATTCCCCTTAATTCCAGTGTCTTCTGTTGATTATTTCCAGTTTATCATGTGTCTAGCTTGTTAGTCTATAGTTGTTTGCATACTATCTCTCCCATTAGACTGTGAGTTCCTTCAGTAGACATTGTCTTTGGTCTGTCTTTGTATTTCTGGAACCCAGCAGTGTCCAGTTAATAGGAGGCACTTAAAAATGTTCACTAACTGACCAAGTGACTCTGTATATATACTTATATATACTGTTGTTTTTTTTCCCAAATACAATTTGAACTCCTTCAAGGTAGAGATTGTTTTATTTTTTGTATCTGTATTATTTAGTGTTTGGTCCACAATAGTTATTTACCAAATCCTCAATTAGTTGAGGTCTTAAGAGCATCACCAGCAAGCTACAATAAATCCAGAGGAAGAGCAATATAAAATCCCTTAGAAAACCATATTTCATGAGGATCCATGGAAGAAAATGAGTGTAGGTAGCCTGGAAAAGTCATGATAATTCCAAAAGGCAGGAATTATATGAGTGAGTGGAAATTACAATGAGGCATATTCCAAGTCAATATGCACATTTCTAATAGTTTGTGTAGTCTATCAATGGAAAAAGATGCCTTGTGAAGTGATAATGGGAAGGCTTGAACAAAGGCTGATCACCTGTCAAGGATGATGGAGGGGAGTGGGGTTGGAAGGAATTCACTGGATGGAATATTGAACTAAACAGTCTTTGAGGTCCCTTCTCACAAAAATATTCCTTGATTATAGGATTTACAAAGTTCAACATGACTCCTGTAGAGAGAAAAATCTCATGATAACAGCTTCTTATAGCTGTTCCCTCAGCTACCAGAGACTGGTTGCTGATGGGGGGGGGGGGAACTAACACAAATCCAAAGAGTGCAGTTCCTAGACCTGCTGACTGTGAACTTTCAGATAAAGCCAACCCATGAGTCTCCTAATATTGTCTAAAAACCATGGGAGACTCACAATGCAGTCTTGTGAAAACACAAGAATCAGGATGGACAGATGGATGGATGGATGGATGGATGGATGGATGGATGGATAGATGGATAGATGGATGGATGTAATAATTGTTTATTAGGCACCTACCAGGAATTGTGCTAGGTGCTTCGCAAAAATTCTCATTTGATCTGAATGAAGTCTTTTCCAATCCCCCTCCCAACAATTAATAGTCTCCCTCCTTAGCTATATTATACTTATTCTTTTCATATTTATTCTGTATATATGTAAGCATAAATATATGTATTATGTTAATTATATTCATATGTATACATATGTGTGTATATACGTATATGTATATATATGCATGTAATAAGTAACTGGAAAATGACAGAACAATTCTGGGAGCAGAGATGAGGGTTCTGGTTATTGTCAATGTGACATATAAAAAGTTAAAGAGATATAGTTTCTGGATAATTAATCATTTTATTAATTAAGCTAGCAGATAATTAATAAAAGTGCTCAGGGGCACTTCCAAAAATCCAAGACAGATCATGGCAACTTCTTAAGGTTTATGTACCCTTGGAAAAGTGGATCTTCCCAAGAAATGGCAATCAAGTCTGATTGCTTAACAATTAATGAGAAAAATGAATATTATGAGGTCGACATTTTCTGACGAGGGGCTAGGAATATGATTTTGATTATGTTACTTAAGGGCAGCAAGAGACTATCTCGGGGCAGCTAGGTGGCACAGTGTATAGAGCACCAGCCTTGGATTCAGGAGGACCTGAGTTCAAATTTGGCCTCAGACACTTAACACTTACTAGCTGTGTGACCCTGGGCAAGTCACTTAACCCCAATTGCCTCACAAAAAAAACAAAAGAGAGAGACTATCTCAAGTCAAACCACCACCACCCCACCTCCCACAGGAGTCTGCCTGAATAGAAAACAATGGAAATTCATCTTCGATTAAATTCTTTGTAAAATTCTCTAGTTGGGTTGGGGTCTCCAATCCAGGATCCAAAAGCATGTAGGGATTTGGACAATGTCATCCATCAACAATGTTCTTCAGAGACTGAACAACTTACAGGTTTCTGGTTTCTGAATGAGGAAATAAAAAGGGAAAACCTCAATCCTAATTCAATAATTGATTATTAATATAAGAGAAATAATCCTTTCTCTCACCCATCTTCTTGCTTGGAGATGCTTGGGGAGACTTCTTCCAGAAAAGTGGGATGGATGTTCCCTTTATCCACCTCAGCTCATGGTCAGATATTCTCTATTTCTTGTGAGGAAAATTAATAGTAGCATGCTGTATTATTTAATAATCCATATTACTTTGTAATCCATCCTTTCCCTCATTTTGTCAGATCCAATTTCTCAATCTAACTCACCAGATAGTTTCTGAAGGGTATGAATGAAATAAACTGATCACTCCCAGCCCCAAAGGCATCAGCTCCTTAACTATCTTGGGTTGGGCCCCTTCTAAGTGGGATTTTTGCTTCTGTTTATCTAGTAAACAGAAAACTAGTGTGGAGTAGGCCCTCCTCAGGGGACAACTCTCCTGTCCTTCCTTTTCCTCATCAAAATTAAGGGTGACAGTCCTTAAGTAGGAGGCCAAACCAGGGAGGGAATCTGATAGAGATGATTTTTGTTTTTCTAGACAAATTTGCTAGAGGTAGTCGGGTCTCATAAAGCAACTAGCATTACTTAAGCATAAGGCAGGAACTCCAGCTGGAATAGCCCATTTTCCTCTAGAAGCAGACTAATCCTATCCCTTGAGGATTATACACAACCCATGTCATTAAAATATCTATCATTCTTGATTGTCTTTCCTTTGCCAGGGAAGGTTCAAATAATGTACTATCAGGCTAATCAGAAGAAAGACACACCTTGGCATAAAAGACCCTCTTGGTCCTCACTCTGGATTTCGGTCACTGAGAGAAGCCTCTTACCCAAATTATTAGTTATAGCTAGCCTAACTAATAAGTTGACCATGCTCAGGGCCCTGACTTTTGCTGAGGTACCAGTGTGAACTGTTTTACTAACAGTATGCATGTCAGTGTTATAAACATGAAATCTTGCTCTGGAGAAGACTGTACGTCACCATCATTTTTATTTGTCTGCTTACTTTGTCGTAAAGTACAGGCTTTTAACTGGCTGCTAATTCAGAATTGGAAATAAATTCACTACTGGGCCAAAACATTTTCTTGCCTTCTGGATAGCTATAAGATGTTAATAGGACTCTGAGCTCTTGAGGGCCTATGGGGGAAGGTCCTCTTCCCCACACCAGGTGAGCCTGTGAGCACATGGCCTACTAGGCCAGCCTATATGTGAAATTGGACTGCCTCCTATTGGTGTCTTTTTTTTTTTCACTTGCCTTGTGATATCTTAAATGGTCAGAAGATCTACCAGACATGCAGTGACCAAGCCAAGGAAAGAGGAGTGACATGTTTGACACATCCCAACGGGGGACCAACCTTGTAACCAAGACAAAACGTTATTTAAGTAAGGGAGTGATTCTGTCTGTTGCCTATGTCACGTTTTATTAGAAAATGCTTCATAGAAGTTATTTAAGTTTAGCCCATTTTTCCCCAGGGACTGAGGTAATAGAGAGGAGAGGTCATCCTGGTTTGGGGTATGTTTTTCGACTTCTGCTCTTGCTGTATCCATCTTTCCAGTAAATATCACTTTATAAAAGCTAATTGATATTGTTTGATTATTGATGATTTCAAGGAGACTGATTAAATTGATAGTAGAGTGCTTATCATTTTTATTGCCCATGCTGAGAAGATAGTAACTGGTTCTGGGTACTTAATATTGGAAGGAACACACCAGAATGAGCCAATCGCATTAAAGAAAACCCACTAGACTACCTCTAGAATTCTGAAGAATATATGTAGCCAACTGTGCCTTAAGGATCTAACCTGCTTGTGTTCTTGTGAATTAAAAGAACAAGGCTCTGGTCTCACTATGTGAACATAACGTCTCCCTCATACACTATAAAACTTTTTGAGGAAAAAGGATTGTTTCATTTTGCATCTTTGCCTCATCGAGCAAATGGCTCATAGTAGGAGCTTAATAAAGGTTTGTGAATTGTCATTTTACCATGGAGTTTGTCATGAAGGAAACATTTAATTGAACTTCATAATTAAAGTGAAGAACATTTTTGGAAAACAGCTGAGTACATCTTCATGCCCAGTTATTTGAAAGGAACTCCCAAAAGATTCCTTTTTTCTCAGATGTAAATATACCTTGTACCTGGGGAATATTCTGTTTTCAGTGACAAGGCATCTACTTACTGATTGCAATGGCCCATTGGAAATCCTTCATCTTTTTGATTTGACAACCGTTAGGCATCTAATACCACTTACCAAGGCAACCTATTCAATTTTTGGACAGTTGTAATTATTAGGATTTTTTCCCCCTTATATCAAATCTAAATCTTCCTCTCTTCAACTTTAACTGCCTCATTTTGCCCTCAGGAGCCAAGTAAAATAAATCTAAACACACTTCCAGAGCCTTTTCAGACACTCGATTAGAGAGCTACCTTGCCTCACCACCCCCAAATCTTCCCTTCTCCAAGGTAAACAACTCACTTCCCTCAGTTGATTATAGAATAGCAAGATGTCCATTCCCTTTATGATACTGCATTTTCCTGGAGTCTCTCTAGGTTGTCACTGCTTGTCCTAAAATGCGGTACCTAGAACTCCAGGTACTCCAACTCAATATTTCTGATGAAGTCTGGCCAGGGCAGAACACAGTAAAATTAACAATTCCCCTTTTCTAAACAATAAATCCATCTACAAGCAGTCTAAAATTAGATCAACTTTTGGGGGCAGCTAGGTGGTACAATGGATAAAGCACTGACCCTGGATTCAGGAAAACCTGAATTCAAATCCAGCCTCAGACACTTGACACTTACTAGCTGTGTAACCCTAGGCAAGTCCCTTAACCCTCATTGCCCCGCAAAACAAAACAAAAAATTATATCAACTTTTTCAGCTTCCATTCTATTTGCCCATATTGATCTTCTCTTTGTTGCTGTTCAGTTGTATCTGATTCTTTGTGACCCCATTTGGTGTTTTCTTGGCAAAGATACTAGAGTGGTTCTCCAGTGTGTCCCCATTTTATGGAGGAGGAACTGAAGCTAATAGGGGTTAAGTGACTTGCCCAAGGTCACAGAGCTAGTAAGCTTCTGAGGTCAAATGTGAACTCAGGTCTTCCTGACTCCAGATCCAATGTTCTATTCACTGCACCATCTAGTTGCCCCATATTGAGCTTACCACCCACTAAAATCCACAAATATTTTTCACACAAACCCCTATCTAGCCAAGTCTTCCCCATCATGCACATGTGAAGTTGATTTTCTGTACCTAAATGTAGAATGTGACATTTATTTTTATCAAATTTCATTTTATTAGACTTCTGTTCTAGCCTGTAGAGACCTTTTTGCTTTCTAAGTCTGTCATCCAAAAATGTTAGTTATTCCTCCTAGCTTTATGTCATCTACAAATCTGATATGCCTGTCATCTATGCTTTCATCCAAGTTACTGGTAAAAATGTTGAACGTCATAAAACAAGAACAACTTACCAGGATACTTTACTAGAGACTTCCCTCCAAGTTCAAGTCAAGTCTTCCCTCCAATCCACCTAACTATAAGATCATATAGCCTGCATCTTGTTCATAAGGAAAGCCCAGCACAGTTTGTCATATGCTTTGCTAAAATCAAGGTACACTATGCCTACAATGCTACCCTGATATATATGTCTGTTAAACTTGTGAAATGAAGAAATAATACTCTAACATGACCTACTCTTATTAATATTAATAACAGCTAGAGGGTAATGAGGTGGTACAGTGAATAGACTACTGGGCCTGAAGTCAAGAAGGCTCATCTTCCTGAGTTCAGTCACTTAACCCTTTGACCTTAGTTTCCTTATCTGTAAAATGAGCTGGAGAGAGAAATGGCAAACCACTCCAGTATCTTTGCCAAGAAAACACAAAAGGGGTTAAAAGAGTCATATGTGACTGAAAATGACATAAGAACAACAGAACAGCTAGTATTTATATAATGCTCTAAGGTTTACAGAGAACTTTACTTCAGTTATCTCAATACATCCTCACAACCCCATGAGATAAGTGTTATTATTTGCCCCCTTTTCTCAGATGAGGAAACTGAGTCCATTTTTGATGAAGTCGTGTTGGCTCTGTTTTTTGTATCCAGAGTACTGAATTTGGAAGTTATCAAGCAGGCACACCATTCTGGGCATTCCTGTGCCAGTGTCTCCCATTTCACCAACTGATTCCAGGGTTCTTCAGAGAGACCTTGGGAGTGTCCTCGTATCACTTCTTCTGAACTCCATGTGAGGGCTTGCCTTGTGTGAGTTCTCCATAAAATAGTCTTTTAGGCAAGCCTATATTTGTCATTCAAACAACATAGCCAGGTGATCCAGACAGCATGCCCACTCGCACATCCAGGTGGAGGTCAATAGCAAGCAGTTACCAATCAGATTTGTTCTTGTACTCTTTTCTCTGAATTGGCATTTTCTGAGGTCCTCCTCTCAGATAAAAGAATCATGATGAAGGCAACCACTAAACTAAAAGGATCCCACTGAGCCAGAATCCTGAATTGGAAGGCCCTATCCACTCCCTACATAGAAGGTTCCTCAGAACTTGTTGTATATGAATGGAATGGAACATTACTGTCCCATAAGACATTATGAATATGAAGAACTCAGAGAAGCATAGGAAGGCTTATGGGAAGTAAGCGGACAAATAAAACAATACACCCAATGACTACAATGATGTAAGTGAAAAAAACGAGTTTCCTCTGGGGAGTGAAAATGTTGGTCAAATCTTTATCACCTCCAAAACTTCATTTTGGCCACTCGCCACCTCTTGCCTACTCTCAGGTAGAACTGTTTTTGTTGTTGTTGTTATCTGTCCTTCGTTCTCAAAGAGGACCATGACATCAGGGTGGTGTCATGACTTGAGGTGAATTGGATTTATATGAAAAGAGGACTGTGCAAGGTCACCAGCTTCAATCTTTCCATCAGCTATCAGGGTTCTATGGCAGGATGTATATCAGGATGACTGGAGATGGCCCCGGATATTTAAGGCAATTGGGGTTAAGTGACTTGCCCAGGGTCACACAACTAGTAAGTGTCTGAGGTGAGATTTTAACTCAGGTCCTCCTGACTTCAGGGTCAGTGGCTTTGTCCATTGTGCCACTAGTGTAGAGCTGATAGTGTGGTAGAATCATGGCAGGCAATCACCATCATATGCCTGGTCTTAGAGAATAGCATTGCTCAAATTCTTCATGGATTAGAGGGGTAGTGCCACATATTTGCATGGGCAACTCAGACCTCTGTGTCAGAAATAAGGATTTTTGTGGATGCTGACAGGCATACACTAGAGAACTGAAATCTCTAGATGATATTTTGTGGCTTTTTTCTCACTTTCTCCTCAAATCTACAAGTCACGCTTTCTTCTCCTGTACAGGAAATACTGATAACTGGGGGCCAAGGTCATCTGGGTCTCCTCACAGGTCATGATTGTGATCATTATCATAGTAATTGCTATTATAGAGCCTTAAGGTTTACAAAGTGTTGTTTATATATTATTTCATTTTATTCTCATAACAATTCTGGCATGATGCCCATTTTATGGCTGAGGAAAATGAAGTAGACAGAGCTGAAGTGACTTGCCCAGAGTCATATGGCTAGTAAGTGCCAGGGGCAAGATTTGAAGTCAGGTTTTCCTGACCAATCACAGTGCCTAGCTGTCCTGGACTGCCAATCTTGGAAGGCCCACGGTTGCCAGTTAATTCCAATTACATGGACGCAGAAGTCTATTTTCTATTTATTGACTCACCTGCTGGGCTGTGTCCTATCTACTCCTATGAGTCCCATCTTTGCCTTTTCTTCTGATGCTCCTCTCTTTGATTAACCAGCAGAGCTCATCCATCAGAACTTCTAGGTTATTTGGAGCAAAGTAACCTGTTATATGATCTTGGATCTGCTAGGGCAAGTCCATTAGGATCATGTCTTCTGACGTGCTTTCTATAGCCATCACCACTGAACCAATTCATGATGTTAGGCAGCATCTATAATCCATGTTTAAGATAATTTTACAGCATATATAGAAATGGGGCTTTTGGTACATTTGAAGGTGGACGAACATGGATATGTGTGTTCTAAAACTTTCCAGGTCCCTGATTTATCCCCACAAAAGAGTTCATAGCCCATTTCCTAATTTCTGACTATATCATCCACCCACAAAAAGTCAGGAGGGCCTCTGAAAACTATCTGAGTGATGCCCTAGAGGCCTACCATTCATTTTATTTTATTTTATTACTGTTCAGTTATTTGTGAAGGAGTTGTAAGACCCATTCACCTGATACCAAAAAAACAAAAAATAGAAAAATCCAATATGGTAGACAGTGTGGAACATTTTGCTGACAGCATTTTCAAGCAGCTTTATAACTGAGTTTAAGCCGCAGTTACTCACAGCTAATTAAAGGGCTATTCATTTATCTGTCTAGACACCTAGTACTATTAATTGGGTCAAAACCTGATAATACCTTTGGGCAGCAGGGAGATTGAATAATTTTAGGCAATCAGTAATGGACCTAGCCCAAGGGGCAAGAATGGGTTTACTCAGCACTGCTGTGGAGATTTATATGATAATAATAATCACTGACATTTATATAACACTTTAAGCTTTTCAACATGCTTTACATGTTATTTCATTTTATCCTTACAACAGGCTTCTGAGATAGGTAATATTATTATCCTTATTTTACAGATGAGGAAATGAAGCATTAAGAGGTTAAGTGACTTGCTGAGGGTCACACACAGCTAGTGTCTGAGGTGGGATTTGAACCCACATCTTCCTGACTCTCAAATCCTTCACTCATTCATTCTGCCACCTAACTGTTTGTATAACTTCAAGAATTCATGACAGCTATGCTACTTAGTAAAAAAGTCTTTAATCAGACCCCCAATAAAGCATTGGTGGAATTCTATTATGATTCTTAAAGCAAAATCATTATAAATTTCAATTTAGCAAAGTGATATATAGCCAAAAAATTAATGTATTTAAACTGTAGGAAGATTAAGAGACTAAACACAGAGGACAGGTATATATTGAAGTTTTTCTGAATCACATGCCAGAAAACTAAAATTTTTGCTAGAGATTTAGGCATTGGCTAGGTTGTATCTGGTTCCAAATAAATCTAATCCATTCAATTCAATTCAATTTAATAAACATTTGTTTTCTAGGAACTTAGGAAGAGAGCAAAGGAACTTAAAATCTCACCAGGAAGATGAAAATAACTCTCATAATAGAAATGTTTGTAGTACTTGAAGGTTTGCAAAGCACTTTATATACACTGTCATTAGATCTTCATACCACCCTATGAAGTCCTAGGAGTATTATTACTCCCATTTCAAAATGAGAAAACAAGCTCAGAAAAGCTAAGTGATGAGTCTATGGATGCACAACCAGCAAATGTTAGATGAATAACCCTAAAAGCAATAATAAGAAAAGTACAATTATGACTAAAAAAGGAGGTGGAGTGGTCATGCACTAGGCAAAAGAAGCAACAATGCTGTACTGGTACCTCAGAGATATTATATGAAGCAGAGAAAGAACTCCAACACATTAATTAGATATGCTATGAAAAATATAAGGATATATCTTAATTTAGTAAGTAATATCTATCTGAATCTAGTAGCAAATATATATATATATATATATATATATATATATATATATATATATATATATATATAATTTATTTATTTTTGCTGGGCAATGAGGGTTAAGTGACTTGCCCAGGGTCACACAGCTAGTAAGTGTCAAGTGTCCAAGGCCGGATTTGAACTCAGGTACTCCTGAATCCAGGGCCGGTGCTTTATCCACTGTACCACCTAGCTGCCCCCGCAAATATAGTTTTTTAAAGGTAGAAGCCTTTCCAGTAAGATCAGGGGTAAAACAAGGATACCCATTATCACCATTGCTATTTAATATAGTGCTAATTGCTATTAGTAGCAATAACACATGAAAAAGAAACCAGGGGAATAAGCATAGGCAAAAAAGTCAAAAAATACTGATTTTGAATGTAATATGATAATTTACTTCTATCAGAAATGTCAATATACATGGCCCTCAGGTTCCATGTGGTTCACAACTCTCCCAAGAGTGGCACAAATCAGATTAAAATATAATAAAATATATTAATATATTAAATTTTTTAAATGAAATATCTAAATGTGTGATTTTATAATTCAATATGTGGCCTTCAGGAATCCTTATGTGTGGATTAGTGGTCCCTGTTTCTGTTTGAGTTTGATACCATTGACTTAGAAAGTCCTAAAGTCAATTAAAAATAATTGATTCAAATAATAAAGTCAACATATTTGCAGGATATAAAATAAATCCCCATAAGTGACCAGTATTGCTATATATTAGCAACAAAACCCAGAAGGAAAAACTAGCAAGAGAAATTCTATTCAAAATAACTACAGAAACTATAAAGTACCTGAAAGTGTATCTACCAAGACATACTCAGAAACTATATGAACAAAACCATAAAATATTGTTTGTAGATGTATAGACTTAAATAATTAGAAAAATATTAATTGCTCATGGGTAAGTTGTGCCAATATAATAAAAATGACAGTATTATTCAATTAATTTCAGTGCTACGCCAAAACACTATTAAAGGAATACTTTAGAAAGTTAGAAAAAATAATGAAATTCAAATGGAGGAACAAAAGGGCAAGAATCTCTCATGATAATGAAAAAAAATGGGAAGGAAAGAGGTCTTTCAGATCTCAAACTATACACAAAATAGTAATCATTAAAATGACTTGACACCGGGTAAGAAAAGAGGGGTTGATCAGTAAAACAAATTAGGTACACAATACATGTAATATATGTAAATTAGGCACATGATATATAAAATAACACATAAAAATAAACACAGGACCCACCTACTTTGGTAAGGATACACCATTTGACAGTAAGTACTGACAGAACTCTAGAACAAATTAGATTTAGACCAACATTTCACACTATATACCAAGACAAGCTCCAAATAGATATATAACTTTGATGTAATAAATCACATAATAAATAAATTAGTGGAGCAAGAAAGAAATTACCTTTCAGACCTATGGATAGAAGAATAGATCACAACTAAATCAGTGATAATATCACATTAGAAAAAATGGACAATTTTCATTACAAAGAGCTAAAAAAGATCTTGCACAAAAAATCTAACATAGGTTAAACTGGAAGGGAAATGGGTAAATTAAAAAAATCTTGGAGCAAGTTTTATTGATAAAGTTCTCATATACAAGATATATAAAAATTACATTCAAATTTGTGAATCAGTTCCTCATAGATAAATGGACAAACAATATGAAAAAGCAATTGTCTAAGGAAAAATACAACCTATTAATAACATATGAAATTATATAAATTACAAATTATTACAAAAATGTTAATTAAAGCAACTTTGATATTCTACCTCATACCCATCATGCTAGCAAAAATGACTCAAGAGGAAAATGACAAATATAGCAAAAAAACCCACCAAAACACCTTGAATGTGAATGCACTGGTGATGGAACTGTGAATTGGTTGAATGAACCACTCTGGAAAACATTTTGCAACTATACCCCAAAAGTTACTAAGCTGGGCATACTTTTCAACCTAGAGGTAAACTACTAGGACTATACCCCAAAGAAAAGAGGAAAAGGATCTATAAGTATAAAAAAGTAGACAATTTCAGAGGAAACTGGAATGACCTTTATGAACTAATGCAGAGTGAAATGAGCAGAAAAAAGAAGAAAAAATATACAGTAACATTTTAAACAAAAATAGCTTTAAAAGACTTTAGAGCGGGACAGCTAGATGGCGTAGTGGATAGAGCATCAGCCCTGGAGTCAGGAGTACCTGAGTTCAAATCCGGCTTCAGACACTTAGCACTTACTAGCTGTGTGACCCTGGGCAAGTCACTTAACCCCAATTGCCTCACTAAAAAAAAAAAAATTAAAAAGACTTTAGAGGGGCAGCTAGGTGGCGCAGTGGATGGAGCGCTGGCCCTGGAGTCAGGAGTGCCTGAGTTCGGGTCCGGCCTCAGACACTTGGCACTTACTGGCTGTGTGGCCTTGGGCAAGTCACTTGACCCCGGTTGCCTCACTGAAAAAAAAAAAAAGACTTTAGAACTCTCACTCATGAAATGATAAACCATTACTACAGAAAACTGAATATAGCAATATACAAGATACTGAATATAGTAATAACAATAATAATACTAATAAACAATAATAATAACTAGCATTTTGATAGTACTTCATAGTTTGCAAAGCACTTCACAAATATTATTATATTTAATCTTCACAACAACCCTGGGAGATAAGTAATAATAGTATACTAACTTGCCCAGGATAACACAACTAGTAAGTATCTGAGGCCAGATTTGAACTCAGGTCTTCCAGATTCTAGGTCCAATACTCTATTCACTATGGTACCTAGCTGCCATTTTCCTCCTCTCAAAGAGGAGGAGACATCTTTTTTTTTTTTTTTTAGTGAGGCAATTAGGGTTAAGTGACTTGCCCAGGGTCACACAGCTAGTAAGTGTTAAGTGTCTGAGGCCAGATTTGAACTCAGGTCCTCCTGACTCCAGGGCCGGTGCTCTATCCACTGCACCACCCAGCTGCCCCCGAGGAGACATCTTAAGGACACATCTTAAGGCATGTCCACCATGGGAACTCTTTTGCAGGTCTCTTCATGTTTATGAAGAGGGTCTTATATTTTTTTCTTTTTTTATTGCTTGATTAATGGAGAGGCAATACGAGGGACAGATTATAGATGCATATAAAGTAAATTAATTTTTAAAATAAAACATAACTGAAGGGAAAAAGATAATATAAGGAAATTCATGGAAAATCATGGCACATATGGAAAATCATTCAAGAATCACAGAGGATGAAAAGGTGTAGAGGGATTTCAGTCTTTACCAGTGGAAGAAATAAATACACATCCATCTGATCTCAAATTCATCAAAGAATTATGTTCTTCCATCTCAGAAAATGATGCTCTGGCTCAAGATGGGGATAGGATAGATGACTTCATAAACTGACTGTTAGAAATATGACTCTAAGCGTATGTCCCATTGAAAGCAATCAAGTGGCAAACTGGCTATAGTTCTGAACCTAAAGTCAAAAAGACCTCAGTTCAAATCAGGCCTCAGACACTTACTCAGTGTGTGACTCTGCAAAAGTCATTTAAACTCTGTTTTCCTCAGTTTCCTCAACTGTAAAATGGAAATAATAATATCACCTGTCTCCCAGGATTGTTGTGAGGAACAAATGAGATAATATATCTTAACTGCTTAAAACAATGCCTGAAATATAGTAGGTGCTTAAAACTTATTTCCTTTCTTTCCCCTTCCCTTCTTATAGCATCATTTTATACATGAGGGGCAGCATGTAAAAGCTATGTTACACCTCAATGACTGGAAGGATTGGTGAGTAGGGTGGGCAAGTAAAATCTGTTGTTAAGTTTGTCTGAAGTGAGGCAGAGTGGACTGAGGGCTGAAGTAAGAGTCAGAAAGAGATGAGGTCTAATCCTGCCTCACATTCTTATCAATTATGTGATCCTGGACAAATCATTTAACCTTTTCAGCCTCAGTTCTCTATCAGTAAAATTGGATTGATAATAATAGCTCTTACCTTACAGAGTTGTGAAGGATCAAATGAGATAATATATAAAAAAGTACCTTACAAGCTTAAGAAAACCCCTATAAAATAATTTTTGTTATTCAGTTGTGTCCAATTCTTCATGACCCCATTTGGAGTTTTCTTGGTAAAGATACTGGAGTGGTTTTCCATTTTCTTCTCCAGCTCATTTTACAGGTGAGAAACTGAGGCAAACAGGGTTAAGTGACTTGCCCAGGGTCACGCAGCCAGGAAGTGTCTGAGGCTGGATTTCAATTTAGGAAGATGAGTCTTCCTGATTCCAGGACCAGCGGTCTATCTACTGCACCAGGTAGGTGGTCCCAAGAACTATATTAATGTTAGCTTTTTAATTATTATCATCATTATACTGATTTATGGTATGGTTGATTGACACAGGGATCACCAGAAGCACAATACACTGGGGCACGGTTACTTTATTTCTTAGTTATGGGCAGTAAAGCATGTGGGAAGATGGCTGCCCATACCACCCAGCCTATCCTTGATGAAAACTCAGCAGAAGTTAAGGAGGAGTGCTTTCACTCTGAAATTACAAGCCCCTAACCTAGTCTTCTCCTCTCCTTAAGTCTTTGAATCCAAGACTTAGATTTCAATTACTTTGATTTAGTGATAGAATCCATGAGGCCTAAGGAGGTTAGGAGACATGCTCAGGGTCACAGAATTAGGAAGGGTCAGAGGTGGGACTGAAACTGAGGTGTTCTAACTCCAAATTGAGCCTTCTATTAGACTACCAACAGCTATGCTTTTGTTTCCTATGAAAAAGAATTAATTCTTTAAATTAGTCTGATTGCTTATCAAGATACAGTAAAGCAGGAGTTCTTGGGGTCTGTGAACTTGTTTTGTTTTGCTTTTTAAATTTTGATAACTACATTTTATTGTAATTGGTTTCCTCAGTAAACTTATATATTTCATGCATTTAAAAATATTATCCTGAAAAGGGATCTATCGGCATTACCAAGTTGCCAAATGAGTTAATGACCCCTCTCCAAAAAGTTCAAGAATCCTTTCACTAAAAGGCTGAGAGATGAAATGGAGAGAGAGAAAAGAAGAAGATATAGTTTAAATACATATTCTCCAACGTAGCTCCACAATTGGATAAGCTCATGTCTGCAATATCCATCTCTGACCCTTCTCCCTCTCTTACATTACACAGACAGCATGTTCAGAATCAGCTTCCTGGCCTTGTACTTCTCAGATGGCATCCTGACTTTTGTAACTGAGTTTCCAATGAAAAAATGACAAGAAAAGACATGAGAAAATTGTGGAGTTGGGAAATGCAGGAGGGAAGAGTCTTTAGTTTAGGCAGCAAGGAGAGGGAAGACAAAAGCTGTCTGTGCCTGGCAATTCTGCATTCCCCAAACACTAAGTCTGCCCTCCATCTTCAGTGGACATTTGGTAATTAAAAACAGATGGGCCATCGTCTTCGCCAGGGTTCATTAACCCCTTAATGTTTCTCTTCTGGATATAGAATGGTTGACTGGAAAAGCCAATTTTGGAGGTCAATGGATTAAATAATACTCAGTTCAGTCAAAGGGTGCTCAGCAAGATGGCAACAACCTTGCTTATTCTCATTCATAGGGCGACCTGCCTGGGAAACAGGGATGCTTTTTCAAAAGCCCAAATGCCACTACAAGCTCATTTATCACCATATGCACAACAGAAAAGGGCTTGCTATTCCTGAAAAGGAAATAGGGCAATACTCAATTCAGATATAGGAGGTCTACTCTCTAGTCCTAGATTCTACTCTCTAGATGAATATGGCCAGATCAAAGTGTACATGGAAGAGAATAGCATGTAAAAACAAAACAAACGATACAAAAAACAATCCAGAGTGGTAGGAAAGGATCAGGTTGTCGAAAACTTTAAAGGTCAAACAAACCAGCACAGTGTGTGTCTTTGGGCAAATCAGTTAATCTCTCCCTGCCTCAGTTTGCCCATTTGACAAATGAGGTAGAGGTGGTGATCAAAAAAGAATCCATGAAATCCAAAGAAAAAACATAAAGCATGATACAAGTTTCAGATGGTAATATATTTTAAAAATATATCCAAGGTCTCTTTCTCATCCCTAAATAAATGGAAACTTTTTGTTCAGTCGTTTTCAGCATCTCCAACTCTTTGAGGTTTTCTTGACAAAAATACTAGAAAGGCTTGCCATTTCTTTCTCCAGTTTATTTTACAGATGAGAAAACTGAAGCAAGCAGGGTTAAATGATTAAGCAGGGTAACATAGCTAGTTAGGCCAGAATAAATTCAGGAAGATGAGTCTTCCTGACTCTAGTCCTGGCATTCTATCCACTGTACTACCTAGCTGCCCTCATGTCAACTTAAATGTCATGATAATTTGCTGTATTTGTAGCCTAAGGACCTGGGTTCAAATCTCTGTACCGTTCCTTATTACCTATAACAACTTAGATAAAACGCAATGTCTCTGAGTCTCAGTTTCCTCATCTCTGAGATAGGGTAGGAGGAAAGTTACAATTAATAACCTCTAGGATCCATCATAGCTTTAAATCTATTTGCTATGGGTAGTTAATTTGGCTCAGCTTTTGTACAATGGAACATCCCCAGTTCAACTTCCATCAATCAACTAATCATCAAGCATTTATAAGATGCTTACTATTTGCCAGATATTGTACTAAGTAATGGAGATACAAAAAGAAAGAGCAAAACTAGTCTCTGATCTCAAGAAGCTTACACTCTAATGGAATAGAGAATGTTTGTATAAATGGGAATATTCAGGATTTGAAGAGAGTTCAGTTGTTTTTCAGTCATGTACAACTCTTCATGACCCCATTTGGGGTTTTCTTGGCAAAGATACTTTGCCATTTCCTTCTCCAGCTCATTTTACAGATGGGGAGACTTAGGTAAACAGGGTTAAGGGACTTGCCCAGGGTCACATGGCTAGTAAGTGTCTGAGGTCAGATTTGAAATCAGGAAGATGAGTCTAGCTGAGCACTCTTTCCATTGTGCCAGTTAGCTGCCATCCAAAGTAGACAGATGATAATCTTAGAGGGTAAAGGGGCACTGAGAAAGTCCTCCTGCAAACAGTGATATTTAAACTTAATCTTGGAGGAAGCCAGGGGTTCTAAGATGTTAAATGAATTGGACAGGCATTGTAGACATGGGGAACAGCCAGTGCTTAGGCAAGGATAGGGGAGGTGATGTATCATTGTGAGAAAGGACTAGTAGGCCAGTTTTCTAGATCATAGAGTACATGGAAGGGAGTAATGTAAAAACAAAATGAAGCAATACAATTAAACTATAAAGGGGTCAAATTGCGAAAAATTTTAAATGCCAAACAAAAGAATTTATATTTGATTCTAGAAATAATAGTTAGTCCCTGGAATTTATTGAATGGGGGTGGGGGGAATGTGTTTAAACCTATGCATTAGGAAAATGAGTGTGGTCACTGTGAGGATGAGTTGTTAGACTGGAGAGAGGCATGAGGAAGGGAGACCAGTAGGAAGACTGTCTCAGTATTCTAGGTGAGAGGTGATGGACTAGAGTGTGGCTAAATGAGTGGAGAGAAGCATATAGCTATTAGAGATGTTATTGAGAAAAAAATGACAAGATTTAGAAAATTATTAGCTATATGGACTGTGAATGTGGAGCCCAACATGATGTCGAGGCTGCAAGCCTGAGTGATTAGAAGGATGGTAGTATCCTTGACTGTAATAAGGACGTGTTTGAGAAGAATGTATTTTTACGGAAAGACAGTGAGTTTTGTTTGGGTCATATTGAGTTTGAGATGTCTACAGAACATCTTATTCAAAATATCCACCAGGGAGTGGTGATATGGGGCTGGAGCTCAAGGTAAAGACTAGGGCTAGACAATGTTCTAGGAATCAGCTGTATAAAGACGAAGTCATGGGAAGTGATGAGATTACCAAGTGAGAAAGTACCAAAGTGGAAAGTTACAAGACAGAGTCTTGGGAGACAGCCATAGTTAGCAAGCATGGTATGGATGAAGACAGTAAAGGATGCTGAGAAGGAATGGTCATATGCTTAAGAGGAGAACTAAGAAAGGAGATATCATTCAAGAGGAGAAGGTGATCCACAAGGTCAAATGCTACATGGAGGCCAAGGGGGATGGAGACTAAGAAAAGGACATTGGATTTAGCAATTGAGAGATTATTGGTAACTTTGGAGAGAGTCATTTCATTTAAACAGTAAGGCAGCAGGCCAGGTGGCAGTGCATTCAGAGGAGATTGAGATGAGGGGAATAGGAAGCACTGAATGCAGAAGTGGATTTTTCAGGTTTAGCTGAGAAAGGGAGGAGAGATGTTAACTAAGGATTTCTTAGCATGAACTTTTATACATATATAAACATACACACATATACAGACACACATACACATAGATAGCTGTATTTCAATATAATTAATTTTCTTTGTATTTCTATGTGTTTTATTCATTTATTCTGAAAAGGGGTACATAGGCTTCACTGGACTGTCAAAGGGGTGGGTGAAGGATGAAGATACAACATTTATTAAGTACCTACTACACTGTGGTAAGGGCTTTGCAAATGACTTGTTTGATCATCATAAACAACCCTGGGTGGTAGGTACTATTATCATTTTTACAACTGAGGAAACTGAGGCAGGCAGAAGTTAAGCGACCTGCCCAGGGTCACATAGCTAGTGAGTTTCTCAGGTCAGATTTGAACTGACTCCAGGCCCAGTGTTCTATCCACTGTGACACCTAGATTAAGAACCCCTGAAGGGGCAGCTAGGTGGCACAGTAGATAGAGCACTGGCCCTGTAGTCAGGAGGACCTGAGTTCAAATCTGGCCTTAGACACTTGACACTTACTAGCTGTGTGACCTTGGGCAAGTCACTTAACCCCAATTGCCTCACCAAAAAAATAAAAGAATCCCTGAGCTACACTCTTCAGCAAACACATCTCTTTTCCCCACAAAAGCCAAAGGAATGCCAGGGTTAATTTTGCTGGAAATAGAAGAATTGAATTGAAATAATGACAAGGCATTCACAATTTCACATAAAGAGTTTAATAATCATCTTGGAGAATTTCAAAAAGCAGCAGGCAAAGATGTCCTTGATTTGCCTTAGCTCTGAGTTTCTCCCTTGTAAACCCTTCTTAGTAGTCCCCTTAACTGCCATCTGTATTTCAATCAGTGGCATAGTGGCCACTCTCCCCAAGCCTGATGCTGCTGAATTCCGCATGTCTCAAACCAAAATGTCATAAATCTAACATGTCAAAAGCACTTGCTTTTTGTTTGATTGCAAATATGTTTAATTCTTGGTTCACTGAACCATTAAGAAAAACCATCCAAGCCTGTAATTTACAAAGAAGTAAATCTGCCCACAGAAATATTCATCTCAAAAAGTTGGTGGTATTCTAGATTTTTAAAAAAATAATTCACTCCATTTTTTATGGCTTCCAATTTGGCTATTTGCAAACCTTTCACAGGCAGCTTAAAGCCAACACCAGTCATTAACTTATTTTATTATTTTGTGTAGTATGGGAATTGTATATCCAGACCTTTAACTTTTGTCACCTGACAGGGGAGGCAAAAGGCCCAGTATCAAAGATGGGAAGGGTACATATCAGGGCTAAGTTGGGTAGAGACTCATTTGGAATACAGAAAGACTTCAGGAGTTTGTGTCCATCCCACCAGGACTCAGACTTAAATTTCATTGCATTATGGGTGAATTTCTCTTGAGCCAAACATGGTATAGCCTATATGCCCTATAAAATATTGAATCTATATACCCTGGAGAATTCAACCTGTATTGACAAGCAGCCTATGGCCCTCGTCTGACTTTCACACACACACACCCCACCCCACCCCCATCTCCACCATCCTCCAAGGAAGTGGAAAGGAAAGATGTTCCAATCATTCCTCTCAATTTTGTGGTACACCAAAAAAAAATGCAGTAGGCCATCATTCCCAGGGGAGAAGACTAGCCATTTTGGGGAGTGGGGTTAGCCAGAAGGAAAGGAACTGGAGAACTCCTCCAGGTAAGAGGCCGGAGCTACGAAGCCAGTGGTCGCTAGGAGGTTGGCTAACTTCAGCTTGTTTCTCAGCTCCCCTTCTCTGTAGCACAGACTACTTTAATGCCCATCCAGGTTGCCATAGTAACCTCCCTATTCTCAAGTTATCTACTAGGGCAAATTATAGGTACTGAAGCTGTAGAAACTATACTAGAAATCTTCCTTTCCAATCACTTTGGATGTTGAGAGCTGGGTGACTAGAAGAAATCTTTTTTTGTAGCAGAAGGCTATGCCTTGCCTAGGAGCTGAGAAAAAGAGTGATTTATAATGATAATAATTTTCTCATCTTAGCTTCCATGGTCTTGATGATAAGATAAATGAGTCTGTAAAAAACTTTGGAGTGGAATTGTTAGGAGAATTGTCTATAAACATTCATATAAACACACACACACACACACACACACGTGTGTGTGTGTACACATACAAATGTGTACATATTCATTCATTTCATTCAGAACAAAGGAGTGGAGAAAATAGTCTTAAAGAAATGAAAATAGTCTTAAGAATAAACAATGAAGTTAGGGTCAAGAAGGAGGAAGCTTCACCCACGTTAAACAAACTGGGAAAGAAGAGAATACTCTCAATAGCCTAGCTGGTTTTGTGTATGATACTAGTAGCTAAATTGTCTGTGACTACCCACTGGGGGAGGGAGCAGTAACCCTCTAAATTATAGCACCTTGTACAAAGCTCTACTTATCTTGCCCTTATTAAGCTTCTGAACATATAACCTAACTTCAACAACCTAGAAAAATATAATATCAGGGAACCAGAGTAATAGGAAGGGAAGAAAGACTAAGTAGAAAGAAATTTAATTATTCTTGATTTTCCAGTTACAATAGCAAGACATTGAGAATTTAATTTCTCCCTCTAATACTTTGAAGAATGACCTAAAGGAAGCTGATCCTAAAAGATGTATATACATAAGCATATGTGAATTGGACCCTTTTCTTGCATGAAACAGGCACATTAAGAATAACTGAGATTAGAGGCTAGACCACTAAATTAATGTTTTGGAGAAATTTAGGGTTTTAACCTAGAGAGTAACTCACATGTAGCATCCCATTTTAATTTATATATTTCTTTTAAATTTATATACTTTGTTTAAAGATGATTTTAGAATGCCCCCAATGACATGACAATCATCAGTCAATGAGGCCTAATCCTTCCAAAGTGTAATGACCAAGAGGGGAGGCAAGATGGCATAGTAGAGGCAGCAAACCAGATGAACCATACCAATATTCCCCTTCAAACAACTTTAAAACAACTCCTCAAATCAAACTTTGAAATGGTAGAGCCAACAAAAGGTCAGGATGAGATATTTTTCCAACCTAAGACAACTTAGGAGATCAACAGAAGTCTGTGACACTAGGCATTGGGCCAGTTCAGAGAACAAACTGATGCAGCCCCAGAGATGGGCACTGGGGGAAGAGGCAGCTGTGGTGGTAGCAGCAGTTTCAGGAGCTTTTAGCACAGACATAGTAAAAGGGTAAGCTAATTGGTCAGAATGAAATTACAGGGGACTTTTATTGGCACTGGGTGCAGCAGATGATGATTGGCAACTTTACTACCCATAAGTAGTTCTGGGTCACAGTTCCAGGACAGAAAGGAGTTCTTGTGATTCATCACAAGGAAGAGAGACCTGGTCACAGCTCCAAGCCAAAGAGGAGCACTAGTGCTTGTGGCTACAGGAGAGCAGGGGCCGTTCCTAGATAAAGACCAAAGTGCATACCAGAAAAGCAGTGGTCATACCTCTCCCCAGATCACACCACCTTAAAAGTACTGAAAACTTTCACACCCCCAGAACTAGCTCTGAAAACAGCAGCACCAAAAAGCCTGAAGTTTGGGACAGCATCTCCCCACCCCAAAGTAAGTAAACCCTAAATTTAACATAAAGTTCAAAGTCAAGAAATAGGCTGGGAAAATAAGCAAACAACAACAACAACAAAAAAGAAATTGACTATAAAAAGCTACTATGGTGGCAGGGAAGACCATGACACAATCTCAAAATAAGACAATGATTTGAAAATAGCTACCAAAAAAAAGCCTCAAAGAAAATGGCTAATTGAGCCCAAAAAGATTTCTTGGAAGATTTAAAGAAAAAGGTAAGAGTAGTAGAGGAAAAATTGGGGAAAGAAATGAGAGTGATGCAAGAAAATTATGAAAAAAGAATTAATGGGGAATGGTTGAACAAGTTGTGGTATATAATTGTAATGAAATATTATTGTGCTATAAGAAATGATAAGCAAGTTGCTTTCAGAAAAATCTGTAAATACTTACATGAACTCATGCAGAGTGAAGTGAACAAAAACAGGAGAACATTGTACATAGTAACAACAATATTATACAATGATCTACAGTGAATGACTTAGCAATTTCCAGCAATACAATGATCCAAGGCAATTCTAAAGGATTCATGATGAAAAGTGCTGTCTATCTCTAGAGAAAGAACTGATGAGTTTGAATGCAGATTGAAACATACTCTTTTCACTTTATTTTGTGGGGGTTTTGTGTGTGTTTTCTTTCACAACATAACTAATATGGAAACACATTTTGCATGATTACACATGTATAACCTATGTCAAATTGCTTGCCATTTCAGGGAGCATGGAGGGCAGAGAGGAATGTTACAAATTGTTTTTACATTTAATTATATTTTAATTAAAATGAAAAAGTTATTGTTTAAAAAAGAATAGCTTTAACTGTTGATAACTATAATTTTCTGTACATTCTCTTCTCCTTTTGCTTCCATAACATTGTTTCTCATAACTGTTTTACCTTTCTTCTCAATCTACTTTAAAGGATCTTCCTTCATTTTTATCCTCTAAAGAATGGGTATCCCTACCACAGTCCTCTGTCTTATATTGTCATTCTGATGGCATTGTTTCAAATGGGTTATCACCTCTATGTAGATGACTCCCAAATTTATGACCAATCCTTTTTCCCAATTTCAAGTCCTAGATCAAAGCTTCTTAAACTGTGAGTCATGACCCCATATGGAGTTGTGTGATTGAATGTGGGAGTCATGAAAAATCTGACAACAGTAAAAGGTTATGAAAAAAATTTAAACAGTAAAAGGTTATGTGGACCTGTTTTATAAACCTATAGACTCAGCCCTGTCCTGGATTACTATCTGCTGAATTATAAATTTGATATACCTTTGATACCTCAAACTCATCATATATATCCAAAATGACACTCAATATCTTACTCCCTAAGCCAAACACTGCTATACTTCACTATTTCTGTAGATGACCACCAATATTCTTCCATTCACTTATTTTTTTCCATTAACTTATAATGACAACTTCATAGTCATCCTTAAGTCTTCTCTTTCCTTTCCTTACTATATTCAAAAATTTCCCATGATCTTTTGAATTTGTCTCCATTTCTCCACTTACATAGCCACTAACCCAGTTGAAGTATTCATCACTTCTCACATGGAGCATTACAATATTTTCTGATTTGTTCCTCTATTTATCACCTCTACCATGCCGAACTCAACTTCCACCCAACTACAAAATTGGTAATAAGAAAGCATAAATATATCCATGTTATTTCCCTATTTAAAAACATTCAGTAGCTCCCTATTGCCTCTAGGATAAAAGAGATTTCTGTGCATTGTGTTGTATGTCCTCCATGATCTGGCTCCCACCTATCTTTCCAGATTTATTTTGTCTTATTCCCCTTCATCAGTCTACATTCCAGTCACACTGGGCTACTAGATGTTCTTCCTGTGTCCACATTTTTGCACAGGTTGTCTATCAACCTGAAGGATACTCCCTCCTTATCTTACTTTCACAGAATGACTGGCTTCCTTCATAAACCAACTCAGGTGTCACCTCCCATGTGAATCCTGTTTTGATCCTCATGGATTTTATTGCTATAACCCTCTTACATTTAATTGTATGTGTGCATGTTTTATGCCTCCATTCAAAAAGAAACTATGAGGATGTGGACCATTTAGTTTTACTTCATGTGCTCAGAACACTGTCTTGAAAATATTAGGAATAAATATTTGTCAAATTGAATGTTTTTAAATGCAATGACCTCTTTTCAATCCAATAAATGTTTATTAAATATGTGCTATATTCGAGACACTGTCCTACTAGATTACAGATCTGCAAAGATGAAAAATAATGGCTTCTATCTCCCAAGTGTTTCACTATTTTCCATATCCAGAATTGGCTAATAAAATATACAGAATCCCAGGATTTGATTTAAAATAGACTAGGTTATTAAGCTCTAATTCTTTCAGCGTACCAGTAAGGAAATTGAGGCATAGAGAGATTCACAGAACAAGTCCTGCTCTACAATATTCATTGGCTTCCTTTTGTCTTTAGGAGTCTAGGATAATGTAAACTTGGCATTAAAAGACCCTCACCATCTAGCTCCAGTCTACCCTTCTCAGCTTATTTCACATTATTCACTTTCACACCATCAGTTTTCCAATCAAACAGATTCATTCTTTGCACTCAGAAATCAATCTCCCACCTCTTTGCCTTTGTACAAGCTATGCCTGTCCATCTACCTGTCTTAGAAATTCCTGATTCTCCTCATTATTAGTGCTCCTTCTTTCCTCATATCTGCTTTTATTTATCAGTTTATCCTCCATCTCTCTCTGTCTCTCTGGTAGGGCAATGAGGGTTAAGTGACTTGCCTAGGGTCACACAGCTAGTAAGTGTCAAGTATCTGAGGCTGGATTTGAACTCAGGTCCTCCTAAATCCAGGACCAGTGCTCTGTAAGATATAAAAGGCTTTTTGTCAATGCCCAAAGGCCCCAACCAGAGGAGATTAATCTAGACTGATTGAATTTAGTTAGACTGACTGAGAGTGATTGACTTTGCTGATTAACCTACTTAAAGTTAATTGAATTGAAACCACACCTGGATGGCCTTGAATAGGGTATTGTTCTCAGAAGCTAAGGACTTTGAACTCAACAAGAGACTACCCTCAAGTCCAGTGAACCAAGGGACTTGGGTGATGCTGACTAATCAGATTGAAGGACAGCCTCTTCTGTGGGAGAGAAGCAGGAAGAGGAAGGGCTTTTTCCTCTCTCACCATCCTCATGGTGGAGGACTGGGGAGAAGAAGGAGGCCAGGTTGAACCCTTCTCTCTCCTATAGGAGGATAAGCTTTTTCCTTGGTTTTCTGACCCAGGTGTTTTCTCTTTATTCTTTAATAAATACTTAATGCCCAAAACTGGTGCTAATGCTTCTAACTTAAAAGTAAACCCTAGCTAGTTTTTCTCCCACATTGGGGGCAGAAAAAAAGGTGACCACACATTAGATTTTAAACATCACAGCTTTATCCACTGTGCTGCCCCCCTCCATCTATCTTAATAGAAAATAAGTTCCATTCTAAAACAGCTGTTTTAGAGTTTGCTTATTTGTTTATCCTTTACAAAGGCAGCTGGTAGCATAGAGGCTCAGAGGACTGAGCCTAGAATCAAGAAGACCTGAATTCAAATTTAGTCTTAAATACTTACTATCTGTGGCAAGTCATTTAACCTCTGTTTGCCTCAATTGTAAGAATTGGGGCTAATAATACCTATCTCCCAGGTTCAAATGAGATATTAATTGTAAAGCACTTAACACTGTTTTTTCCCTTCCCTTCTGCAATGCCTTGCACATGGTGGGTGCTAACTAAATGTTTATTGACTTGAACTGAACTTATTATAGGATTTAAAGTTGGAAAGGACCTTACAAGTTAATTAGTCCCACTCTGTCATTTTACAGAAGAGGAAAGTGAGACAAAAATATTGAGTCATTTGCCCCAGGTTACAAAGGCTGTAAATTTGAGATCTATATTTCACTTCTCACCACCTTTGTCTGAATATTTATCTCTATACGTTACCATATAAACAGCTGAAGAAAATAGTGCATAGTGCAATAATGCATAGCCAGGAGTCAGCATATGAATTGATAGAATTAATTTTGCTTCAAAATAATCTGTTTTAAGATTCAGTCTCCAGAATCACCTTGCATCTAAAAGTGTGTATTGTTTCTATCTGCCTTGCAAATAGCTTCCCCCACCCCTACTCAGACTATATATCACTGGTTGTTGAAGGCACAAGCCTTAGCACCAATCTTAGCCTTAGCACCAGCATTTTCCTAGTTTAGGTTGGATGAGGCCCTAACAAGTCTTTGAACATGGAAGCCAAGGTACTTTACTTTGCCCTAACTCAGCTAGGATATACCACAAGAATTCAAAGGATTCAGTGGTAATTAGCTTTTCTGGAGCTGCCCCCATCACTACATTTCAAAATGGGTCTAGTCAGCAGGGGAGAGTAACTTGTGATTCATGTGGGCCTCAGTAATCCACCATATCCACAGGGCCTAAGTTCCATGTAGTTACAGGGATTTTTTTTATGTCCTTAAGTGACCAGAAAGCTGCATCAGAGAAGTTGGCACCAATCAAGTTCCAGAACAAGGTGTGAAGTTGGAGGTGGGGGTTACAGGGGATGGAAAAGAGGAAGCTGGGGCCAATCAAGTCCTGGGACATCTTTGTCTTCATTTAGGTAAAGAATCCCTCCTACTGTGAGGGAGAGACATTGCCTCAGGAAAAAGCTGGTCCTGTCACAATGGAGGACAAGAAAAACCATCCAAAGAGTTCACTTAAACTATTATCTGTGTCATCTTTGGGGACTGGCCCCCATTTTTAGTGGGTAGGAAAATTTGAGGACCTTACTTGTAATGTTTCATTAGAATGTTAATTGTCTTTTGGAATATCAAACTGAGCTTTAACCCAAGGATACTTGAGAAACTGGATAGATTAGTATCTGAATCTTTGACCATTATCCCTTTGCTTTACATAGAATGTGGTCTGGGAGTACCATAATCAGCCACTAAATCATTTATTTGGAGAGGACTTGAGATCATGTGGTCCAATTCCCACCGGACACAGGAATCCCCTCTACTACATCTCTAATAGATAATCCATTCTTCTCCGTTTACTAAATTGTGTAGGTAGATTAGGTCAGGGCTTCTTAAACTTTTTCCACTCACAACCCCTTTTCACCTGAGAAGGTTTTACATGACCCCAGGTATATAAGTATATAAAATATGTATACATAACCTTTTACTGTTGTCAAATTTTTCAAGACCCCCACATTCAGTTCTAGCACTCCATTATGGGGTTGCAACCCACAGTTTAAGAAGCTTTGTACTCAGTAACCAACCACAACTACATTATAGAGATAAGAAGAGAAGAAGGAGGAGGAAGAGAAGGAGGAGGAGGAGGAGAAAAAGAAGAAGATAATGATGATTATTTAGAAGAGAAAGAAGAGACAAGGAAAAAGTTTTATTTATGCTTTTTTAAAAAATTATGTATTCATTGCCCATTGTCATTTTCACTTCCATCCCCACCTTCACAACTCCCAAGTATTCAGCTTGGTGTTCTGAAACACAATTATTCTTTTCCTATAAGCCTTGCACACAAGAACCTCAAATTCTTCAACCCATCAAAAATTGTGCACAAGAGGTACTCTCTTGTAATAAGGAAGTGCAGAAAAGAAAAAAAACTCACACATTGTTCATCATAATCTTGACCTCACTCCACACATGTTATCCACTAACTCTCTACCCAAGAGAATCTTTTGAAGTCAAGGTTGGGTCAGTTTCTCTATTGATCTTAGTTCTGTTTAGTCTAGTATTCTTTTGCATTATTGCGATCATCGTGTACATCGTTCTCTTAGTTCTCTATCATTTTATACAAATCTTTCTGAGTTTTCCTGAATTGTTCATCTGTCACTGCTTTCTTCTTTCAATTCTTTTACTCTTTTCTTCCTTCCTTCCTCTGTCCCTCCCTTCCTTCTTTCCTTCCTTCTTTTCTTCCTTCCCTGTATTCTTTTGTCCTTCCTTCTTTCTTTGCTTCCTTCCCTCCTTCCTTTCACCCTTCTTCTCTTCTTTCCTTCCTTTTCCTTCCATTCTTTTTTCTACTCTTCCTTCTTTCCACTCTTCTTCTTCTTTCCTTCTTTTTCTCTCCCTATCTCCTTCCTCTTTCCCTCCCTTCCTTCCTCCTTTCCTTCTTCTCTCCCTTCCCTCCCTTTCTTCCAGTCTTTAGCCCTTCTGTCCTCTCACTTTTCCATCCTTTTTCCTTCCTTCCCCCTTCCTTTCACCCTCTCACCCATTTCTTCTTCCTACTTCTTCCTTCCTTCCTTCCTCCCTCCAGATCTGTGACTTCATCCATGTATGGAGTTCCTAGTGTGAAAACTCCCTCCAAAAAAAGCAGAGTGAAAACTCATTTATAACTAGCAATCTAAAAGATTTGTCTGGATCACTGAAAGATTCAGCAACTTGCTGATATTCACACAGCTAGTTAGAGGCAGGAATTGACCCCAGGTCTGCCTGATTCCAAGGCTCATGATTTATCCATTATGCTGTGTGCTGCTCTCTCATAATTTCTTATGACACTGTAACATTCTAATATACTCACATACCATAATTTGTTCAGGCCTTCCCTAATCAATAGGATTCTACTCTTTTTTTCCCCTACAGTTTCTTGTAACATGGAGCTGTCATTGTCTAAGGCTCCTTCTGTATTATCAGCTGAGGAGAAATATTTTATACCTGAGCACTCAGAGTAATCAATGGGTACTGCATGCAGAAAGAGGCTCGTGTATTAGCACGAGGGCCAGCTCCGTGCCCTAATGAAAACGTCAGCTCCTGTATGCTGCCAGCTGGGATGCCATTGAAAGATGTGATTATAGAGCCCATGTTAATGGTGTTATCATATTGCAAGTATTTTTGATGTGCTTGTAAACCTGAGAATGTAATTGCCCAAGAGAACCTGTCTCCCACAAATCAAGTTACTCTGTATCGAGCTGATTACATTCCCCCCATAGCACCAATGGAATTTAATGCCTAAATAATGAAGTCAAAGAACAATACAGGGACCTAGCATTTGAATAGACTTGATTGATTCATTTCTTTCTCCCATTTAATAACCCACTTAGTTGGTGACGGCTAAGTGTAGCAGACTTCTAAAGCACATAACGCACCAGAGAGAAAACATTTCGCAGATTAATAACTGGATGTGGCTGCAAGCTGGCGCTCCCTTAATAGCAGCACAAAAATAGGTTATCATCAGAAATCTGAAATTTAATGCTCCAAAATGAGGGTACATGTCTTCCTTTAAGATGGTGCTATACTCATCACCAAATGCTAATCAGACATAAATCAGAAATCAGAAGCTAATAAACACAATTCTAGGACTTAAAAAATAAATAAATATATATATATATATATATATATACATATATATAAAATCCTTTACAAGACTGTGATCTTTATTCAAGGCCTTTTAATGCTCAGATTACAAAATAGGAATATTAAGTACATTGGGTGATAATCTGAACTCTCAAAAAAAAAAAAGTAAATTTCCCAAGGCAGCCACATAATGCCCATTTTAAAGGAAATAGATATACTCCATTTGTACCTATTGCCATGTGATCTGGATAAACACTGTTAAACACTCTACATTAATAGTGCCAAATGCATAAATCTCTCTAGTCATTTTGTTGGATTTGTGTAAATGGATGTGAAATTAAATTATAACAACAAAATACTTAAAGAAGTTTTGGCATGTATTTTGCCATCAGGGATGTCCCCTTAATGCCCTCTCCTGCCAGTCAGAACAAAAATGGAGGAAGACTGAGTAAGCAGTACTTTAAACAATCCCATTAATGACAAAATAGGTGTTTTTCTTGGCAGAGTTTTTGAAATGGTCTTGATTTCTCTTGGGATTTTTTTTTTAATAAACCACTCAGTTTTAATCTGGGCTTAACTATTATTACAGTTTTCTAATTCTGTTTTGATGTCGCTGGCTGTTCTGCCCTGTTCATCCCCACAGCTTAATTGGCAAACCGTCAGAAATAAAGTGAAATATTTGGTATCCTTCCAAGTCCTAAGCAACTCCGAAGGAGTGATTTACAAAATGGGTCCCTAGAGTTGTAAAAGAATGAATCTGTCTCCTTTCTGATGGACAGGGAAGTTCTTGGGTCCAAAGAGAACCTGATCCAATAATTCTTGAGATGATTCCTTTAAGTGAATACCTCATTCTACAATCAGAAAACATGGAATTAGTATCAAGCTATGGAATTAGTAAAAAAAACAAAAACAAAAACAGTTCTTTGGAACACACAATTTTTTTTCCAATTACCTTGACCAGACAAGTTATCTTTTCCTTAGTTCACATCAGAAACAGGACAAGGGTGAAAAGGATTAGGGGGGAAAATCATCTTTTAATGATTATATCTCAACCAGAACCCTCCAAAGAGCAAAGCAAGGACTTTCATTCAGTATCTATATACTTAGCTATTTATCTGTTTGTCTATCCACCTACTTATGGATATATCTCATATATATATATATATATATATATATATATATATATATATATACATATAAATATACTTAGATACATACACACATATATACATACAACTTTATATATACAAAGTTTATATTGTATACATACTATATATTATACATACATACAATACATACATACATAAAATTTGTGCATGTGAAATTATACATTTATATAATTTAAATAAATATTTATTTGCAGGTAATTGTGTGAAAGTTGTATGTTTGTATATGAAAACCATATATTCATAATATATTACAGCTTCCTCACCTATGAAATGGGGATGATACTAGCTCCTACCTAAAAGCACTATATGACTGTCAGACCAAAGAAATTAATCTATATGTTGCTTGTTCCTGTTTCTTGAAGGGTGCTGATCAACTATAATCATAAAGGAAAATTTTCTCTTTCTTCTCTACTTTACTGAGTCATCTCAGCTATTATGATATGAGCTACATAAATGCCAGCTATTTCTTTATTATTATAAAAATTAGTATTACTTTGCTACTCATTTTAGAACTGAGAAATGAAGATACAGTGAGAAGTGACTTGCTCAGTCACACAACTAAGGAGTCATCAGATCCATAGTAGGCAGACTCATTCTCACTGTTACATTCCATTGGATGTAAGCTCCCTGTGGGTATGGGGATTGTCTCACTTTTGTATTCGTACCTAGCATAGTGCCTGGCACACAATAGACTCAATGATTATTGAAAGACTGAATTGTTCCCTAAGAGATTTTTCACTATAACCGGGCCAAGAGGGTACATCTCATTGCCTAGCTTACACAACAACCAATCCTTCCACCATCCTCCCATTTAACCAGAATCTTGGGGACAGGGATAACTTCCCCTCCTCCAACCCCAGGGAGAAGATGTATCATTGGCCCAATACTATAAACACAACCAGGGTAAAAGAAATTGGCCAGGGGTTCTTATAGGGAAAGGAACCAGCTGAATGGGAACTGCCAAAACCCCAGCTCTGCTTATGGGTTTTCATTTTATGTATAGCATCTGGAATGGACAGCTAATAATCATGGAGCTGCCATGAGGGTGTTGTACCTATTTACATATAAATAGTCCTGACCAGAGCTAGCCACCAACAACGGTTAATTTAATTTATTGTCCTTTGGCAAAAAAATAGTCATTGGTTTTCCAGCACTTTTAACCTTGGTGGACCCTTGGGAAATAAAAATTAGATTGAGAGAAAATTACTAGTGGGGGAGAACAGTATAAAAGTGACAGTAACATATATAAACCTCAGGCAGCAGCAGAATAAAGTGTCATATTATTGTACGTTCTTTCCTAAAGTTCAATATGTCTCTCGTGATTTACACTTCAGTGATTCTCCCTGCCTGCCAGCTCCTTACCAGAGATCATTTTGGGCCTCTTGTTCAAGGGGATTCTTTCATAGATACTGGTTGCTTTAGAAAAGAACAAAGACTACCAATAGGGGTTGTTAGAAACCAAATTAACACAGGCCCTTCAAATAAGGGCTTAAGGGGGTGACTGATATTGACCACTGGGTTTGAGGGTTCTAAAGAAAGCCCAACCTTACTGTTCCACTTTCTTTTTTTTCTTTTTGGTAAGGCAACTGGGGCTAAGTGACTTGCCCAGGGTCACACAGCTAGTCAGTGTCAAGTGTCTGAGGTCAGTTTTTAACTCAGGTGCTCCTGACTTCAGGGCCACTGCTCTATCAACTGTGCCAACTAGCTGCCCTCAATGTTCCATTTTCTTAATGGAGAAGGAGAAAGAATTTCTTAAGGGTTTTATATGAACTCAGGTTCTGAAAGTCTTGTTTAAAAAATAATGATAATCCTAGAAGCACTGAAGTTTCCTTTTCAATTTGAAACCTGGTATTGTGGATAAGTTTCTGAATTTGGATTCAAGAAGACCAGGGTTGGAATCCTACCTCAAACCTTATTAGCTTTGTGATCCTAGGCAAGTCACTTAACCCCTAGTTTGCCACATTCTCCTCATCTGTAAAAATGAAGAAGTTAAATTCAATGTCCACCAATGCCCAGTTTTAAATCTATGATCCTATGTTCTCTGATCTCAGTCTCATTTTTTTTAGTGAGGCAATTGGGGTTAAGTGACTTGCCCAGGGTCACACAGCTAGTAAGTGTTAAGTGTCTGAGGCTGGATTTGAACTCAGGTACTCCTGACTCCAGGGCCAGTGCTCTATCTACTGTGCCACATAGCTGCCCCTCAGTCTCATTTTGATAACAAAGTTCTTGGTCTTTTTTTGCCCAGAAAAAGAAAATGCTGGGATCAAATTAGCTAAAGTGTTTATGAAGCCTTTTAAACCTTAAAATCACTCCAAAAATACCAGTTGTTAAATAATAGTACTAGTTTCAGCCAGAAGGAGTACTGAAAGAAACATAAGTTCTACCATAGGGCTTTAAATGAAAATAAAAGTAATGCGATAGATCACTGCCAGTTGCAAAGATTTAATACCTACCAAAAACCTAGCAAGACATGACCTGGTAACCAGAATTATACATTGGCAGCTTATTACGCTTCATAAACTAATAGATACAAATATAGACCTCAAAGTAACAATAATCACAATCATAAATGATTGTTCAGTTGTTTTCAGTTGTGTCTGACTCTCCATGACCCCATTTGCGATTTTCTTAGCAGAGTTACTGGAGTAGTTTGCCATTTCCTTCTCCAGCTCATTTTACAGATGAGGAAACTGAGGCAAACAGGGTGAAGTGACTTGCTTAGAGTCATACAACTAGGGTCTGAGGCCAATTTTTTACTCAGAAAGATGAGTCTTCCCAACTCCAGGACTGGTACTCTATCTACTGCCCCACCTAGCTGCCAATCATAATCACAACTAACATTTATATAGTGCCTACTATATGCCAGGCACTATACTAGGCACTTTATAATTATTAACACCCCTGGTAGGTAGGTGTTACTATTATTAACATTTACAGATGAGGAAATTGAAGCAGAAAGATGTTAAGTGAAGTGTTCAGAGAGGGTCCCACAACTAGTAGGTGCCTGAGGATGTATTTGAACTCAGGTCTTCCTGATTCCAGGTCCAGAGCTCTATCTACTTGTACTACTTAGCTACCTAAGTATCCTTGCAAAGTTAATAAATAAATTTTACTGAAATCAGATCTATTTTATATTTATATGTATGTACATATATGTGTATATATTTATACTGGTAAATATATGTATGTATATACACATAGATATATACACATATGCATAGACATATACATATGCACATGCATATACGTATTTATTTATTTGTTTGTTTGTTTATATAATATGTGGAACTATTGTCCACAATCCCCTCGGCATAATGTTGGTACATAAAAATTGAAGAATGGTGGTTTAACAGATGATGTCATACCAAATATACACAATCTCCAAGATGCTTGGAATAAAAACTTTTCAAAATTTAGACATGGAGTAGAGGAAATTAAAACCATGTGGCAATAGGATGAGTAATATATATAAGGCTCAGTTTTTTATCTGGAAAATAGGGATAATAAAACTCATCCAACCAACCCCACAGGGCTGTTGTGACAATCAAATGAAATAATGTATGTGAAAGTTACATGCTATTTTCACTTTCATTTTTTCTTTTGAGTCTTCTTGTACATAATAACTAATATGGAAATGTTTTATATTATTGCCCTTATATACTCTATATCTGATTGCTTACCATCTCAGAGAGAAGGAGGGCTGAAAGGCATAGAATTTGGAACTCAAAACTTTAAAAAATCCCAAATGTTAAAAAATTGTTTTAGGGGACAGAGCCAAGATGGTGGAAGAAAGGCTGTGACTCTCCCAGCTATGGAAAATCTGTCCACATACCTCCAAAAATAATGTGATAAGATACTCTTAGAGCAGCATAACCCACATAAGAACAGAATGAGACTCTTTTCCAGCCAAAGACGGATTAATTAGGTGACTGAGATCACCTGCTGTTCAGGCTGAGAGAGGAACACAGCACATGGAGCAGGACCAGCCTTGAGAAGGCAGCGCCTCCAACCAAAGCCTTTGAATCTTCAGCTGCTTCTTCTGAAGCTCAGCATGCATACTGGTGAGGGGGTCCAGTGCTTGAGGGGAATAGCTGCAGTCTCTTCTGGAACTGGGGTGGGAAGCCCACATTCTGAACCAGCAAGCAAAGTTGAATAACAGCCACCCAGTGGGGTAGGGGCAAAGGCACACCAAACTTCTGACCATAGAGAATCAGATTTCAATCAGACTTCTGTTTCTGGGTCAAAGAGAAAGCAGGCTGTGGTTATTCACAGGCCAGGCAAGCTGAGAAGAAGCCCAATCTCCCCCTGGACTAAGCTGCAGCTTGGAACAGTGTGTCCTAGAAGCAACGCTAAACTTTAAGAAGGAGTTAAAAGAGGGACAGCTGGGTGGCACAGTGGATAAAGCACTGGCCCTGGATTCAGGAAGACCTGAGTTCAAATTCTGCCTCAGACACTTGACACTTACTAGCTGTGTGACCCTGGTCAAGTCACTTAACCCCAATTGCCTCACCAAAAAAAAAAAAAAGGAGTTAAAAGCCAAGAAATAGGGGATCAAGATGAGTAAGCAGAAAAAACAGCAGACCATCAAAAGCTTCTTTGGGGGAAAGCTAGACCAGAATACACCCTCAGAAAAAGATAATAACAAAGTTAAAGCTCCTGCATCCAAGGCTTTCAAAAAAATATAAATTGGTTTCAAGGCTTGGAAGCACTCAAAAGGGACTTTGAAGAGAAAGTAGGAGAGATAGAATGAAGATTTAGAACTGTGGAGGAAAGAATGGAAAGAGAAATGAGAGTGATGCAGGAAAGTCATGAGAAAAAAGTCAACAGCTTGAAAAGACAAATGGAAAAGGAAATACAAAAGCTCTCTGAAGAAAATAATTGCCTAAGAATTAGGATTGAATAAGTGGAAGCTAGTGACTTTATGAGAAACCAAGACACAGTAAAGCAAATCTAAATAAATAAAAAAGAAGGCAGTATGAAATATCTCCTTGGAAAAATAGCTGACCTGGAAAATAGTTCCAGGAGAGATAATTTGAAAATCACTGGAGTACCTGAAAACCATTAACAAAATAAGAGCTTAGACACCATCTTCCAAGAGATTGTCAGGGGAAATTGCCCTGATATTCTAGAAGCAGAAGATAAAATAAAAATGGAAGGAATCCACCAATCACCTCCTGAAAGAGATCCCAAAAGGAAAACTTCCAGGAATATTAGAGCCAAATTCCAGAGATCCCAGGTCAAGGAGAATAAATTGCAAGCAGCTAGAAAGAAGGAATTCAAATACTATGGAGCTGCAATGAGGATAAAACAAGATCTAGCAGCACCTACATTAAAAGACCAGAGGGGGCAGCTAGGTGGCGCAGTGGATAAAACACTGGCCTTGGATTCAGGAGGACCTGAGTTCAAATCCAGCCTCAGACACTTGACACTAGCTATGTGACCCTGGGCAAGTCATTTAACCCTCATTGGCCTGCCAAAAAAAAAAAAAGACCAGAGGGCATGGAATATGATATTCCAGAGGGCAAAGGAACTGGGACTACAGCCAAGAATTATGTACCCAGCAAAACTGTGTATAATCTTTCAGGAGGAAAAATGGGACTTCAATGAAAAAGAGGACTTTCAGGTATTCATGATGAAAAGACCTGAACTAAATAGAAAATTTGACTTTCAAATACGAGACCCTAGAGAAGTATAAAAAGGTAAATAGGAAAAAGAAATTATGAGGGATATTAAAAGATTAAACTGTTTACATTCCTACATGAGAAGATAATATTCCTAACTCATGAGATCTTTGCCAGTATTAAAGCATCTGAAAGGAATATACTTAGAGGGCACAGGTGTGAATTGAATATGAAGGGATGATATCTGTAAAGAATTTATTTTTTTTTGTTTATCCTTGTTTTTTGTGAAGCCAGCAGGGTGGGGTGGCTTATGTCTGGGGATGAATGTGGGCTTGGGTCCTCCTGGGTCCAGAGCTGATGCTTTGTCCACTGTGTCACCTAGCTGACCCATTATAACATCTTCAAAATAAAGTTAAGGGGTAAGAGGAATGCACTGGAAGAAAGGGAAAGGGGGAGGTGGATTGGGGAAAAGTAGTTCACATAAAAGATATAAAAAAAACTTATGGACTAGAGGGGAAGATAAGGAAGGAGCAGGGGAGTGAATGAACTTCTCATCAGAATTGACTCAAAGAGGGAATAATTTACACACTCAAGAGGGGATAGTATTATATCTTGCCCTATGAGAAAGTGGGAAGGGAATGGGGATAAATTGGGGGGAGAGGCAATGGAAGGAAGAGCAGATTGGGGGAAGGAGCAGTTCGAAGCAAAACACTTTAAAGGAGGGATAGGGTGAAGGAAGATAGATAATAGAGTAAATATTAAGGGTAGGGATTAAGATGGAGGATAATACAGTTAACAATAATAACTGTGAAAGAAATGATGAGCAGGATGCTATCAGAAGGATGTATGAAAAATGCAAACCATCAACAGAGATAGAACTGATAGTATCTGGATACAGATTGAAGTATAATTTTATTTGTTAGCTCCTCTTTCTAAAGGTATTTTGGCTATTTTCTTTCACAGCCTGACTAATGAGAAGATGTTTTGCATAACTGCACATGTATGACTTATATTGAATTGCTGGATTTCTTAGGGAGGGATGAAGAGGTAGGGAAGAAGAAAATTTATGACACAAAGTTCTAAAAAAATCAATGTGAAAAATAATGATGAGCAGGGGGAGTTCAGAAAGACCTGGAAGGACTTACATGAACTGATGCTGACTGAGAGGAGCAAAACAAGGAGAACATTCTATACAGTAACAGCAGCATTGTATGATGAACAATGGTGACAGACTTGGCTCTTTTTAGCAATGCAATTGTCCAAAACAATTTCAAAGAACTTCATAATAGAAAATGTTCTCAACATCCAGAAAAAAAGAACTGTGGTTTAGGAATGCAGACTGAACCATACTGTTTCTACTTTAGGGCTGGTTTTTTTTATTCTTTTTGCGTGTTATTTCCCTTGTGCTCTGACTCTTTTGTCACAATATGACTAATGCAGAAATATGTTTAATGTAATTGCACATATATAGCCTATATCAGATTGCTTTCTGTCCTGGGGAGGAGGGAGGGAAGTGAGGGTGGGAGAAAAAATTGGAACTGAAAAGCCTATGAAAACAAATTTTGAAAACTATCCTTATATGTAACTGTAAAATAATAAAATACTGAACAAAAAAGAAGTATAAACTCCTCCCCACTCACCATTTCTGTCACTTTTATAAAATTATTTTTGCTACTAAATTGTGGTTCTTGTTGCCATGGTATTGCCCACAATTCCCAAACTTAGCCTCTCCATGGTCAACATACACACATCAGTGAAAGTCCAGATCCTTAATTACTGAAGCCAAATTAGAATTGTAGGATCCCAGAAGAATTAAAATGACAATTTAAGGGGAAAGTGCATGGTCTGCATGTATGCTACAGGCAAACTATAGCTTGGCTCCAACAATAACATTCATGCAAGCTGTAATAGACGTAACTGGAGATGCAAGTGAAGGGAAGGCAGGTCACATAGGAGAGATGGGAGAGAATAGTCAGCCACTCCATGTGGCACCCTTCCATCAGTTATGATAATAAAAGGGTGAATGCATTCAACATCCTGTATATAACTCTCTGCAGGATTTATGAGGAAATGTGGACAAAGATGCCACAATGTAAAAAGGCAAGGAGGGGCTATAATCTGTGTCATCGGAGAGATGACTTGAAATCAATACCGATTTGAAGTATCTAAGAAAATGTTTTATATCACTTCAATTATTATGGTTATTGTTGTTCAGTTGTGTCCAACTTGTTGTGACCCCCATCTGGGGTATTCCTGGTAAGGATGCTGGAGTGGTTTGACACTTCCTTTTCCAGCTCATTTTAGAGATGAGGAAACTGAGGCAACCAGGGTAAAATTATTTGCCCAGGGTCACACAGGTAGTAAGTATCTGAGGCTGGATTTGAACTCAGGAAGATGAGTCTTCCTGACTCCAGGAGTGGTACTCTATCTACTGTGGCATCTGACTTGCCTTGAACCATTATTATAGATCCAAAACAAAAACACTGTCTCCAGAAGAACCCTATTAAAATACAATCTACCTGGGAAATATGATATACTAGTTCATTAACACTTGTTTCACAGATCTTTCAATTCAATTCAACAAACGTATTAAGCCTTTAAGATGTACAAATCATTCTGCTAGGACAAATGGTTAATAATCATTTATTAAGCACCTGTCCTATGCTTAGAAGCAGCTAGGTGGTTAGAGCACTGACCCTGGAGTCAAGAGGACCTGAGTTCAAATCTTACCTCAGACACACTAAAGTGTATGACCTTGGGCAAGTCACTTAGTCCCAATTGCCTTAAACATCCAAAGGCCATCTCCAGTTATCCTGATGTATACCTTACCACTGGACCCAGAGAGCTCTGAAGGAGAGAGTGAGGTTGGTTACTTTGCACAGTCCTCCCTCACTTAAATCCAATTCATTGCAAGTCATGACATCACCCTGATGTCATGATCCTCTTCCAAAAGGACAAACAACAGCCCTGTGTTAAGCACTGGAGATACAAAGAAAGGCAAAAGATATTTCCTTCCCTTGAAGAACTCACAATCTAATGGGGGAGGGCAGGGGGGAACAGAGAGACAGAGAGACAGACACACAGGGAGACAGACAGACAGGGAAATTATGCCAAAGACCAAGCTGCAGTTTGTGTTTTATCTCAAAGGTCATAGGGAGGCACGGAAGGATTTGGAGCAGGGTGATGTGGTGAGCACCTTTGAAATATTATTTTAGCAGCTATAGAAAGTATGGACAGGAGAAGAGACACTAGAGACAAGAAGACCCATATGAAGGCTCATGCAATTGTGCATATAAGAGGGGATAAAGGCCTAAACTGGAATGTTGACAATGTAAGTGGAAGGAGCAGGATAGTTTGAGAGCCAGGGAAAAAAAGCTAAAGACAAACTTTACCTACCTAATGACTTTTTTTTTTAATAAACAATTATTTATTTATTTATTTTTATTTATTTCTTCATTCATTCATTCACTTATTTGCTTATTCATTCATTCATTCATTTATTCCTTTATTTATGTTTGTTTGTTTATTTTGGAGCAATGAGGGTTACTTGACTTGCCCAAGGTCACACAGCTAGTAAGTGTCAAGTGTCTGAGGCCAGGTTTGAACTCAGGTCCTCCTGAATCCAGGGCCAGTGCTTTATCCACTGCACCACCTAGCTGCCCCTACCTAATGACTTTTCCCCAGGATTGGCACCATCTAATAATATTTGTTAAGACCTGGAATTCTCCACTTTCTTCATCTGCATCTCCTGGCTTACCTGGATTCCTTCAAGATCCCACTAAAATCCCAGTTTCTGCAAGAAACCTTTTTCAGTTCCCCTTAATGCTAGTTCCTTCCTTCTGTGTGTGATTATCTCCAAAAATAGACATACATACACACACATACATACATACACACACATAGATATCAATATTGATATGATATAACATACATAAGGCATTTATCTTTCACCTATTGTATATATATAATATTATGTAAATATTATATATGATATATAACTATATATAACACATGTCTAATCTTATGTAGATGTTACCTTATCTAATACATAAATGTATAGATATATCTACTCATATGTAATTTATATATTTATGTATGCATAGCATCATATGTGTAGATGTAGACATATCTTATTTTTACATAATTATCTGCAGGTTGTCTCTCCTATTAGACTATGAGTTACTTGAGGGAAGTCATTGTTTATTGCCTTTCTTTCTATTCCTAGCACTTTGCACAGTACTTTGCATATAGTAGGTATGTAATTAATGCAGCTTCACTTGATCTTTTCCTAACAGCTGAATTTCACATCCTCCTTAGAAGAATTCATCTCTTTGACATCTTGTTAGTTCGAAACAAAAGGCAAAATTTGCAGGATTAATGCTGAGGAAAAGTACAAAATGAACACATTTTCCTCAGAGATGGACTTGCTACAGGAAAGACTCTCACCACTTGCCTCAGACTAGACTCCAGCCAGTGATGGCACTTGTAGTCCATCTGGGTGACAGAGTGTCCAGCTCATAAAGTCGCTGACGGGGGACTTTCTTTTTGTAACTTGGCTCTGTGAGGACTGAGTTGTCCATCTGCTCACTGGAGTCCTTCCCTTTACATATGGGAAAGGATTAACTGTGTGCCAGCTGCTCATCTGTCCACGAGCCCTGGGATCTTAGTAGTGGGTGTATGAGACTAACAGTGAGGAGACCCAGGCTTTAATTGTGACTCCAGTGCAGAGCCCTTGACCTGGAGTGATCCTGACCAAGTTACTTTTTATACCTTAGTTTTTCCATCTGTGAGATGAAAAGTCTACTTACATTACAGGAATTTGGGGGAGATCAAGAAGTTAGTATAACTCTGACCTCCCAGGAGAAAAAAATCCATTTAAATTCTGAGAACAGTGCGGTATAATAGAATGAGAGGGGGTCTTGAAGGCAGATAATTCCATTGATAAGCATTTATTGCAGATGTTCTTAACTTTTGTTATGTCAAAAATACCTTTGGTAGTTTGATGAAGCCTGTGGACCTCCTCTCTCAAGGATGTTTTTAAATAACTGAAGCAAATGCTAAACTTAAATTATAGATTAGTGAAAATGATGATTTTTTCCAGTCTGAATTTATGAACACAGTGCTTAGCACAGTTATAAATGCTTGTTGAATGACTTGGTGACTGACCCCCTGGAATTTATCCATGGACCCCTTAGCGATGGATCCCAGCTTAAAAGCCATTGATGTGAACGCCTACAATGGATCAGACACTGTGCTAGAGACACTGGGAATACAAAAACAAAATACTTCCCCCTACCTTCAAGAAGCTTACAATCTACTGAGGGAAACAGCATATAGGCATGTTGGAAAATACAAAATAAACCTTAAAAAGTAAATAAAAGGAAGTAAAGGCCGGGAAGGCTCTCGCAATTGAGGGGAACAAAAAAGACCTCCTGCAGGAAGCAATACCAAACTTTGAAAGAGGCAGAGGTGAAAAGTGAGTGCATTTCAGACATGACAGCCTGGACAGAGGCATGGAGTGGGAGAGGGAATAGCATGGTGTGAGGAATTTACCAATAAGTACTTACTATGTGTTAGGCTTTGTGCTAGCAACTGAGGATACAAATATAAGAAGGAAACTATTCTTGTTCTCCAGAAATGTCCATTCAAAAAGATTTAGGGGAGACAAAGGGCAGTTAAGGGGCTCAGTGATAGAGCACTGGACCTGGAATCAGGAAGACTCATCTTCCTGAGTTCAAATCTGATCTCAGATACTTACTAGCTATGTGACCTTGGGCAAGTCACTTAAACCTGTTTGTCTCAGTTTCCTCATCTGTAAAATGAGGTGGGGAGGGAAATGACAAGCCATTCCAGTATTTTTGCCAAGAAAACCCCAAATGTGGTCATGGAGAGTTGGACACAATTAAAACAACTCAACAAGAACATGGGAGGCAACATGTATACATAAACATATACATGGCAAGAAACAGCAAGGAAGAACAGTTAGTTATGTAATGCAGTAAAGTGTGTGAAGGAAAATAATAAGTCTAGAAAGGTAGGCTGGAACCATGCCGTGAAGGGCGTTAAATGCCTAACAGAGAAGCTCAGTTTTCATCCTAAAGGCAATAATAGAAAGCCACTGGAGTTTCCTGATTAGGCGAATGAAGTGGGTTCAAGTGTGGGTTCCAACACCTACCTGGTATCTGGCTGTGGACAAGTCAATTAATCTCTCAAAGTCAAAGTTTCCTCCCTTGTAAAATGGTAATAATAATAATGCTTATACTAACCTATTTCAACAGGGTTGTTCTGAGAAAATGTCTTTGTTAGGTGTACTGTGAACAAAAATTATTATTATTGTCCTATGTATGACATTTTCTTAAATTAAAAAAAACAAGCTGATGAAAGTTGCTATGCAAATATGAGCAAGTATTATTATTTCTTATAAACCCACTGAAGGTCATTATGAAAAGAATGGTTTCTGGCTTATGCAAGATTCATTCGGATTATTGGCAATGCTGCCAGCCTGGCTCTTAGCTGTCCCCCTGTCAGCAGAGTATTCACTTTGAGCTGTGTTTTCACTGGCATTGATAGCTTTGTACCAAGCTATCCACACTCTCTCAGCTGGTCCCTCCAGCTCCTTACAACGTGACATGTCTGATTGGGGTTAGACATGCAGACTTCGACTGAAGGGGGGAAAAAATAAATTTAATTGCCTTTACTCTCTCTCTTCCAAATCAACCTACAAGAGATGGCCAATCATCCCACTTCTCTTTCTCCACCTGTCAGTACCAGGCCTATGGTTGATGGGGTGTTAAGGATGAAGAACTGGGAGCACAGGGTTGGGAGGTCATCGGTCCTCTTCAAAAACAAAGGACAAACAACAAAAACAACAGAGATGGCATGGATATACTAAAGGTCAGAGCAAGCCACTGGGTGAGAAACACATAGGCTAATTAAAGGGAACTAAGGTTAAAACTAACAGTGGGTCACAAAGCCAGCCAGGCAGCTCAGAATAAAGAGGAAACAACAATACAGACAGGGCAAGGCAAATGATCCACCTCCAAAAAATCCAGGGGAATAATCAGAAACAAAGAGAAAGCTACAAGAATTTAAGGGGCAGAACTGGCAAGCAAGAGAATAGCTGAGAAGCTGCTGGTAATAATAATTATAAGCATGACACACATTTCTAGAGCACAACCTCCATACACAGGTAGTATGAATATCATAAAACCCATTTTATTGATGAGGAAACTGAGTCTGAGAAAGGTTAAATGACCTGGTCATAATGATGTAGCTAGGAAGTATCAGATCCTGGACTAGAATCTTCTAACTGGTATTCCTGCTCCAAGTATCTTCCCAACTCCAATCCCTCCTCCACAACCCAACAAACACACTGAGTGGTAAGTGGGAGCAAGTTCTTACCAATAAGAGCTGATTGTTAAATTTTCAGTGTGAAGATTTACACCCTAGAAATTTGTAAACCCTACAAATCAGAGATGGATTTATTGTTTTGTTGATTGTCTAGGCTCAGAAGAGTGTCAGAAAAATGTTAATAATGCAGATTAAATTTAAAAGTGTGTTATCTGTACTTTTTCCCCCCTGAAGAGCCAGTTGTTATACACACACACACACACACACACACACACACACACACACACACACGATATTCCCTTCTTTCTACTCACATAGTCACCACTCTGGTGCAGGCCTTCATCATCCCACAGCATGACTTTTGGTTGGTCTCCTGCCTCAACTCTCTCCCCATTCCAGTTTATCCTCCATATTATTGTTGTTGTTCATCCTTTCTTTTCATCAGTCCATCCTCCATTCAGCTACCAAAGTGAGTTTCCTGAAGACCTAGTCTTAAAATATCACTCCCCTGTTCAACAAACTTCAGTGGCTCCCTATTACCATCCCACTTCCCTTTCTCTTTTTCCTCCTTCCCCTTTCTTCCTCCTTTTATTGAGTTCCCTCTTGCCCATCCTCTTCCTCATCCCCACCATCTTTCTCGCTCAGTGGCTTCTTTTGGGATTTAATTAGCAGAGGTTTTTTTGGAGGATTATTAATTAGCCTGGGCAAAGCTCAGGGAAGATCAACTGCTTCCCCGCCAGCTCAAATTGCCTCAAATGTATCCAAGAATAAAGACCATAGAGCTTCTGGGGGGTGGTGGTGGGATTATAACCAAAAACAGGAAGTAAAATAATGCTCACCCCAGAGTACACCTCTAAGTCACATTAAGAAGCTATAGAAATAAGCTGTGAAAAGGACATGGGGGGCAGCTAGGTGGCACAGTGGATAAAGCACTGGCCCTGGATTCAGGAGGACTTGAGTTCAAATCCAACCTCAGACACTTGACACTTACTAGCTGTGTGACCCTGGGCAAGTCACTTAACCCTCATGGTAAAAAGAAAAGAAAAGAAAAGAAAATGACATGGGTTGGAGAGTCAGACCACTTGAGTTCTCATCTCAGTGCCTGTTACCTGTGTGACCTTGGGCAAATCATTTAAATAGATGTAATATATGTGATTTTTTTGTTATTCAGTCATTTTCATTCATGTCCAACTCTTTGTGACCTCATTTGGGGCTTTCTTGGCAGAGGTAGTAGAGTGTTTTGCCATTTCCTTCTCTAGCTCATTTTACAGATGAGGAAATTGAGGCAAACAGGGTTAAGTGAATTGCCCAGGGTCACACAGCTAGTATCTGAGGCTAGATTTGAACTCAGGAAAAGGAGTCTTCCTGACTCTGGAGTCAACTCTACCCACTGCGCCACCCGTTATTGTTGTTGTTACTATTATTTAACCACTCTGACTTAAATATATTTATCTTTAAAATGAAATGATTCAACTGGATGGTCTCCAAGTTTCTTTCTAATTCTAGAATAAAAATTAAAAAAGCTTTTAAAATGATCTCTCTTTAAAATGTTTTTTTTTTAATTCATCAAATTCCAGTCCTTACTGGTTTTGTTGTACATTTGCCACCTATAGAATGTAAGCTCTCTGAAGGCAGGGACTATTTAATTTTTGGCTTTGTATTTCAATATTTGATTTACCAGGTGCATCCTCAATGTCTGGCTATAATAAATGCTTGTTGGTTGATTAATTCTGATCCGTTATTAATGTTGGCTTTTACTTCATTGAGTCATCTGTAAGAACAACAGTATCTTGTGTGAAGTCATTTACTTCTTATGCTTTTTGGGTTTTTTTGGTAAGGCAATTGGGGTTAAGTGACTTGCCCAGGGTCACACAGCTAGTAAGTGTCAAGTGTCTGAGCTCGGATTTGAACTCAGGTCCTCCTGAATCCAGGATCGGTACTTTATCCACTGCGCCACCTAGCTGCCCCAATGAAGTAATTTACTTCTTACAACAACTCCACCAAGGATGATGGTCAGGGATACTGTGCCCATTATTATTATTTTTTCTTTTTTGTATTCCTAGCACAGTACTTTTCATATTGGGCACTAAATAAAAGTTTATCAAGTTGAATTCATATCCTCCCTTTATAGATGATCAAACTCCAGGCTTAGACAAGGGAAGAGGGGCAGGGCTGGTCCTGGAACCCAAGCCTCTCAACTGAGCCTATATATACCATATGAGTCAGAATAAACAATGAGACGGCTAATGTTTCAACCTACTTACAAGTCTGATGGATACTTGTATTTTTCTGTCTCAATCCAGCCTTGAAATGATGTAATTCTACATACTCCTACATAGATCAAAATGCATCTGGGTGTTCAGGAAGACCAGCAGCTCTAGTGTGAGGGCTGCACATCCACCTTGAGTGTCCACCTTCACCCAACTCTCACCTGTGGCTTCAAGAAGCTGTAGCATGTGCCACAGCCACAACGTGGTAAAACTCTCTCTCCAGACAGGTAAACTACAGGCTTCAAACCTGGCAGTGACAGAGGCGGATGTCTATACCCCAAGCATGTGAAGACTTCCCCCAGTGGAATGGGCAGTTGAGAACAATTTGTTCCAACGGCTGTGAAGGATTCAGAGCTTGGTCAGACATCAAAGACACCATCATCATTCACTGCATCCTGGGCCATCACCAGTGGTCTTGACTTTTGTCCTACCACTGAACTTCAATGACTCAGGAAGACAAAGGCTGATGACTAAGTGCAGTTCTGCCTCACTTAAATCCAATTCAGGTACAAGTCAAGATGTTACCCAATGATGCCATTGGTCCTCTCTGAAAACAAAGGAAGGACAACAACAAAAGCCAGGTGTCTATGTAGATGCTCAAGGCTATGCCATCGGTTTCTCTAAATGGGAAAGGGCCCAAAGATACATGCATATATTTTAGAGTTGCAAAGTAATTCAGAGGTTAACTAGTCTAACCTCCCTCACAACCTCTAACTCACAAAGTTGAGTATTCCTGCCTCTAGGCCCAGGCCTCTATCCACTGTACCTACTATGAACATCCCAAAGGTAAAGGACTCCCCTCCCCAGCCAACTCCTTCTCAGGTGGGGTTTACAAGAATGCTGCCTTTGCCCCATCTCTAGAATAACTGTGATTCTCCATTCACTCCATACTCCATAAATGACCCCTTAAAATGGGAACAAGGTTTTTCAGCATATCTGAATATAATCCTATGTAGTATCATTCTAGTTCTAAGGACTTTTTGCTCTTAGATTAAAGCCTAGAACTGATTGATTTAAAGTCAGTCTTTGAGACTGATTGTTTTTCATATTTATCATTTATATTAATGAAATGATCTATTCACTCAACCAGTACCCCATCCATGCATATACATATATAAATATATTTATGTTTATTCACTATAGATTTATATAGAGGCAGCTAGGTAGCACAACGGATAGAGTACTGGGCCGGCAAACAGGAAGATTCATCTCCCTGAGTTCAAATCCAGACTTAGAAGCTTACTAGCTGTGTGACACTGGACAAGTCACTTTACCCTATTTGCTTAGTTTTTTCACCTGTAAAATGAGCTGGAAAAGAAAATGACAAACCTCTGCAGTATCTTTGCCAAGAAAATCCCAAATGGGGTCATGTAGAGTCAGACATGACTGAACCAACTAAAGAACAAAATAGATTTATATACATACTTCTTGTTTCCCCCATTAAATGTCAGCTGCTTATGAGCAGTTATTATTTTGTTCATTTTATTTGTATCCTTAGCATCCTAGCATAGGGCCAGGCACATACCAGGCACTTAATAAATATTTAATTGGTTGAATGATTGAAAGCTTAGTATAAATACCATAACTGCCATGAGGCTTTTCCTAATCTCCCTAGTTTCTAGGATCCACTCTCCCCCCCAAAAAAATCACTTTTATTTATTGTATATATTTTTATATAATTTTATATATTATAAATAGTAGTATGTATATGTGTATGTATGTATGTATTTATGTATGTGTTGGAGTGTTTTCTCTCCAAATAGAATTTAAGCTGCTTCAGAGGAAAGGCATTTTTATTTTTGTATGCCCAGAGCCTAGCACCCTAGGCCTCATAGGAAGTGCATAATAACTGCTTGTGAATTGGTTTCATAAATAGCTATTTAAAAGATAGCTGGTAGAGCAGTAGAGAGAGTGCTGGGCTTGGAGTCAAGAAAACTTCAGTTCATAGCCTCAAACTAGCCCTTAACCACTGTCAGCTTTGGTTTCCCCATTTGTAAAATGGGATGATAATAGTTCCTTCCTCACAGGGCTGTTGTGAGGATCAAATGAGATAGTATTTGTAAAAATACACAGTGTTTGGCACATAGTAGGTGTGATATAAATGCTTATTCACCCTCACCATAGGTTTTCTTTCTTTTTTATAAATGGGATTGGTTTATTGTAATTGTTAACATTTTAGTTTTTTAATTATTTATTTTATTTTCAGTTTATGAAATAAAATGAGCATTTTATAACATGGTAGAATAAAAAAGAGATGATTGCACATGAAACTGCAAATTTATTGTGTACAACTTGCTATTCCTTTTAAATATATAATAAAGTTATCACATAACTTTTTTTTTTACTTTTTTTTCTCCCCCCCCCCATGGCTACCATTAGACACAAATATGTGTGTATGTGTATGAGTATGTGTATGTGTATGTATATGTATATAGGAATAGGGATAGGGATAGGGATAGATAAAGGTATATATGTGTACACACACACACACACACACACACATATATATATATATATATATATATAAAATTATTCTATACAATCTTCTATTTATCTGTTCTTTCTCTGGATGCAGATTGCATCTTCCTTCATAGGTCCTTTTGTAGCTAATTTGGGTATTTATAATAATCATTTCTACCCATATAGAACGTAAGTTGTTCCAGAATCGGGATGATATTTCATTGTTGTCCTTGCATTCCCAGTGCCTGGTACAAGTTTGGCTCATGTCGTCACTGTTCAGTTGTTCAGTCATGTCTGACTCTTTGTGAGCTCCATGGACCGTGCTGTTCCTGGGGTTTTCTTGGCAAAGATACTGTCTCATAGTATGTGTTTGATAAATGCTTGTAAATCGATTAATTAAAAGTGAGGTAAGGGCATTTTTACAAAAGGCATGGTGAGCAGAAGAGACACACTCCCTAGTTCTCCTGAGAACCAAGGTGGGCTTTACTTTCAAGGGGCACCAGCCTCTTAGAATAAATTAAAGCAGGTCAGAGGATTATCCACCTGCCAAAAGTTTCACATGAATCCAGCACATCCCTGGGAGGCCTAGACTGATTAAAATAGCAGCAGTCTGATTGAGGTGCTTCATCTGGCAGGAGCACAGAGAGTACCCACGTAAACACCATCAATTAGCGGCATTTGAAGAGGAACTTTTTTTTTTTAAGGAAAGATCTGTTTTTAGGTAAAAATGATTTCCCAGAAGGGTCTGCTAAGCCAAGTGGAGGCAGGTTGCACAAACTCAGGCTAGCCAGTCCAGGCTCCTGGGCCCAGAGAATTTGAAATAAACACCATTGTGCCGGGGCTCTGTCACTCCCCATGGTCCCTTAGAGCTCTAATGATCTGGAACTGTAATTTCGGGAAAATAATGTTGACTGATATTAATATAGGTCTTTAAGATTCGTAAAACACTTCAAATCCTTTATTCCTTTTGCTCCCTGAAGTAACCCTGTGGTATAAGTCCTACTGATCATAGGAACATTAGAAATTAGACAGGCTAACCCCTTAACTTTGCAGATGAGGTCCATAGAGGGTGAGTGACTTGCCCAGGGTCCCAAAGGTACTGAATAGAAGAGCCAGGATTCAAATCCACTTCTGCTGACACATCTTCCACTGTACTAAGCTATAATATCCCCATTTTGCATATAGGGAATCAGAGGCACAGAGAGGTTAAGTGACTTGCATAGCTGAATAAAACTAGTAAGTTACTGAGGTAGGATTTGAATCCAGGTCCTCCTAATTGCTCATCCAGGTGATCTATCCACTTACCCCAATACTGGCGATTGTAAGACTAGAACAAGATAATGTTTATAAAGCACTTTTGCATAAGTGTTCCATAAATATCATCTATTATTGCCAAATTATTATTATTTTCTTATTTTAGAATTACTTATCATAACCAACATCCTTCCTTAGAGGCTATACTATATTAAAATAGAGGAAATGTTTGTCCCTCGTGTATTTTTTTCTATGCTCAGTGTCTTGTGGTATCTTATTCTCTTTAACAAAGACTTATCTTAGAAATGGAGCTAGAAAAACTAATTCACACTAAGATGTATATGACTGATGTGGCTTAAAATGTTGCCTCCCGGGGGCAGCTAGGTGGTGCAGTGGATAAAGCATTGGCCCAGGATTCATGAAGACCTGAGTTCAAATCTGGCCTCAGACACTTGACACTTACCAGCTGTGTGACCCATGGCAAGTCACTTAACCCTCATTGTCCCGCAAAAAAAAATAAAAAATAAAAATAAATTAAAAAAAAATGTTGCCTCCCTTCCAAGTTACTGCCTGGTATTTTTATCTGAAGGGCCTTAAGCCAAAGAAATGAAGCCCGGACTAGTATTTTCAGGGGTTAGGAGGAGGAGGATATTATGTGGAAAGCAGGGAGATCTCCAACCTTTGCTTAGAGGCACCTGGTATACTGGAGCCCTCTACTTCCCAAGGCAATCTATTCCATTTTTTGTTAGAAGATCTTTCTCTTACTTCAGTTTCTATATATTACTCCTCCTTCTCATCCCTCATCCACAAGAAATTCATTTACATACATGAAGACAAATCTCATCACCCCCACCCTACCCCGTGCACCTACCCCCAGTTCACCTATTCTTCAGGCTAAACCTTCTCACTCGCTCAACAAATACTCATATAACACAAACTTAAGGCCATTCACCCTCCTGTTGAGCCTCATCTGGATACCCTCCAGGGTTTCATCCTTCCAAAAATATGGAGAACTGAACACAATACTTGGACAATCTGGTGATGTCTGTCCACACCCTTGCCTTCCCACTCCCCAAATATTGTGCAAAAAATAAAATGCAGAGGTTTACAAAAGAAACCAATTACATTGAAAAAAAAAACAGTTATCAAAATATTTTTAAAGTAAAGTTCATAGACCTCAAGTTAAGAAATTTTGCCCTAGATGTAGTCTAGCCAGAGCAGACTCCAATGCCACTATCACCTACCCATTCATGGATACCGTGTTCTCTGAATGCCCCCTAAATTTGTATTATTAAGCTTTTTGGCTGTCATATATTGAACTTTCTGCCTAGTAAAGCATCAAATTTTTTTCACAGAAATTGATTTCTAGCTATTCCTGCCCTGACTCATATTTGGGAAGTTGATTTTTTTTCATTCAGGTATAAGAATTTATATTTACCCTTACTAAATTCTGTCTTTGTAGATTTAGACCAATGTTCTGACCTGTTGGGATCTTTCTACCTATTGTCTCTGGTGTGCAACTTGTTAGCTATCCTTCCTACTTTTATGTTAACTCTGTTTAAGAAACATTTGCAGAGGACAGCTAGGTGGTGCATTGGATAGAGCACCGGCCCTGGAGTCAGGAGTACCTGAGTTCAAATCCAGCCTCAGACACTTAACACTTACTAGCTGTGTGACCCTGGGCAAGTCACTTAACCCCAATTGCCTCACCAAAAAAAAAAAAAAAGAAAAAAAAACATTCACAGCTAGATGATGCAGTGGATAGAGTGCCAGGCCTGGAGTCAGTAAGACCTAAGTTCAAATTCAGCCTCAGGCACTTACTGTGTGACCTTGGCAAGTCACTTAACCCTGTTTGCATCAGTTTCCTGAGGAAAAGAAGATGACAAAGAGAAGAAAATGACAAACCACTCCAGTATCTTTGTCAAAAAAAACCCAAATGGGGTCACAAAGAGTAGGACATGACTGAACAATAGTAACAACAACAATCTTTAATAAACACATCATTCTGCAAGTCACTGACCAACAAAAAGAAAAATGTTCAAAGGCAAAGAGCCAAGGAGAGAAACATAGGGACCCCTACTGGAGACTTAGAGTTGATAATAGTCAGGACAATTCTTTTAGTCCATCCAACCAGTTCCAAATCTACCTAACTCTACTGGCTTCTAGCTCACACCTCTTCATTTATCTAGCTCTATTGCCCCTGATGGATTCTCATTAACAAAACCACCCTTGAAAATTCTCTCCTCAAAGAACCTACAGTTCCCCTGAAGTTCTTGGTCACCAGTTGACAAGGTTCTTTCATGAGGAATTCTCTGTACTCTTCCTTGTACCAAAGTCCACTACCCCACTACTGACAGAGGATGGTATTTCAATCACAAAATGTTAGTGTTGGAAAAGAACATTGGAGATTACCCCGTCTAACCTGTTTATTTTACAAATATGAGGTACAGTGGAATGAGCATGTATCTGGTATCTTGAGATCTGGGTTCAAATCTACCACTTATCCTTGCTACCTGTGTGACTATGGACAGGTCAGGCCATCTCTCTGGGCCTCCATTTCCTCATCTGTAAATGAATGGATTGGACAAGAAGGCACCTGAGGTCCCTTTCAGCCCTAGATCTATGATCCTATTACATTACTTGCCTAAGGTTACACCATTAATGAGTGTCAAAACTGGGATAGAGAACAACAGAAAAGGAGATGTCCTGAATCTGAGAGGATAATTAGACTTCCTGGCTTTTCAGAGTTTTCCACTGCCAGGCCCACTTTAGAAATCATATTAACCAGCATCCACCTTGCTCCTGTCATTAATACCAGGGCTGCCTGTGTGATAATGAGGACAGATCTGTGGCATCTCATTTACATATTATTCACCTTTCCTAAATCCCTACCCCCTCCCTAATATTGGTCTTAGTGGATGGTTAGATCTCACATTCCCTAATTAACACCTTCTTTTGGTGCTTTCTAATGAGTCTGTTGATGTTCTTCCTTCAGGCTGCCTTTTGTGATAATAAACTCTGGTGGGTATAACCCACTACAACTGATGGTTTTAATTAAGAGGCAGATGTCACAGGCTCACTTCAGTTGAACACTAAATGCATTCTCTCTCCCTGGGTATTAGAGGGGAAAATGCTGTTTCACCCTCTGACTGCCTTTTTATTATTATTATTTGAGGCACACAAGTCCAGAGGAGAGATTATGGAATAGCAGACAACGAATGGACTTCCTTGTAGGCTGCTGGTTCTGAGCAGAGTATCGGCCCTCATCCTTTTAAGAAGGAAAAGGTAAAAGTCTAGCTGAAAAACAAGGCTAGGACTGCTTCAGGAGCTCTGCAAACACTGTCTTTATTCTCATCTGGATCAATCAATCAACATTTATTAAGTACTTGTTCTGAGTCGGGCACTGTGCTAAGCACTGAGGATACAAAAAGTGGTAAAACACAGTCCCTGAATTCAAAGAGCTTATAGTCTAATAGGGGAAACAACATGCAAACAATAAGTATCTCTATCTATCTATCTATCTATCTATCTATCTATCTATCTATCTATCTATCTATCTATCTATCTATCGAAACAATATATAGGTTAAATAGGAAATAATTAAAAGAAAGAAAGCACTGGAATTAAAAAGGATTAAGGAAGACTTCCTTTAGAAGGTGGGATTTTAGTTGGGACTTAAAGGGACCCAGGGAGGCCGGGAAGCAGACATAAGAGGAAAGAACATTCTAGGCATGAGGGCAGCCAGAGAAAATGCCTATAGCCTAGATCACTGTGTTATTTCCCCAAATCTCATAGTGAATTGATTATCTCCCATATCTGGAATTCATTCATTAATTCATTCATTCATCAACAACCATTTATTAACCACTTCTTATGTTACAAGCACTAGAAATCTAGAAACTGGAAATATGAAGGCAAAAATGAAACAGTGCCTGCCTTCAAGGAGCTTATATCTTTTTTGGGGGAAAATAACATGAGCAGATTTAATTGTTAATATCCTGACTTGTGACATGTATCTATAGACATATATGATACACACATACATATAATATGCATATGGACATATATAGACATATATCTCTATTATCTATCCATCCATCTATCTATCTATCTATCTATCTATCTATCTATCTATCTATCTATCTATCTATCTATCTATCTATCTATCTATCTATCTATCCCCAGCCATCCAGCCATCTCTCTAGATATTTTTTGGTTCAGACTTGTAATTGCATTAGTGCAAGGAGTTCCCAGGTGAGGGAAGATCCTCTATTAATCAAGATCAGCAACTTCACTGTGACACTGTCTGGGGTGCTGGGAAATTAAGTGACTCCTCTGGAATCACTGACAGCCAGCTTGTATGTATCAGAATCCAGCCTTGAAACACAGGCCATTCTCTCTCCCAGATTGGTTTTCTATGTACTATACCACTATGCCTCTCTTGAGAAATAAAAATGAGGATGGTGATGATGATAATGGCTAGCATTTATATAGAACTTTAAGGTTTGCAAAGTGCCTTATCTCTGTTATCTCACTGGATCCTTACAACCTTGTGAAGTAAGTGTCATCATTATCCTTATTTTATAGAAGAGGAAACAGAGGCAGACAGGGGTTAAGTGATTTGCCCGAGGTCACACAGCTAATAAGTCTCTGAGAGCAGGGATGGTGTTTTTGCATTTCTTTGGATCCACAGCTCTTAGGACCATATTTGATATGTAGTTAGTGTGTGTTGACTTTTTTGGAAGGGGAATGAGGGTCCAGATCTATGGGCCATAAGTGTGAGTCCATTTCTCTGGAATAGGAACTCCTTCCACCAATTTCAATCATCTGTAACTTATAATCTTGCAGAGTTGCATGAGACAGAGAGGTTAAGAAATTTGCCCCTGGTTTCGGGATATAATGTTGTATGCCATGGACAGGAATTGAACCTGGCTTTTCTGATGCCACAGATAGCCCTTTATCCACTACTCTATACTTCCTCTCCTGAATGTAATAGAACTTAATGAATGTCTACTGAATGTATGGCTACTTATATGAAGGCATGAGATAGACTATCTTCAACTGAAGCAGGAAAGACATTATTACATCCAGCGAACTTGGATCATATCTGATGAAATTTTTAAAAATGTTTTATTTTTGTATTTTTTCAAGTCAGAAGCATTTTGAAAATTAATCTATGCCTCCTACTACCTCTATTCCCCACCCCCACACTGAGTAAATAAAAATAAGTAAAGCACTTAACACATAGCTTCATAGTATGACAAAACAAATTCCTAACTATGCCAGAAAGGCTATAGAGCTATGCATACCCTTTGATCCAGCAATGCCACTGCTAGGTTTATATCCCAAAGATCCCCCAAAAGAGAAAAAGACCCATTTGTACAAAATATTTATAGTAGCTCTTTTTGTGGTGGCTAAGAATTGGAAATCATAGGAATGTCCATCAATTGGGGAATGGTTAAACAAACTCTGGTATATGATGGTTATGGAATATTATTGTATTATGAGAAATGACAAGCAGGAGGACTTCAGAAAGGCCTGGAAAGACATGTATGAACTGATGTATAGTGAAGTGAGCAGAACCAGGAGAACATTGTGCACAGACACAGCAATATTGTTTGATGAAGAACTGTGAATGACTTGACTATTCTCAACAATACAATCCAAGACAATTCCAAAGGATCAATGATGAAACATACTATCCACCTCCAAAGAAAGAACTGATATTGATGGAACAGACTGAAGCATGCTATTTTTCACTTTCTTTCATTTTTTCTTTTAATCAAGTTTTCTTGTACAAAATGACAAATATGGCAATGTTTTACATAATCATACAGATATAACCCATATCTGATTGCCATCTCAAGGTGGGGGGAGGGAGGGAAAGAGGGATAAAAATTGGAACCCAACACTATAAATAAAAATGTTTATTACAATAAAAACTTCCTTTATTAGCTATGTCTGAAATCTATGTCTCTGTATTTTAAGTTCTTCACCTCTCCAACAGTAGTTGAGTGGCAAGTTTCATCATCATGCTTTTGATCCAAGCTCTAAAGTCTTTGTTTTGAATCTCTAATAATGTTGGTATAATTGCATACAGATTGTTCTCCTGGTTTTGATCACTTTACTCTGTATCAGTTTGCAGACATCTTCTCAGTGTCCTCTGAAACTGTCCACTTGATCATTTCTTACAGCAGAATTATGCTCCATTATATTCATATATCACAGTTTGTTTAACTATTCCTCCACAGAATGACAGTGCTACAGTTACACTTTTTGGTTATCATGAAAAGAACTTCCATAAGTATTTGTCTACATATAAATCCTTTTCCTCTCTTTTTTTGGCTTTCTTTGGGTTATAGGCTTAAAAGGGGTAGAGCTTAATCAAAGGGTTTACTCAGTTTACTAACTTTCTGGGCATAGTTCCAAACTGCTTTCCAGAATGGTTGGACCAATACCCAGCTCCACCAACTGTGTACCAGTGAATGTTTTCCCACAGGCCTCTACAATATTTGTCATTTTCCTCTTTTGTCATCTTGACCAGTCTGACAGGTATGAGATAGAACCTCAAATTTCCTTTAATTTGCAAATCTCTACTTATTAGTATTTAGATTACTTTTTCATGATGGTCGATAGCTGATAACATTTCCCTAGACCAGACCTCTCCTAATTGACCAGAACAGGTCATTCTGAAAATTCTTTGGCAACATGGTAGCCTCTGGATGTTGGAAGAATATCTCATAGGTCTACTAAAGTAGCAGTGTCAAGCATCTTTCTTGTTTCTTCCCCCTGACATTGAAAAGCAAAGACAGAAATCAATGATGCTATATTTGTTTTGGCACCGGTATGTTGATACATACAAATGACCTGTTCTGTGCATACAAATTCCTTTGTGGGATTCCTAGCTTTTTATTAGACATTTGCTCAAATATTACATGCACATACCCCAGGGCATACCTAGAAGGTGAATCTCTCTGAGTTAGTCTCCCAAAGGTACACATCATAACCACAAAGCTTTGAGCAGGGGTTTAGCTGAGGGTTAACTACTGACCATATTAGGTCAAGCCCTTGTGTGTGCCCTTAGGATCAGGGTGGGTGAGGTTGGGCTGAGACTGACAAGTTGCTTCTAGTTCTACACTCTCTTCCAGCCTAACTCATTCACACATAGCCCCTCCCTAAAGTTTTTTAATGCATAATTATAGAACCCAATACACAATAAAGAAGTATGTTTACATATGTATGTTTGTGCTCTTGGTCTTCCTACTTCCAGTTTTTTTTGGAAAGAGCCTTAGAATTTATCAAATCTAACCCCTGTGCCCATTTTGCAGAATAGGAAAATGAGGCATAGAGAGGCTAAATATCTTGTCTACTGCTAAGTAAAGGGAAAGGGTAAATGAAAAAGTAAGGAAACGAAAATTGGTAGCTATGCCTGAAAACGGGGGTCAGCTGGTGAAGGGAAAGTGTGTCAGTCTTGTTTGCTACTGTAAAAGTGAACTCCTAGAATGAACTCCCAGGGGTGAGGACACCTTTCTTCTCCCAGTATATTCTTCTTCTACTGTAGATGGTAACTTTGACACTGTGAGGAGACCTCATCTAAGTATTCTCTTTTTAAGAACAAAAAATGTTTTTTCAATTAAAAGGCATTTATTTTCTCTGCTGGAAAGAATAGCCAGTAAGTGTTGAAAGTGAGATTTGACCCCAGTCTTTATTCATTATGCTGTGCTGACAACAACCCTGAGAAGAGAAATGGTATTATCCCTATTTTCATAGATGAAGGCACTGAATCTCAGAGGAGTTAAATTAGATTAAGTGCAAGGTCATAAAGATAGTACCTATCAGAAACCAGATCCTCTGGTGACAACTACTACCCTCTTCCCACTGCAAAGATTGTTTGGAATATTTAGCTACAGATTCCATTATTAGGGCTTTATCAAAGAAAGAAGAAAAGGACCTCTATATACAAAAATATAGGATCTCCCTTTTTAACAATTTTTTTTTAAGTGAGGCAATTTGGGTTAAGTGACCTGCCCAGAGTCACACAGCTAGTAAGTATTAAGTGTCTGAGGCCTGATTTGAACTCAGGTACTCGACTCCAGGGCTGGTGCTCTATCTACTGCGCCACCTAGCTGCCCCCAGGATCTCCCTTTTTAGCACAAAAAAAACCAAGGGGATGTCCATCTATTGAGGAACGATTGAACAAACTATGATAAATAAACATAATGGAATATATTGTACCATAAGAGACAATGAAATACAAGTTTTCAGAGAAAACTGGTGAGTCCTGTATAAACCAGTGCAAAGTGAAGGGACCAGAACCAGCAGCCTAATTCAGACAATAATAATGGCATTACAAAGAAAAACAACTTAGAATGACTTATGAAGCCTGATTAATGTGTCAAACCCTGAAAATAAATGATCAAAGAGCTACAGAGGTTATTTACCAACTGTTAACTCTGAAAATACCGAAGAGCTCCCAGAGGTTGTTTACCAACTGTCAACTCTGAAAAATAAAATAAAATAAAACCAAAGAGCTCACAGATGTTATAGACAAAAAGCCTTCTTTATTCCTTTGGAGGAAAGAAACTACACATGTGTGCCAGGATCTCCTCTAATACCTACGAGATCCAAAGTGGCAAGGTTAAGCCTTGATACATTTAGTTGTGACTAGACAAAGAACCAGGCAGTGAGATGTAACCATATCCACTAGGGGTAACAACAATGAGGCAAGTTTGCCTAGTGACAAAAAAATATATATTCATAATAGGGCTTCATAAACAGGAATGCAGTTACTGCAGGTGCTGGTCCAAGCTTAGAGACCACCTGGGGCTGTTTTGAGCCAATTCTGTGATTTAGCTGCAGCAGAGTTCATCCACAAAGTGAGCACAAAGGATTGTTGTTATGCCAAGCTCAGGGTACAGCTTGATTGCTGGGCCTTAGCTCTGGAAAATAGGGGGTCTCCTAATAGTAACAAAGGAGAAGAGTGAAAAGAGGAGTGGTCTTGGAGTAGGGGTCCTCATAAATGCAATGACCAACCACAATTCCATAGGACAAAAGCCGTTGCTACCTATCTCATGTCAGACAGATGATGGATTCAAAATGCAAAATGAGACAAATGTTGGACATGGTTAATGTGGGAATTTTCTTTCCTTCACTAGATATATTTTTACCAAGGGTTTTCTTTATCTTTTTAAATTTTCAGTGGGGGAAAGTGGAGGTGGGAAGGGAGTAAGGCAGAGAAAATAAGTGCTTTTTTTTCCTAAAAAGAGAATACTTAACTGTGGTTTCCTCATGGTGTTAAAGTTACTATCTTCAGTGGAAGAAGAATGTACTGGTAGAAAAAAGATAGCCTTCTCCCTGAGTAGCTTTCAATTTCATCCAGGAGTTCACTTTTATAGTAACAAACAAGACTGGCACACTTTCCTTTCACCAGCTGACCACTCATTTTCTGTCAAGACTGCTAATTTCTGGTTTACTTAACTTTTTTATTATGATGTTTACGTACTCCTTGCTGGGCTCTGGTTGGGATTTGTGATTATCAAATCACCACCCAGTTAAAATAACTAAGAAATGCTAATAAGGACTTTCTCCCCTCCCCCCCCCCCCGCCTCACCCCTTTCACTCCCACCTTCTTCAGGTGGACCCATAGATTGCAGGAGTTCTCAGCCACAGAGAGCAAGGGCAGCATCTTGGAAGGAAAGGCAAGGATGAGTCTAAATTTGGAGTATGTGCAGCAGCAGGTAGGGCAGGAGAAGGCTCTACTTGCACTGGGAAGGAGCCAAGAGCTAGTTAAGTCCTGTGTTTGTAGACACAGCTAAGGAAATAGATGCAAGTATCCGGCATTTCCTACCTTGGATCTGAGAGCAAAACAGCTAAGGTTTGGGCTGGTTGGCCATTTTCCAAAGGCTGTGCTTGTCTTTGTGATTTTATTTCCAGAGGTTAATGATCTAAACAAATCATGATGATATTTCCACTGTTAAGCTGATCAAAAAAGAATGCTTTATAGTCAACACTGATCAGATTTGGCCTTTTTCCTTTTGAAGTCACCCAAAGTTAGCAGTTCCCACTTCATCTAATGGACCACTATCAGTTTAACTACACGAAGTTAATGAAATGTAGTTTTATGCAATCCATTTTCAAAAGAATAGAAAATTTGACTTTCAAATAAAAGATCCTGGAGAAGCAAAAAAGGTAAACAGGAAAAGAGAAGAAGAAATACATGGCCAACTCTTGCTCCGACATTATAGTCCTAGAAATCATAGGGATCCCTCTAGGTGGCAAACATCTGTCTCCCTGCCATGTCCAACTCAACCTAGACCAGCCTGGCTCAGCCAGGCATTGCTCAGAGAATCTCAGGATGGAGACTCAAAACTGTTCTATTCCTTTCCTCCAGGCTGGTCTCCACCACAGATTACTGGCTGTTGCAGGATCCCTGCCTTTTTTTTTTTTTTTTGCCGGGCAAGGAGGGTTAAGTGACTTGCCCAGGGTCACACAGCTAGTTAAGTGCCAAGTGTCTGAGACTGGATTTGAACTCAGGTCCTCCTGAATCCAAGGCCAGTGCTTTATCCACTGCGCCACCTAGCTGCCCAAGATACCTGCCTTTTGTGGAAAGCTTTACAGTTTCTGGTCTCAAAATGTGGTTTTTGCTTGCTTGTTGTCCAGGGCTAAAGCCCGCTTTCTAGCCTTCATCAGTTCACTCCTTCATTCAGCACCAGGAAAGGGCAACTTGGAAGGGACCTTGGAGTTTATCAGGTCCAACCTCCTCATTCTACAGATGATGAATATGAGGAACAGAAAGATTAAGTGACTAAATAATAATAATAATAATAAGCATTTTCATAGCACTTTAAGGTTTATAAAGTACCTTATCTCATTTGATCCTACTACAACCTTGTAAGGGAGATCCATTTTACAGATGAAGAACATGAAGCAGACAGAGGCTAAATGACTTGCCTAGAGACACACAGCTAGTGAGTGTCTGGGGTGGGATTTGAACTCAGGTCTTCCTGACTCTAAGTCTAGAACCCTATCCACTCTACCATTTTGGCAACAACCCTAGGAGGTGCAGTAGAAATAGTATTGTCCCTATATAGCGTGATCCCTTATAGATAGATCTCTTATATAGAGTTAGATATTGATATCCCTTATCTATCATCTATCTATCTATCTATCTATCTATCTATCTATCTATCTATCTATCTATCTATCTATCTATCTATCTATCTATTGATCTTTCCAACCTTTCCTTACAGATGAGGACACTAAGACCCATAGAGATTGAATAAATTGTCCAAAGTCCACCATGCTGTGATGACTGATAAGTTTTGTGCTATAACAGACAAAATATAAATAAGATGTGACTTGTCTTAAAATCATATCTTAAATCCTTAAAGTTCTCTGAGAGCTTTCACTCTCTGAGAATTCTCTGAGAGCAGATTGTTCAATTGTCAATGTGAACATTTATACCTCAGCAATTGGCAAATGCTACAAATTGGGGCTTAATTTATTTTGTTGATTGTCTAGGCTTAATAAAGTAATGGACAAAATATTAATAATATTAATAATGCAGATTAAACTTAAAACTATATAGTGCACACAATTTTTAAGAAAGCCAGTTGTTAAATATCTTCCATCACACCTTCAGTTATATCTACTGATATTTACCATATCAGAAGGTAAAACTAATAAAATTTTAAACTATTTCTCAGTTAAATTTAAAATAACAATAATAAACTCAGTTACATGCTAGGACAAATATATTTTGTGAAAACAAACATCCCAAATTTAAAAATTGGTGAAAAAAGCATAGCATTGGGGGTGGCTAAAGCAGTGGATAAAGCAGCGGCCCTGGATTCAGGAGTTCCTGAGTTCAAATCCGGCCTCAGACACTTGACACTTACTAGCTGTGTGACCTTGGGCAAGTCACTTAACCCCCACTGCCCTGCAAAAAAAAAAAAAAGCATAGCATTATTTTACATATTTTTGCAAATCTTTTTTTCTGGCTTAACTTTTGGTTTAATAGAAGACAGCTGGATTCTCATACTTAATTCTTTACTCAATCTGTTGCAATATATTATGATTTTTGAAGTATATGAAGAGAATCCTGTCTCATATGGATATAGAAAGAGAAAAGGGAAGAGTATTTTAATAGGCAATGTCTTAGTGTTATTGTGAAAATAATTTTGACCTTGAAGACCATCCAGAAAGAGTTTGGGGTACCCTCCCAAGCCATCTACAACCACATCCACAAGCTGTAAAGGAATGTAGTCTAGTGGAGGTGGGGGTAGAGATAAGACAAAAGTTTTTGTGAAGTTATTTAATAATGGGAATTACTTTTTTTACAAGTTGACTGCTAAAGTGCCCTTACAATTCTAAAATTCTATGATGTGATAAGTGCCCCCAAGGGAAGGATGAACAACGTGCTTCTGGAATTCAGAGAAAGAGTGGGATAATATAAGATGGAAGTAGGAGGTGAGGAGGGAGATCTTAAAGAAGGCTTCACCGGTGGGGTAGTATTTGAGGGGGCACTTAAAATATAGCAGGAGGGTGGGGTTTCAATGAATAGAGATAGGGAAGCCAACTCTAAGCAGAAAATTGGCATGGTAACCCTCCAGGCCTGGGAGACTCATCTTCATTAGGTCAAATCTAGCTTCAGACATTAACTATGTGCCCCTGGGCAAGTCATTTAACCCTCTTTGCCTTAGTTTCCTCATCTGTAAAATGAGCTGGAGAAGAAGAAAATAGCAAACCACTCTAGTATCCTTGTCAAGAAAACCCCAAATGGTGTCATGAAGAGTCAGACACGACTGAAACGACTGAACAACAAAGCTAAGCAGGGAGGGGAGGCATAGACCTGTAGTGAGTAATTAGAAAGCAGAAACCAAGGAATCTTGGGACAGTTTAAAGAACACAGGACTTAAAGTCAGAAGAGGTGTGGTTCAAGTCTCACTTCTACCATTTGATATTTGTATGGCCTTGGGTATATTGTCTCCTCTCTTGACTCCAGCTTTCTAATCTGTAAAATGTGGGGTTTGGAAAACACGGAAAAAGGTTCCTTCTACTTCTGACATGTCATGATTGTACGGGGTAAGAATATGAGGAGGAGGAAGAGGTCCTGGGTTCTCCTCTGATCTAATGCCAAATGACACAATGGACACCCTCATTAAGGCTTGAGTTGGGGAGAGGGTTACCATTTGCTCTATGACAGTTTTATGAAAGGATTTTACTGCCAGAAATGGTTACATTTCCTGAGATATGATGCGTCCCATAGTAACAGACAAATCTGTGTAATAAAATCTGTGTTGTGGGGCAGCTAGATGGCGCAGTGGATAAGCACCGGCCCTGGATTCAGGAGTACCTGAGTTCGGATCCGGCCTCAGACACTTACTGGCTGTGTGACCCTGGGCAAGTCACTTAACCCCAATTGCCTCACCAAAAAAACAAAAAACAAAACAAAAAACAAAAAAAAAATCTGTGTTGTAACAAGAGTCGACAAGATATTGTGAAAACAATTAAATTACTTGCTCCTCCACCAAATATAGTCATTTCATTTCCAAGACAAAGAGATAATGAGACAGTTTTTCTAATTCATGCCATAGAAATAGATCTGGATATGGAGTCCAGGGACATGGACTGAAATCCTATCCCTACCATTTACTAACTCCATGACCTTGATCAAGTAGCTTGATGTTGTTCAGAGATGCTAAGCTTCAGTTTCCTTATCTGCAAATGAGGTGACATGACTGAAAGAGCATAAGAGGAACCATATTGAGTCGACTAAGGCATCTAAGGATGTGGATTCAAATCCTAGTCCTACCACTTACTAGATGACCTTGGTCAAGTCACTCAACCTTTTCCTGGGGTTCTAAGCCTCAGTTTTCTCATCTGCAAAATGAGATAGAATACCAGAAAAAGCACTGAGGACCTGCATTCAAGTCTCACTTTTAATAATTACTATATGGATGACCTTAACCAAGTCATATAACTTCTCTGGGTCTCAGTTTCCTCATTCTTGAAATGAGAGGCTTGGAATTTATTACCATTGGGGCACTTCCCCACTATAAATCTATGACCTATATTCTAGTTCATGAGTCTGTTTACCACCACTGACCCGCCCCCCTCAAAAGGATGCAAATGTTTTGAAATCCAGATGCAAACCAATCAGATGAGGTCATTCCCTGAAAATAAAGGTTAGAATCTGGAGAAAGGAGGAAGATTCATTAAATTAACTCCAACTGCTTGAAATAGGTGAGTAATGATAGAAGCAATAGGAAGACAAGTTTTCTACTGGCAGGTATGACCCTAGGTGCAACCAAGTGCATCCTTCCTGAATTCATCATTCTGGTTCAAATGCCCTCAGTCCAAAAGCTGCCATTCCTCCTCTCTGCTTTCTGTATACCCTCCCTCTTCTATGTCACACTCTCCAAAGAAGCTATGTCTGCCTAAGTCACCTATGATTTTCCTCCCCGTGTTCCCTTCTCTTAGCTTTGTTGATTGCTGCTGTCTATCGGAAGCTCACTACTAGCGCCAGGGTTCTTCAAGATGAAAGAAACAGAAAATAGTAGCATTTTTGAGTATCCTTGCTATCTACTTGATTGGCGTTCCAGACTATTTCCGTGCCCTTCATGCCTAGGCTGTTGACACTGTCAAAGAGAGACTCAAGTTAGAACTGTGGCCTCCTGCAGGAGGTGACAAAATCTACTGTACCATATCCCTACTTAAAAAGAGAGGTGACCTTTGTAAGGTGGAAGGCACAACCAAACCCCTCATTTGAGCTAAATAGAGTAGGCTTTGCTCAGCTTTCCTGGAAGATCTAGACCTAAAACATTTTCTTCATCAGATATGTGCTCTATTTTGAAAGTTTGTTGGAAATGTATTTATGTATACACACACAATATACATATTTAGAAACACATACACATATATGTTTTTGGTCATTTCTCAGTTCTGTCCAACTCTTAGGTGACCTCATTTGGGGTTTTCTTGGCAAAGATACTGGGGTGGTTTGTCATTTCCTTCTCCAGTTCATTTTACAGATTGGGAAACTCAGGCAAACAGTGATATTTTTATTTATTCATTTTTCCCAAGGATTCCCCAGCTGAGGCCAAATTTGAAGTCAGGAAGAACATTCTTCCTAACTCCAGACCCAGTACTCTATCTACTGCACCACCTAGATACCCTTTCTTTCAGCTAAAACCCAGCCCTAGGTCAGTCTTCACACTTAAAGAATACATTGTTTTAATAAAACCAGATTTTGTATAGTTATAATGATGAAGTTTGTTCCCAAAGAATGAATGAAAAGGCATTTATTAAGAACTTGCTATGTGAAATTACTAAGAATTCATCTCTTCTTCCCCCCTCCCCAAAATGAGGTATTATGGCTATGAAACACCATGTATAAAGTTGGTCAGGCATGTGCTGATTAGTTTTGCTGAACTGACTTTTTAGCTTTTATAAAAAATTCTATATTATAATATATATGATATATTATAATAATATAATGATATTTTTTACTAGAAGATGGGAGAGGATTATATTGGGGAATGAAGGCAATATATAAACAAAGTACATCAATTTTGTTTTTCAAAAAACAAAACAAAAACAAAAAGAGGCCTCTTGACATGGCAGTGATTGTCATTAAGATATAATTCTGAAGTCATATGCTGATAGAGTTGGAAAGGATCCTTAAAATAATCTAATCCAGCTACCTCATTTTATAAAAAAGGAGAGTGAGACAGGCCTGGAGAAAGAAAATGATTTACCCTGAGTCACACAGATAAATATTGGCTGGGCTTGGCCTCGAGTCCAGGTTTCTCAGTTCAATGATCCTTCTAATATACAAAATTGTACTGGAAGACTAGTTAGTAGATACAGGTCTGGAAACTGACCATTCCATTCACTACCAATCAAGACCAAATGTCAATTTAGTGGCAGTTACAGAAAGTGTTTTAGAGCAGAGCTTCTTTTTTTTTCATATAAATACTTTATTATTTTCCAGTTACATTTAGAGATAGTTTTCAACATTTGTTTTTATAAGATTTCTAGTTTCAATTTTTTTCCCTCCCTTCCCTCCCCCCTCCCCAAGACAAGTAATCTGATATGGGTTACATCTGTACAATCACATTAAACATATTTCTGCATTAGTCATTTTATGAGAGAAGAATCAGAACAAAAAGGAAAAATCTCAAAAAAGAAAAACAACAAAAAAAAACAATAGAAACAGTATGGTTCAATCTGAATCTAGATTCCACAGTTCTTTTTTTCTGGATTTGGAGCACATTATCCATCATGAGTCCTTTGGAACTAGCTTGGACCATTGTATTGCTGAGAATCAAGTCTATCACAGTTGATCAACACACAATGTTGTTGATACTGGTTCTGCTCATCTCACTCATCATTGGTTCATGCAAGTCCTTTCAGGTTTCTCTGAAATCTGACTGCTCATCATTTCTTACAGCACAATAGTATTCTATTACATTCATATACCACAACTTGTTCAGCCATTTCCCAATTGATAGGCAACCTCTCAATTTCCAATTCCTTGCCACCACAAAAAGAGCAGCTATAAATATTTTTGAACACGTGGGTCCTTTTCCCTTTTTCCATGATCTCCCTGGGAAAAAGACCTAATAGTGGTATTTCTGGGTCAAAGGGTATGCACAGTTTTATAGCCCTTTGGGCATAGTTCCAAACTGTAGAGCAGAGCTTCTTAAATTTTTTCTGCTCGTGACCTCTTTCACATGAGAAATTTTTATGTGACCTCACATATATAGGTTTATAGTATAGGTATACATAACCTTTTACTGTTACCAAATTTTTTGTGACCCCCCCACATTCAGTTATGTGATCCTATACAGGGCCACGACCCACACTTTAAGAAGCTAGGTTTTAGAGAAATTAAGAGAAAAAAGTAATAATTGCTAGATGGGATGAGCAGGTGGGAAGTATGTCTCCATCATCCTCCTGAAAATGTAAGTTAGCATCTCTGACTTTTATTTTTGCCCTTTTGCCCAGGAGGTAAACTGATCTCCATAAAGTAGATACTGACAGCTTGGAGTGAAGAGGAGGCATCTGAACCATATAATTAAGAATCAGCTAAAGGAACAAGGTAGTTTAAAACCTGAAGAATAGAAGACTTAGAACAGAACAAGATGACTTTCTGATTTTGAAGAGTTGTTATATGAAGGAAGGTATATAAAAATGCAGTAGCTAGGTGGTTCAGAGGATGGAGTGCTTGGCTTGGAGTCAGAAAACCCTGAATTCAAATTTTGCCTTGGACTTTTACTAGCTATTTGACCCTGGATCCTGGGCAACTCACTTAACCTCTGTCTGACTCAGTTTTCTTAACTATAATATGGAGATAATAATAGTACCCACTTCTCACTGTTGTTGTAAGGATCAAGTAAGATAATATTTGTAAAGCACTTAGCACAGAACCTGACATATAATTGTTCTGTTGAGTCATTTTAACCACATCCAATTCTTCATCACCCCATCTGGGGTTTTCTTGTCAGAGATACTAGAGTGGTTTGTCATTTTCTCCTCCACTTAATTTTACAGATGAGGAAACTGAGGCAAATAGGGTTAACTGACTTGCCTAGGGTCACACAACTAGTAAGTGTTTGAGGCTATATTTGAACTCAGGAAGATGAGTCTTCCTGACTCCAGGCCCAGTACTCTATCCATGCATATAGTAGGTGTTTATAAATGCTACTTTCCTTCCTACAAAGAACAATGTTTAAAAGCTTCACAGTTGTAGACTTAGGTTTGATGTCTTTAAAAAAAAGAAAAGCCTTCTTAATAGTTCCAAAGGTGGAATAGGAGAGAGTAAATTCCCCATCGCATGGAGGCTAGATAGCTGTTGGATGGAGACATGGTGCAGGAAACTCTTGCTCAGGCACAGATTGAACTAGATGACTTCAGCATTCTCTGCCAACTCTGACATTCTATGATTCCATAAGATTCATGTTAACAATGTGGCTTTTCTGAGGCAACTGATGCTGACTTCCATAAAAAAAAATCCAATCCAAGGGCCAGGATATCATATCTGGAACTAAAACAATAAGTGATAGGGGCTATAAACTTCAAAATAAAAGATTCTTTGACTTTAGGCACTGCCACCGTCGTAAATCTTTCAGAAGACCAGGGATGCTGGTTAAACTCATTATTTGCTGTTCCAAACTCTTCTCTCTTAGTTTCCATCTTTGGTAAAATTTATAATCCCTAAATTTTTTGCTGAGATCAAAGTCTTTGGGGAGACAGACACTGGAAAATTTAAAAGTCATACTGTCAACAGGAATTTTAATGGCAAAAACAGGTTTCAGTAATAAATGCTTAATTGACACCATAAATCAACATCATACAATATGTTAGGTTTGTCTATGGAAATTGCTGTTTGGGGATGGGAATGGGCTTTTCCTCTATATTCTAGACATTTGTAATGCTGATGAGACACATGGCTTGTTCCCGGGGCTAGGGACTAATAAACATACTAATTCATTCAATGAATCCCAAGATAGAATCTTTTTACTCAGGAGAAAATTTGTGATTACCATTGAGGAACATCTCCTGTGTTCTTTGTAGTGTATTTCAATTTTTGACTCCCACAAGAAAGAAAAATTATTTATGGACCTGTTGTATCCTCTCTCCAAGAACTTATTTGTTTGTACATGAGGGGCATTCTCCTCACTATCCTCCCCAAACTATTGGCTGGGTTGGTTCATCTTTCAATTCAATTCAACAATTAAGCACCTACTGGGGCAGCTAGGTGGCGCAGTGGATAGAGCACCAGCCCTGGAGTCAGGAGTACCTGAGTTCAAATCCGGCCTCAGACACTTGACACTTACTAGCTGTGTGACCCTGGGCAAGTCACTTAACCCCAATTGCTTCACTAAAAAAAAAAAAAATTAAATTAAGCACCTACTTTGTGAAATGTAGAGATTCTCCAAGGAAATGGCAATCCTCTGTCTTTGGGTATTCTGTCCTACTGATCCCCATACCAGCTCCAATGGCTGCCTGATACAATTAAAATACAAACTCCCTACCATTGAATTTAAAACTCTCCCCGGTTGGGTTTCCACCAACTTTTCCAGACATTTCCCACTATTTCTCCCTTCATTTTGTTCTGGCTAAACTACTTTGACTAGCTGTTCCCTGAGCCTCATATTCTATCTCCCATTTCTGATCTTTTATATAGGATGTTCCTTTGTACTCTATCCTAACCTATGAGCAACTAGGTGATGCAGTGGATAGAGCACTGACCCTGGAGACAAAAGGGCCAAAGTTCAAATCCAGCCTCAGACACTCAACACTGGGCAAGTCACCAGTTGCCTTAAAACACCCAGGGCCATCTTCAGTCATCCTGAAGTATATCTTGCCACTGAACCCAGATGGCTCTGGAGGAGAGAGTGGGGCTGGTGACTTTACACAGCCCTCCACTTAAATCCAATTCACCATGACATCACCTCCTGATATCATTAGCCTCTTTGAGAATGGAAGACAAACAATAATCCTAACTTATACCTCTAGGGATTATTTTCCTTCATTATTCATCTTAGATTCCACCTCCTCCCAAGATTCCATGCAGTTTCTTTACAAGGCCCTCCCCTCCCAACAGGTTTCTGTGTTAGCTCCATCCCTGAATTACCTTTTATTTATCTTATCTAAATACACATTATATGCTCCCCCAGTCAGTGTGAATTCCTATGTAATATAATACATGCATGTGAGCTGAGACTGTTTCTTTTTTTCTTCTCCTATCATCTTTAGCACTTTACTGAGGATAATTAACAAATGTTTGTTGAGTTGAAGAGGGAAATGATATCAATGAAAGGCATTCTCTCCCCATTTGCATTCACCTACTTAGTGTGCTAAGTCCTTGGACAACTTCGAGGGATAATAGAGAAATTAGAAACCCAGCAGACTCAGAGAACTAGGCCAAGAAGCCAGACTATTGAAAACCCTCTCTGTATTTCCAGAGAGAGAGAGAGAGAAATACAGAGACAGATAGTCAGACAGACACAGAAAGAGACACAGGGAAAGACATAGAGACATAGATACAGACACAGAAACAGAGATGGAAAGACACACAGAGAAATATAAACAGTCAGATAGAAAAAGACAGACCCAGAGAGACACACAGAAAGACAGACAGAGGGAAACATAAAGACAGACAGATAGACACAAAGAGAGACAGAGAGCAAACTTCAGTGTAAGCTCATGGTTAAATCTAGGCTTCTTTTGACAAAGTTTCCCTTCTATCCTTCCCACATAGTGTGGTTCACTCATTTATACTGAACAAACAGAACACAATGAAAACCAGATGATAGTTATCTAGAGACAAAAATATTACAAAAATACACGTAGCAAATAAGCAAGATTTAAGGGTAACTGATAACAGTTCACCAAGTGGCTATGAGACAGGGGAAAGGGAGGAAGTACAGAGGAGATAAATTCACTAGGTTCCAGTGTAGCAGCAAATTCCGTCCAGGCAGGTCATTCCTTAAATGGGTCAGTGAGTCATACAAGTCTCTAGCTTATCATGATTAAATTTAATTCCAAGTATCTGTGCCCTCCCCTTGCAACATATCATCTGCTCCAGAGGCTCCAAAAGTCCCCATCCCCATTTCCACCCACATCTTCTACCACCCACAATCTTTTGGTCCTTCCTTCTAGCTGAAAAAGATTACATTTTTGTACCCTGATGTATAAGGATTGATTAAAGGAGTTGGGGTCTCCTGAGCTGGAGAATAGAAGATTTATGGAAAATACACAAACTGTCTTTGAATATTGAAAGCACTGTCATATTTTTTAAAAGGATTTAATGTTTCTCCTTGGCCCCAAGAGAAATAAAAAGCAGACCTAAAAGCAATGATGTAGAAATGCTTAAAAATCTCCAATGGTTCCCTAATGCCTCTAAGATAAAAAAGAAACTTCTCTTTTTTTTGCATTCAATGCTCTCACAGTCTGAATGACCTAACTTTACAGGCTTATTATTATGATTTCTCCTCTTCCTCAGTGGTTGACGTCTCTCCTCTCCATTGTTTGTCAAGATTTTTAATAAGGACAAATGGGCCACCATTATGGGGTTCCCTCTGCTGCTCTCCACCCACAGGTGATGTCAAGGTTCCAGGAAGATAAAGAGTAATTCCGTTTCACCAAAGAAATAATGTAGTCAAGTAGAAGAAGTGCTAGTGTGGCAATCATAAGGACTGACTTTAATGTACCACCTCTACTATTAACTAACTGTATGAATTGGTAAAAGTCACTTTCTGTTTATAGGCTGCAGTTTCTTCATCTTTAAAATTGGGGGAGGGGTGAGCACTGATTGGACCAGATGATCTCTAAGATTCTTTCAATTCTAAAATTTGGTAATCTATGTCTCCTCAATATATAGTGTATGGAAAGTATGGATTACTTGAATTAGAGAAAACTATTACAAGAAACTGGTTTTGGCCATGACAGTCCAAAAGAGAATTCCACAGGGGATGGAGACAGAAATAGAGCAAAAGAAAAATGGGAAATAAACGAACATAGTAAGATCATTTATTCCAATGTTGGTCTTCAAAATCTTTGCCAATGAAATTTCCAAGGTCGACTAGGAAGATGCAAAAATAATTGATTATACAAAAACAAAAAACGCATGATGTTAATGGAAGAAAAAACAAAAAATAAACCACTTGTAACTATAAAGCAAATTTATTAAGTTTCCCCAATAAAAGCAAAGGTAATAGGGGCAGCTAGGTGGCACAGTGGATAAAGCACCAGCCCTGGATTCAGGAGAACCTGAGTTCAAATCTGGCCTCAGACCCTTGACACTTAGTAGCTGTGTGACCCTGGGCAAGTCACTTAACCCCAATTGCCCCCCCCCACACACACACACACAAGCCCAAAGGTAATAGAGAAATGGATATGAGAATGAAACACAATAATTTGCTATAAAGATATATGACCTCAGATAAGGAAATATTTTTAGAATTATGTAGTAAAGAAAGTGCTTAAGAGCACAAAAACAAAATAATGATATTAAATGTGTAAACACAAAATGACATAGTAACAATGTTTTGAAAAGAAAAACTAGATGAAGTACCAAAAGATATGTAAAGTAACACAATAATAGTAGGAGATTTTAATATTCCTTTCTCAGAGTTAGATAAATTCAATAGAAAGATAACAAGAAGAAAACTATAGAGTTGAATGATTATTGGGTAAACTTTTTAAACTGACATATAGAAACATCTTAATGGGAATATTAAATAATGCTCATGTCACAGCATTCCATGGTACCCATACAAAAATTCATCATCTGCTAGGGAATGATCAAAATTTTAAAATAATATAAAAATGCAACTATGATAATTTTATATTTTACACACTATAGCATTATACACTGAACAATAGAATAAGGAATTATGAACAAAAGATAAAAACCTAAATAATAATAGGTAATAACATCCTGAGTATTAATTGGGTCAAAGAACAAGTCAATCAGCCAACCAAGAAGCATTTATTAAGTACTTAATATGGGTCAATTATTGAGCTAAGTAAGCACTAGAGACACAAATTAAAAAGTAAAAATAGCCCCTTCCCTTAAGGCCCTTACATTCAAAGGAGGCAGCGTGTATACACACACACACACACACACACACACACACACACACACACATATATATATATATTTCTTCAAAAATGAAGAATGAACACACACACACACACACACATTTTTGAAGAAGACCAATGATACTACAATATTGAGGTCAAGGAACAGTGTGTTTGACTGTGACTGATCAGTCTAATATGAGTTCAGAAGGCTTTACCACAGATCAGACATAAGTAGTCCATTAAAACTTTTGGGATGGAAGTGGCTCTTGATTTATGCAGTTCACATTTCCTTCATGGTGGCTACAGTTGCCAGTATAACCACATCTGCTGCTTCATCACTCACCTATTGCCACAGGACTTTAAGGTGAATAAAATAGTGAATATTAAATGATGTCTTGATTTGCACATGAATTGGATTTAAGTGATGCAGTGTTGTGCATAATCTTTAGCCTTACTCTCTTCCAGAAGTCCAGTGACAAAAGTCAGGACAGCTTGCAATGGCCCAGGATGCAGCAGATGACCTTGGCAATCCAGTGTTCCACAGTACCTCCTTCATCCACCTTCATGGCCATTGGAACAATTCTTCTCATCTGCCCATTCTGCTGGGAGAAATTTTCACATGCTTAGAGTAGGCATCAACCTAGCTCATCAAAGGATTTAAAACATGTCAACTACCCTTAACCTGGTTTAAGCCCATGTGCTGAGATGCGTTCACCAGGGTGGGGCCAATGTGCCTGCTATTGCTTCTTAGAGTCACAGGTGGGAGGTGAGTGACATGTGGACAGTAAAGGTGGATAAGCAGCCATGAAAAGGGCTTAGTGAGCACTGTCACTAGAGGTGCTAGTTCTCTTGAATACCCCATCCACTCCAATATTATGTAGGAACTGAGTTAAGTTTAAGCCCATTGTCCCCAGGGACTGAGGAAGGATAAGAAACAGTATGATCCCACTACTAGGTGGCACCATAGTGCATAGAGTGTCGGGCCTGGAGTCAGGAAGACTCACTCATCTTCCTGAGTTCAATGTAGCCCCAGCACTTCACAGCTGTAAGCACATATAATATACATACAAACTACATACAAGGTAAACTTCAAATTAAAAATACTAGCATTTGGAGGTAACTGGAAAAGCCTCCTGAGGCACATGGCACTTGAACATTTAGGGAAACTGGGGATTCTAAAGCATGGAGGTGAAGAAGTTAACAGCAGTTCCCAAGAGCTCCATGCACTCTATAGCTCAGCCATATTGGCCTTCCTATATAACACCACTTCCTTTTTCCATGCCTTTGTACCCATGACGTGTTTGGACTTTTAGGATAATTTCTTCAAGAACTGTATAAAGTATATGTGGAGGGGGAAGAGACAAAGCAAGAAAATCAATGAAAAATGTGCTATGATGAAACGTGATGAAGGCCTGAATTATTCTTTGTGAATGGTTGATGTATTGTAAGATGCAAGTGACAAGATTGGGCAATGAGCTTAAGGGTTCTACAAATCACTTCACTCCTCTGGGCTCTGATTGTTTTGTTTGTTGTTTTTTTCCATTATAAAATGAAGAGGTTGCATCAGATGGCCTCCAAAATCTTCAGAGGTAACTGATGGGCATGGACCCCAACTTGGACTTTGAGTCAGGAAGTTATTATTGTTAATTGGGTCCTACTCTCAGGTAGCTTACCTTCTAATGGGCAGGGGACAACATATAAATAACAAAGTACATAAAAGATGTTGAGTTTTTGCTGTTCAGTCATTTTTCAGTTGTCATGACCCCAGCTGGGGTTTTCTTGGCAAAGATAGTAGAGTGGTTTGCCATTTCATTCTCCCATTCATTTTACAGATAAGGAAACTGAGGCAAAAAGAGTTAAATAACTTGCTCAGAGTTATACAGCTGGTAAGTGTCTGAAGCCAAATTTTAACTCAGGAAGATAAGTCCTCTTGATTTCAGACCTGGCACTCTATCTACTATGCCATGTAGCTGCCCAAATCCTACCATAGATACAGGTTCATTCTGTGACACTTTAGAAGGAATTTAGCCACTCTTAATTTCAATTTACTTATCTGTAAAACAGGGATAATAATAGCACCCGCCTCACAGAGTGGTTAAGAAATGTCAGATGACATAAATGAGACAAGGTCCTGGAGTGAAGGAGGCTGACACAACAGCTTCAGTTCTTATCATTTCAGAATCAAATAGTCAATCAACTTACAATCATTTCTTAAGTATCTAAGTGATAAATACTGAGTATATGTTGTTGCTGTTGGTGGTGGTGGTGGTGGTGGTTTTCCTGTTTCCTAAGAGGATCAATGACATCAGGAGGGGATGTCTTGACTTACAGGTGAATTGGATTTAAGTGAGGCAGAACTGTGCAAACTCATCAGCCTCACTCTCTCCTCCAGAGTCATCAGAGTCCAGGGGCAAAGATGTAAGTCAAGACGACTGGAGATGGTCCAGGATGCAGTGGGAGACCTTGGCCTTTTTAAGATATATGAAGACCAGAATAAAAGAGTCCATACTCTTGAGAAGCTTGCCTTGTACCAGAAGAGAAAAACAAACATAGATAAATGAAATAGGAACTGATGCATGCCCAGAATGCATCGGTACGCTTAATTGATGCAATTTCCCCCCTGGGGAAGGCTGGTGAACCTATTTTTGAAAGAGCTAGTATGGAGTATGAGTATCCATTTTATCACGGATTCCAGATATCATCCATGTTATTAGGAGAAGCCAATTACTAATGTTTATAAAGTTAGAACTAGGAAGCATACTCAAAAAGGCCCAAGTCAGCCTCTTTGTCTGGTCTCTTTGCCTCATCCTCTGATGCTCTCTGGACATTTGATTACTTCAGTGATGGGTACTGTGAGGCTGGTGACTCTCCTCTCACTGAGGACGTGTGGCCCTAAGAAACAGGTCTCAGTCTTTGATCTCTGTGTTCCATTCTAGATGAAGGGATTATCACTTTGCATCTTGTGAGTTTTAAAAGGTCAAAGAGATGGCACATCCAGGCTTCACAGTATCCAAGTTTTATGATTCAACATCAGTGTTTAGAGGAGCAAGGAATAATAACCCTCAGGAGTGACCTTTAGGACACAGTCCAGAAAGATCTGAATCCAAGACTCGTCATATTGCATCTGTACACAAACTTGGTGGGACCAATCTTATGTAGGAACTGAACTAAGTTTAAGCTTATTATCCCCAGAGACTGAGAAAGGATAACAAACAGTATGACCCTGCAACTAGGTGGCTCAGTGGGTAGAATGCTGGGCTTGGAGTCAGAAAGACTCCTCTTCATGTGTTCAAATCTGGCCTCAGAAACTTACTAGCTGTGGGACCCTGGGCAAGTCACTTAACCCTGTTTGCCTCAGTTTTCTCATCTGTCAAGTAATCTGGAGAAGGAAATAGCAAACCACTCCAGTATCTTGGCCAAGAAAACTCCAAATGGAGTCACAAAGAGTCAGACACAATTGAAAAGTGACCAAACAGTGACAGTGGTCCTCGGTGTGTAGAAAACTGAAGCAGACATAAATAAAGTGACCCACCCAGGATCACACAGCAAGTATCTCAGGTTGCATTTGCTGACTCAGGATGCAGCACTCTATTCACTGTGCCTGCCATCTAGCTGCCTCTCTGCTGATTTCCTACCACCTCCCCTAATAGGGGAATCAGTAAAGTTGTCCTAAAGAAGGTGGCACTTGAGATGTCTTGAAGGAATTTTTTGTAACATATCTTGGTTTATACCAGCAGTAGATCAATATGTAATGAATTGATTGCTTTAACGATAGTAAAAATGTTAAGAAATATTATTATTCTATTATAATCTGCAAAATATTTATCACAGGAGCTAAAAACATTTGCAAACTTGGAGTACACTTTAAGGTAAGAGGCTGTGAGAGGGCCTGTGAGAATTGTTAGTAGCAGCAACAACAACAACAAATTAGTTTTACGAAGCACAGGAATGCTACCAAGCTCTGTGGCATTTGCCACCCAAACCTGATTTATAGAATGAAAAAAAGCCAACTGCCTGCCATATTTGCTCCCTGCCCCTTCCTGGCCCAGTCCAAGTTCAATGAACCAAATCGGGCAAATTTTGGCTTCCTTACCAATTTCCCATTCTATAATTCCATGGCCCATTAAGCCTTTGAACAATACTAGCTTTTAGGATACAAGATGCATCATTAAATAAGTTAAGGACCTAATTAAAGAGGACCAAAGTTTCTGTTCTGCTCTGTGTTAAATTACCTGCACAGTATTTAAGAGATCATTTCAGAGCCAGGAATCATTCATAGAATGATCTCACACGCATTAATGCTTTGTGGTCAGTTCCATTTCCTACCGTGCAATTAACTATTAGTAATTGTTAAATATGTTATTGCAACAGAAAAAAATAACCAAACATTAATTCACCATTGATTCACCTTCTGCTATAAACTTTGAATGTACATGCTTAAAAGAGAGTTCTGTGTATTTTTTTTATGAAGAGCATCGGGCTTGAAACTGAAAGGCCAGGGTTAGTTAATAATTTTGCCCACTCTGGCATCTGTAAAATGAGAAGAATGGGCAAGATGATGTGAAGTCTTTTTCAGTTCTAATGATCAATGATTCTAAGATTGTTACTCCATGGAGATAAGTATTTAAATGCCAGTAGAGGCCAGGTAAGGGCTGTCACTCCCTTAATTTTTCTATTTCTATGTTTGCTGTTTCATAGAACTCCAGGACAACCAGTAGCATAAGGATGTAGCTAATAGTCCCCCTGACAGTGAGGTGAGAACATCTGCAGAGAAAAAAATAGTCTGATCTCTCCCTAGAAGAAATTTCTATGCTTCATTTTACCTAAAAGTGCTCCCTCAACTACTGTTCATTCAGGCATCCTTTACTCTCATTGTCTTTCTCACACTGTCCCATAAGGACCCACTCTCAAGAGAGGGCACCCTTGTAGTAATTTAGAATTTAATGTCAATGCAAGTCACTATGTTTCCTCTCTCAGGAGTATTTGTATTCCAAAGCTTGTTTCTAATTACAGGATATAAAACAATATAAAAATATTGAAGGGCCCCCAGGTGGCTAGACCTGGAGTCAGGAGGACTTCAGCTCAAATCTGGCCTCAGATACTAGTTGTGTGGTCCTGGGCAAGTCAATTTGTTTGCCTCAGTTTCCTCATCTGAAAAAAGATCTGGAGAAGGAAATGGAAAACAATTCCAGGATCTTTGCCAAGAAAACCCCAAATGGAGTGGAGAGGCAGACACAACTGAAATGACTCAACCACAAAATCCCTTATTAAAGGAAATTCTGGCATCAGGTGAGAGCAATTTGCTTTGTAAGGACTCTGTCCTGGAGCTCCTGAAAGCACACCAAACAGGTAGTCACTACTCTGAGTACTTATGAAACCAAACCTATTTATTTGTCCTTATTATTGCTTGGCCAAAGTCACTGTTTTCTCCCAGAATAAAGGTTGGAATGAGAGATCAGAAAAATTCCTGGACTGACAATCACCAAACCTGAGTTCTAATCCATGATACTAGAAATATCTTGATTTGCTATTGGCCACCAAAGTCATAGCAAGGGTGAAAAGACTGGGGCTTGCCCCCAGGTCATCAAATTTAGAAGATGCCTTGAAATTTTTCATCTGTGTAGAAATAACAGAGTTGATCCAAAAGAATAATTCATTAAAATGGAAAGTTATCAGACAGTGAAGCTGGAATGAGCTCCCCCAAAATATGACTTGGTTGCCAATTGCCTCTGATATGATTTGTGATACTTGCCCAGGTTCAAAAATTCCTAGCTATGGTTCTGTCAGCCATTACTACTTCAATTTAGATTAGTGACATGGATTGATTTTCATAGGTATAGCCTACTGAGAACAGTATTTCTATTATGGGAATGGAATAAAAAGCAGTAAACTTCAATGTGGGGAAAAGTTAAGAAGATGGTAATAAATCCAAGGGATAAGGTACTTCCCAGTGAAGTCAGGTCTGGGATTATTGTCTTAATAGAAGGATTCTCTCTCTCTCTCTCTCTCTCTCTCTCTCTCTCTCTCTCTCTCTCTCTCTCTCTCTCTGTGTGTGTGTGTGTGTGTGTGTGTGTGTGTATTTGTGCTTGGGATGGGAGGGTAGGGTAGACTAGACAGATGAAAAAGGTATTTGGGGGGCAGCTAGGTGGTACAGTGGATAGAGCACCGGCCCTGGAGTCAGGAGTACCTGAGTTCAAATCCGGCCTCAGACACTTAACACTTACTAGCTGTGTGACCCTGGGCAAGTCACTTAACCCCAATTGCCTCACTAAAAAAAAAAAGAGAGAGATATTTGGAAGGGGCAATAGGAGCCCTTGGAAGGCAAAGTTCATGTCCTTCCTATCTCTCCAGGGCCAAAGCTGCAAGTGGCCTCCAATAACAAACCCTCTTCCTTTAATCTTACCATGGACTTCCATTTCCAAGGCATATGACTGGGAAATAAATGAAAGCTTTCTAAATGGGAGCGGAGGCTTTTTCCTTCTGACATCCAATCCCTGAGGAGAGGAGAGCAGAAAAGAAGAGAAAAGAAAAGTCATTTTGCTAGAGATTTGGAGGAAGCACAAGTGTAACTCTCTATTAACCTAGATGAACTTAATCACAGGGAAATCAGGAAAAAGAAAACTAAAGAGGCAGCAAACTAATTGAGCTATTAATAGCATTAGAAACTGCCTATCAAGGACAGAAAAGAAGTCTCCCTAGCTTCCATTAGCTGAAAGCTGAAGGATACTGAGCTCCCTGGTCCTCCTCTCCTCCTTAGCAAGCTCAGAGTAGACTGGTAGTGCAGGTATTTTCCGGTGTTGCTTTTTGGATTATGGTTATTTGTGTAACTGAAACTTATCAAATGCCTGTCCTAGAAACAGAAAAACTCACAGATGTAGATTCTACTAACACAAACTTCATGATCAGTGCTGTGAATTTGGATTAAGGGACCCTGGGTTGAATTTCTGGTTCTAGCTTGCTATGTGAGCATGGGGAAGTCACTTACTTTCTCTGGGTCTCAATTTCTCCATCTATCAAATCAAAGGATCAGACTAGATGACCTCTGAGGTCCCTTCTAAAAGTAGAACTTTGAGCCTTTGACGTGGTTAAAGAAAACTTCTAAACTCTGAGCAAATCAATGATAGTGGAGACAAGATTACATGGTTTATGTTTGATTGACTTTAAGAAAAACACTGTTTTGTTCACTAGACTGTAAACTTCTTTAGGACAGGAAGTGTTTGACTTTCGTCTTTATATACCATAAAACTGACACACTCCTTGGTACCTAGAAGGTGCTTAATATATTTATTTGTTTGTTTGATCTTTTTTTTAAAAAAATGTGTTTCACACATATGCATACACATACATATACACACACAAATTATGCTTCTTTTCTTTCTTTCTTTTTTTTTGTGGGGCAATAAGGGTTAAGTGACTTGCCCAGGGTCACACAGCTAGTAAGTGTCAAGTGTCTGAGGCCAAATTCGAACTTGGGTCCTCCTGAATCCAGGGCTGGTGCTTTATCCACTGTGCCACCTAGCTGCCCCCACAAATTATGTATAAATGGAGACTAATTTACTAATTTGCAAAATTTTTTGTAGGTAGAACAGCGAACCTCTTTAAGGAACATGAACTTAATAGAACTTTATTTTAAAAGAAAAATATCCTAGAATTGACATTTTCACTACTTTCTGCTGGCTTGTCTCCTGCCTCACCCAATTAGCAAGCTTTGATTGGAAAAGAGATTGCTATATCCAGGTACCTGGCATTCAGCAAACCAGCCCAAGGAATACTGAAAACATGGAAGACAAGAAAAATGGACCTTGGAGGAAAATGCATGAGTCTGGGTGAGGCAAAGACTAAGGAGGAGGAAAGATAGGAGTTAGGGCAAGAAAGCCAGAGTAAACAGAGCACTAGCAACAAATCTAGCAACAAAAAGACAGAAATGACAATTTGTTGCACTCACCACTTAGCTATGTGCTATAGAGCACTGGCCCTGAAGTAAGCAGGACCTTACTTTCAATCTCATCTCTGACACGTACTAGTTGTGTTACCTTGGGAAAGTCACTTAACCCCAATTGCCTTAAGCATCTGAGCTCATCTCTAGTCATTCTGTTATATATCTTGCCACTGGATCCAAATGGCTCTGGAGGAATAAATGAAGCTGGTGACTTTACATAGCCCTCCCTCACTTAAATCCAATTCGGTGCAAGTCATGACATCACCCAGATGTCAGGGTCCTATTCGAAAATAAAGGACAAACAACAATGTGCTCTAGCAGAGTGTCATTGGACTAAAGTCTCTACTCTGTGCTGGCCTCACTGGTTTATTCCATCCTACATTTGTCTCCAGTCGTGCAGCTAAGTGGTTCAATGTTTAGAATGCTGGGCCTGGAGTCAGAAAGACTTTAGTTCAAATCCAGACTCAGATACTAATTAGCTGTGTGATCCTGGACAAGTCACTCAACCTTTATTTGCCTTAATCCACTAGAGAAGCAAATGGCAAACCACTCTAGTATCTTTGCCAAGAAAACCCCACAGACAGTATGATCTATGGAGTCATGAAGAGTTGGATATGACTGAATGACTGAACAACAACAAGAAAAAAAGAATCATTTTCCAATGATACCCAATTAACTTCTGTATGAAACCTAAAGAATCTGTTTTCAAAAACTAAAGCTGTAGGAACATAAATCGATCATGACTTTTTCTTTTGACCTAAAACTTTAGGGCAAATATCTCACAGGGAAAACATACAAATCTTTCACTTCATTGCCTCCAAAGATTTGGGCCTCAAGATTAACTTTCTTACCCAATTCATGTTATGGCTGAAAAGAAAAGTGATCCACAGGGAAAAATCAGATGAGGCTAATTTAAACTAATCAAATGATGAGCTAATAACAACACAAAAACTTTGCCTGAGATTCTCTGACAGTGAAAGAATATAATTGTCTGAAATGCACACAAGATAAATAATTCTTTCTCCCTGGCAATTTATAGATTCTGCCCAAATGAGGTAGTGGGGATATTATCTGGAATCAGAACAAGGGCTCTTCTTTTAAAAAGGTGGAGTTGAATAGTGAGCCCTGTATTCAGGCACAGAACACACCCCAAGACAATTCATGAAGGAAGAGCATGGTATCAAAGAGTACTATTTAGTGTTGGGGTAGAGAGGATTTAAGAATGCAATATAGGAAAGAGAAAAAAGAAGGAATAATAGATTAGTGGGCAAATGATGTGAACAAACAGTTTTCAAAAAAAGAAAAGAAATGTAGACTATTAACAAAAGCATAAAAAACAACCCCACATCACTAATTAAAAGATAAATGCAAATTAAAACAACTGAAGTTTTTCTTTACATCCATCAAATTGGCAAAGATGATGAAAGACAGAAATAGTGTTGGAGGGGCTATGAATAGACAAGCACATTCCATCCACACTCCTGGTGGAGCTGGGAAATGATCCAAACAATTTGGAGTTTGAGAGACAGCACAGTACAGTAGAAAGACCACTGGCTTTGGAATCAAAGGATCTAGGTTCAAATCTTTCCTCTTACTGCCTTGGGCAATAGCCTTGGGCAAATTATTTAACCTCCCTGGGTCTCCATTGCCTTATCTGTAAAATGAGAGAAGTTGTATTATTGTTCCTTACAGCTCTAAATGCACAGTCCTATGAATTATGCAAGAAAAATCCATCATACCCTTTGACCCAGAGATACCTCTACTATCATCTTCCCAAGAAGTTCAAAGACAACATAACTATTTAGCAACGACATCAAAATTTCCATATATACCAAAGCAACACAACTGTATTTTTTTTTACAGTACCAGAATACTGAAATCAAAGTAGATCGCTACCATTTAGGAAATGGCTGAACAAAATGTGACATGTGAAAATAATGGAATATTATTTAGCCTTAATGGGCCTCAGTTTCCTCATCCATAAAATGGGGAACAATAATAGCACCTCCCTCACAGAGTTTTTGTGGAGATCAAATAAGACAGTGCACATAAAATGCTTTGAAATCGTAAAGTGCTATATAAACTTGAGTTATTAGTGATGTTCTTGTTGATGTCCCATAAGAGATGATGGGTAGGGGCTGCTAGGTGGCACAGTGGATAGAGCACTGGCCCTGGAGTCAGGAGTACCTGAGTTCAAATCCGGCCTCAGACACTTAACACTTACTAGCTGTGTGACCCTGGGCAAGTCACTTAACCCCAATTGCCTCACTTAAAAAAAAAGAGAGAGAGAGAGAGAGAGAGAGAGAGAGAGAGAGAGAGAGAGAGAGAGAGAGAGAGAGAGAGAGAGAGATGATGGGGATGAGGAACTTGAAGAAACTTGGAGAGATTATTATGCACCAATACAAAGGGGAAAAGACAGAAAAAGAAAATACATGACTATAATAATCTTCATGAAAACAAGACTGTGAAGTAGTTGAATTTAAATGAAATGCAATGATATCAATGACACTGATTCTAAAGGGAAGCTAAGGAAGTACATCTTCTTCATCTTATTACTGGGGAGGGACATTGGAGGCAGAGGGGAGGAATTATAATGGAGATGGAACATCTCAAATGCTGACAGAACAGGTTGCTGTGTGGGTTGGTTTTGCTTGACTGTTTTTCTTTTTACTGTATATTGGGAAGTGATTATGCTACACATATATTTAAAAAAAGAATCAGTAATTTTTCCCTGCCCCATTCCTACCCCCAAGAAAAGAAAGGATGGGGAAAAGGAGAATATAGAAAGCAGGTATAAATACCAGGGATTGGGAAATGACAGAAATATGAAACAACTTTCTTAATGAAAGTATACTCCCCATAGAATCATAGATTGAGAAATGGATGAGAACTTAGAGGATATTAAGTCCAACTCCCTAATTTTACAGATGGAGGAAATAGAGACCCAGGGAGGTTAAGGAATTTGACCAAGGTCACACAGATCAAATGTAAAAGGGTCAGAGGCAGAACTTTGAATTCAATCATTCAATATTTATTAAGAGTCTACTGAGCCGAGCACCGGAAGTGGCTCTCGAAGTTGGCGTCCCGAAAACCGAGGCTGACTTAAATATTTCTCCAAACAAAAAACCGCCACTAAATTGTATAGCAGCCTAAGCCACTGAGAAATGATTTCCAGAATGACTGATACTCCTGATGCTGTTCCAAATTTTGAAGAGATGTTCGCCAGTAGATTCACAGAAGAGTATCAAGAATACCTGAAACGCCCTGCAGATTCCCCTCTGATTGTTGAAGAGTGGAACAGTAGATCTAGTGGTAATCAAAGAAACCAGTTGCAAGATAACAGACACTTTCGAGGAAGGGATGGCAGGCGGGGTTGGCCAAGTGACAATAGATCTAATCAATGGCATGAAAGACTCTGGGGTAATAACTATCAGCAGCACAGACAAGAACCTTACTACCACCATCAGTATGGACAATATGGTTATAATCAACGGCCACCTTATGGCTACTATTAATGTTGGCAGCCATCAAGTAAAACCAATTACATTCTCTTGTAACATGTCAATAAAAAAAAGTCCACTATGGGCACAGCTAGGTGGCACAGTGGATAAAGCACTGGCCCTGTATTCAGGAGGATCTGGGTTCAAGTCCAAGCTCAGACACTTGACACTAGCTATGTGACCCTGGGCAAGTCACTTAACCCTCATTGCCCTGAAAAAAAAAAAAAAGCACTGTGCTAAGTACTGGAGATATAAAAAGAGACAAAAGACAGTCCCTGCCCTCAAGGAGTTCATAACCTAATTATAATCTAGGTCCATTGTACCATACTTCCTCTCACTTGAACAGGATAAAAATGTCCTAGAGTTCTTATTTTTTTGTTTGCATCGTGGGTCCCTTTAGCAGACTTGTAAAACCTATGGACCTTGAATAAGAATTTTTTTTTTAAATTCATAAATGAAGGAAATGCAAAGTTTTAATTAAGAACTAGGGAAAATCAAGATGTCATCCCCCCCTCCCCATCTAAATTCACAGATCCTTTGAAATCTATGCAAGCGACCCTTGAGTATCCATGGACCCTAAGTTAAGAACCCCTGAACTAAGTGGACATTTAATAATAGCTAATATTTATATAGTGCCTACTCTGTGCTGGTCACTGGGCTAGGTGTTTTAACTTCATAGCCATAGGAGGTAGGTGCTCTTATTATTCCCATTTCATAGTTGAGGAAACTGAGGCAAACAGAGGTTAAGGTAATTACTCAGGGTTATCCAACTAATAAGTTTCTAAGGCTGAATTGTAATTCAGGTTTTCCTGACTCCAGACCTGCTCTGCCAGATATGCGATAGAGTGACATCGGAGGCAAAAAAAGGGAAAAACCTAAGACCCGAACTCTCATTTAGATCTGAGCTCCAAGAATAGCTATAACTTACAGACCCCAGCTCCAAAAGGGATTAATGGATAACTTAAAACTTGGGAAACAAGTCATGGCCTAGGTTCTTGTTACCCATATTAATCAGCACCCATAACAAGAACATAAAGAGGCAAGGTTATAGAGACCTTAACTATAACAATGATACACAGACAGGGTAGAGAAATTCTAATTAATAAATGGAAATATTTTGAAACTAGGTATGGGAATGAATGAAAAGGTGACATGCACAGAAAAGGCCAAATTTGTCCCCAGATTCACCTTATGACATATAAACCCCCAAAACATACCTCCACAAAAAAGGTACCCACCTCGGGGGTTGGCTCAAGCCCCCAGGAACTCCAAATTAGGATAAGCCCTCCCCTGTACCTCCCTAAAGTGGAGATTATTATAATGAGACTGATAATCAATTTATCCATACTATAAATATAACTGTCTTTCCTTTCCATATTCGAGAGACACATCCATGATGCTCTCCCTGTGGTCGCTCATAGTATTGCAATGAAACTTGGTAAACTGAGTCACTGAGTATTATAATTCTTTTGGGATGACACACGATCAATTTGACCCTAAATCTATCCCACATCAATAGGATATTCTCTTGAATGACCAGACTAAAAAGCAGAGAGATAAAAGTAAAACCTCCAGATGAGGTCTTCTCCACATTTTACCAGGACAATTGCAATAGCCTACTAATTGGTCTCAGTGCCTTAAGTCCCTGTTCAGTCTAATCTATCTTCTGCATGGGCTACCAAAATGATATTAAGAAAAGATCTGACCGCATCAACCTTTTACATACCAGGAGTTCACTAGCAAAGATAGATAGATAGATAGATAGATAGATAGATAGATAGATAGATAGATAGATAGATAGATAGATAGATAGATAGATGATAGAAAAGAAAGAAAGAAAGAAAGAAAGAAAGAAAGAAAGAAAGAAAGAAAGAAAGAAAGAAAGAAAGAAAGAAAGAAAGAAAGAAAGGTATGGGGGGGAGGGGGCTGAGGCCAGAAGGAATATGTCTTTTGGGTATTACTTACCAAGAGGCCTCACACCAAGCCCTTGGCTCTGCCCACACATTCATCATAGTCTTTAGTTGGAGCATCCAGGTCAATGTGCCCTTGCCCTGTTATTCTTTCACAAAGAAAAAAAACCCTCCCACTCAAAGTGGGCTCTCAAAACCTCCCCCACGATCTTTCCTAGGCACCACAACCATTAGACCAGAAGCCTAAGGATTACTAGATACCCCCAGGGTAGAATTTGTAAGAGACTAGCCAGTGATGCCCATTCTTTTCATAGAATCGGATCTGACAGCCCCTATTTTCCTGGGGGTTTCTGAAATGCAGCTCTCTCTGTGTAGCTGGCTCACTTGGCTGCCACATTTCTGGAAAGTGACTTTGCCTCACCCCAGAGGAGCAAGCATCAACTTTAATAAGAGTTATTCATGTCTTCCTTTTGTGTTTTGAAATACTCTCTTTCATTGATGTGTTTGGGTTCTCCTACCCAGCAATCAAGACAGAAAGATAAAAAAGAGATGTGTTTTTGGCTCAGACACATTCTCCTCCCCCAATTCAGGGATAATGGCAAGCTTTGGTCTCCTTCCTTACCTTGTCTACCCTAAAGCACAGAGAGGCAGGAAAATTAGCAAGAAGCGGAAGGCTAACATATTTTAGTCTCATTTCTGTGTAACCAAGAGCAACTGCAACATTTCTAGGCCTCAGATCCTACTCCCCACCTTGGCTCTACCTTCATCAAGCTCCAAAGTAATACCTTGCTTTCCAGGTATGGCACAATGACAGGCTGTGGCCCCTATTTTCTCCCCACCACCTTCTCTAGGACCCCTTATAAGAGCCCTCTACCTGACTCCCAAATTCATAGGTTCAAAAAAGGGGCAGGAGTAGTAGATTTCTCTATGCATTCATGTTTCCCACCCCTACCCGGCAAATACCATACGCATTCATATGGAGCAGGAAAGTAGAAATGAGTCCAACCAAATCTAAAATGCAGGATTTATAAAAGAACGACCTTCCTCCAACTATCCTCAATCTTAAATAAGGTAGAATCATCTCCCTAGGCGGGCTCAGAGATGAATTTTCATTAGCTCCTCAGCATTTTTACACTTGAGGAAAACACATTCACTAAATTCAGATGTTTATCAACTCTGGATTTCCACTTCATCTGAAAAGCCCGATCCTTCTCTAGAAGTTGATTTACAAGCCCTCATCAGGATGCTTATTTTACTCACCAGCTGGAAGAGCAGAGCCCCTGGTAAAATGATGAAGTAGGCAAAATTTCCCTTTGTTATCCTCAGCCAACACTTTTTAACCCCAGGGGCATCTCTCTCTCTCTCTCTCTCTCTCTCTCTCTCTCTCTCTCTCTCTCTCTCTCTCTCTCTCTCTCTCTCTCTCTCGCTCTCTCTCTGGCTCTCTCTCTCTCGCTCTCTCTCTCTCTCTCTCTCTCTCTCTCGCTCTGGCTCTCGCTCTCGCTCTCGCTCTCGCTCTCGCTCTCTCTCTCTCTCTCTCTCTCTCTCTCTCTCTCTCTCTCCCTCCCTCCCTCCTTCCCTCCCTCTCCCCCCTCTCTCTTTCTCTCTCTATCCTCTCTCTGTCTCTGTCTCTCTCTGTATGTCTCTCTGTCTGTAGCTGTCTCTGTCTCTGTCTCATTCTCTATTGTTTTTGTTGTTCAATTATTTCAGTTGTATCCAATTTTCCAAGACCCCATTTTTCTTGGCAAAGATACTAGAGTGGTTTTGTCATTTCCTTCTCCAGCTTATTTTATAGATGAGGAAACTGAAACAAACAGGATGAAGTGACTTGCCCAGGGTCACACAGCTAGGAAGTATCTGAGGTCACATTTGAACTCTGGTCTTCCTGATTCTAGGCTGGGCTCTATACTGACTGCACCATCTAGCTGCTCTCTCTCTCTCTCTCTCTCTCTCTCTCTCTCTGTTCTTTTTCTATCATTGTTCTCACAGAGACATTTCTTAAAGTTTGCCCTTAGTGTCAAAATTTTTCATTAAGGTTTTGACTATACCCCATTTCCCTTCATTTTTAAGATGAGAAAATCGAGGTTTGGGGAGTTGTCCAAAGTCAGATAGATGGTAGAACCAGGATGAGAACTCAGTTTTTCTGATCTCCCAATTCTCTGCCATACCCAATGGGTACAGCAACTTAGAATAGAATTATCTGGCCAGGAAGACCTCAGATTATGTGACCCTGGGCAAATGACTTAATATCTGAGTACCTGAGTTCAAATCCAGCCTCAGACACTTAACACTTACTAGCTGTGTGACCCTGGGCAAGTCACTTAACCCCAATTGCCTCACTAAAAAAAAAAAATTACTTAATATCTGACAACAAGAACAACAAAATTGTGGAGAAGGTGCTGACCAGTATTAATGAAGGGAGGTCCCTCATCTGGGAGTTACCTATACTAATGAAATCACAGTTCTAGTTTTTATATTACTAGAGGGGAAGAAGACATTTCAAAGCAACTTGGCCTTTCTTTTCTTGTGCCTGGTCCTCTTGGAGAACTTAAATCCATCCACCAAAAGAGAGTACCTGCTCTGGAACTCATAAAAGAGCCAACACTATGGGCTTAGGAGATCAAAAGTCCTAAGGCTAAGATCAAAGACATATTTGGAATGGGGTCAAATTCATCCCCAAACAGTATGTTTCATTCTTATAACCCTTAGGCAACATGCTCCGTGGCTAATCAAATGAAAAGTATGAGCCCTGCTCTGTTGGAATAGATTGCATTCCAACCTTTGTCTGCTTGGTCTACGATTCCAATTCCCTTACAAGAAGCAATGCCTTGCCTAGGCTCCCTATTACTACCTATTTATCCAGTATATAGTTTACTTTGTTTAAACTTGTTTGCGTGTTGTCTCCCCCATTTAACTGTAAGGTCCTTGAGGGCAAGGACTGTTGTTTGCCTCTTTTGCTTAGAACAAATCCTGGCACATAGTAGGTGCTCCATGATTATTTATTGGTTGATTGATTGGTGCATAGTAGGTGCTGATTGATTGACCCTCAAGATCAAATAAAAACTCCTTTGTTTGACATTTAGATCTCTTCACAACTAGACCCTTTCCTATTTTTCCAGTCTTCTTAAACTTCACTATATATTCTACAATCCAACCATACTGGTCTACTTGCTGTCCCCTTGTCCATGACACTCCACATTCAAATCTCTGAGCTTGGGATACATTCTCCTTTTTCCCCTCTGCCTCTTAAAATCATTAACTTTTGGAGCAGCTAGATGACACAGTGGATAAAGTACCAGTCTTGGATTCAGGAGGACCTGAATTCAAATGTGACCTCAGACACTTGACACTTACTAGCTGTGTGACCCTAGGCAAGTCACTTAACCCTCATTGCTCTGCAAAAGTAAATAAATAAATAAATCACTGACTTTTCTCAAAACTGCAGTCAATCACCATCCTCTATAAGGGGCCTTAATCAATCTCTCTAGCTACTAGTGGCTACTCCTCAAACATTATCTTCCCTCTAATCTGTATGTTTCTCACATGTACCTCTTTATATAAATTGTGTTTCTCTTATTAAAATATAAGCTCCTTGAGAGCAGGAACTATTTTTATATTTTTCTGTATTCCCAGTATTTAAGCCAGTGTCTGGCATAAAGTATGCCCTTAATAAATGCTTGTTGATACATTGGATATTTCAAGAAGAGATTTCTCAATCAACAACAATTTTAGCCAATCAATCAACAAATATTTATTGATCATCTACCCCTTATTACTCTGTAGTCTTAGGAAAGTCCCTTAAGCTCTTTTGGCCTCATCTAAGAGGCTTGGGCTAGACTGACCTCTCAGATAGCTCCTAGCACTAAATCCATTATCTTGTGCCTGAGCAAATTAAAGTGCTAGGTGCCATATAAAGATGAATAATCAATACAGACACATGTATTAAGTAGCTATTACTTATCAGGCACTGGTAATACAGAGACAAAAATGAAATAGTTCCTACACTCAAAGAGCTTACACTCTAGGCTTGGTTTCTATTTTCACAGAGCTTATTTAGTGTTTTGGTAAGAGCATAGACAGCCAATGCTTGACAGAATTTTCAATTTGTCATCTTCAGATGAGTAATTTGGAGGCCCTCCCCAGGCACCATTACAATTGATTTGTGGTCTCATCAATTTCCTTCAAGGATGTATATATCCACCCATTCATACCTGCTCATCCTGAGAAACTCTTGTCCGCTTCCCCCCACAGAGTCATCACAAGAGATTGTGTCCAACATGCTATGGGGCCTTCCTCACACTTTCTTGACATTACAGGGATTCCAGGGGAGCATCCACTGGCTATCCCTTGCTCTCCCTATATGATGGTCCCATTTTTTTCCAGTTGAATATTTTGCTGATGACATCCCTCACACTGTTTCTGTCTAATTCTTCATTGTAATATGCTGCAGCTGATCATGGCCACCACTCATCTCTCCAGTGCCTTTGAATGATCCTCAACTTCAGTTCTTTGGACACTGTGGAATTACATAATTCACATCGATGCTATGTCCTGGGGGGAAAAAAACCCTCATATTCAAAATGGGATTTCACAGGGCGGCTAGGTGGAGCAGTGGATAGAGCACCGGCCCTGGAGTCAGGAGTACCTGAGTTCAAATCTGGCCTCAGACACTTAACACTTACTAGCTGTGTGACCCTGGGCAAGTCACTTAACCCCAGTTGCCTCACTAAAAAAAAAAATGGGACTTCCACAAACCTCAAAGAGGTCCGTGACAGAAAGAAAGGCCCTGTAGACTCCAAAATGTTTATAGCAGCCCCTTTCTGTGGTAGCAAAGAACTGGTAACAAAGTAGATTGCACATTTTATTAAATAATAGTTAAACAAATTGTGATATGTGAATGTAATGGAAATAATGCTGCACTGTAAGTAGATTATGAATATAGAGAAGAATGGGAAGACATCCTTGAACTGATACAAAAGTAAAGAAACCCAAAACCTAGAAAATATATACATAATGACTACAAACATGTAAGTGGGAAAGAATAACAAGAATAAACCAATTGAAAACAAAGGTTATGAATTATGTTCAAAGTTGGCATCAAATAAGAGACATAAAAAGTATTTTCTCTCCCTGGCCTGGATTCCTTTCAGAAAGGGAGTACTATTACATTCAATTTTTTCAATATATTGGCTAGTTTACTGAACATTTTTCCCTCATTTATTCTCCTTCTGAGGATGACACTCTAGGAAGAGAGGAGAAAGAATATTACAGGAAATGTAAGATGATATCAACACAAAATAAATATATATTTTAAAGTTTAGTCTTTGTTACAGGAATGAGCTGGTGTCATTAAGCACACTGTAAAACTTTCATTAAGGCAATACTAGGCCTCTTCTCCTTTTATTCAATTCTGGGCTCCAGATCAGTTTCAATTATCATTGTCCCAAATATATATACTGACAGATAAGTTTTGTAAAGTCTCTAGACCCATCAGTGCAGGTCCTTGAGCAACTGAGATGGATGGGGGTGATTTCTGTGCCACATCTCACCTCGGTTCCTGACTAATGCACATACATACATACATACATACAACACATACATATATACATACAGGACAGACATACACAAACAT